>NC_135642.1:21709377-22012085 GCF_053574225.1 Canis aureus
TACTTATATTTGTATTTGATGTTACAAAGGACCAAATCCCACTTTTAGTTGGTATAACATACAGGAAAAAAAATCATAAATTTTAGGATAAGTCAGAGGGTTCAAATTTCTAGGTAAGACACTGTGGGCAAGTTACTCTTTGAGAATCAGTTTTATCATCTGCAAAATTGGAAATAATCTGCATGATTGTTTCAAGGTTTAAATGAGAAAAGTTGGATGGAAAGCTATTAGTTGTGACATCTTAATGATGTATAACATTTCTTTCCTCTTCACGCTTGTTTCAAGAACCACACACAAAGATGCGTCAGGCACTCCTGCATTGTCACAGGCAGAGAGTTCATTTCTTTTTGCATATTTTTGATTGTTTCTAGAATTATACAAGCAGTAAAAGCAGCAAGCTGCATTTGGGAAGAGTGATAGGCACATGCCAGAGATAGCATTAATTTCAGGAAAGAAGGGAGGTACTGTTGACCTTAGTGATCCATTAGTTTAAGTGGGAAACCAAAGCCCCTCAGAAAAAAATTTGCTTCAGTAAATGTATTGGTTTGCCTGCAAGTTCAATAGGGCATAAAGTGATTATATGTGAGTGAAATGTGTTCCATGAACATCCTTATGCTCCTGTAGCAGTAAGTTAGGGCTACATACAGACATATTAGTGTTTTGGGGCTTGTATTCTGCAATCGATGTGCAGTGAATGCCCAGGTCATTCCTTCAGCAGCCAAATTGCATGTCTGACCTGGAAGTAACATTGCCTTATACACTCAGTTTATTAGAGCTTATGCATAAAGGGGGAAATGGTGTTATGTTTATGAAGCAAAATAACAAGTTAGAACGAAAGCATTGGAAATGACTTGGAAGTCCTCTAGTGTAATCTGCATTTATAGATGGTCCTCTAACATTCAGATTGGTGAGAAGACACTGCAGGACCCTTTATGAGATAGACAGTTATGAAGGGAAGTTGGGCTCGCTGAAGTCAAACAACTCCTAGACTTGGACCTGGAATCCCTGGGGGGATTTCCCAGATGTGGCCTTTATTGACATTGAACAAATCACTTGACCTCCCTGTGCTTCAGTTTCCTCATCTGTGAAGTGGAGACTTCTTGGCTTTCCTCACCAGGTGGTTGGATGGGAAGGGGGCACTCCCCCAAAATAATGAATGTGAGAGTGATTGATGCTGGAGACCTTAAGCCTTGGGGTCCAATCAGCCCAAGGATGACTGGTCTGGCTGGCACTGTGTATTAAGAACACTGAACTCAAATGCCTTTAGGTGAGAATGCTCCTTTTGTTCATAGAAGCTCTAAGAGTTGGCCTGATCATCTGATTTATGTTACCTGCCTGGCACCTCTAGACATTCTGATTCGAGATTCCTAACAACCTAGACACTACTGTATAGGTAGAACCAGCTTCATGTATGGGTGAAGTAGGTGCTATCATTTTAAGGGGTTCTCAAAGGCACTATCTCCTTTTCCCTCTTCTCTTTCCATGAGCCCGGCTTGCTGATGCCTATAATTCTTTTGGGAAATCCTCTGGGCAAACAAAAGCCTATGTTGGAAGGGAGGATGACATTTCAATCCTTAGCTTTGCTTTATCATTTATCTTAGGTAGATCTGAAAAGCAGATTAGAGGGATGCCTTGTTGGTTCAGGTGGTGGAGTATGTGACTTTTGATCTTAGAGTTGTGGGTTTGAGTCCTACATTAGGTGTAGTGATTACTTAAAAATAAAATCTTTACAAACAGATTAGATAAAAGCAGACTTAAAAAAATTTTAGAGCAGGTTTTGATAAAAGAATCTGAGACACTGACCATGTGTATTGGAGTTATGTGTGGGTATGAGAGAGAAAGTCTAGCAAACAAGTAGCAAATGAATGTAAATTGGGTGGATGGAGGAATTTTTCTGGAATGAGGATAGTACCTGCTTCATAGTATAGTTGGGAGAATTAAATGGTAATGTAAAGGGATTAATAGAATAAGAAAGTAAATGCAGTCATTTTTGTTTTCTTGGTCTGAAGGAAGAAACATACTTTCACAATAGCCTGGAGTAGGAGGGAGGCAGAAGGGTGATGTGCTCAGCTACTTATCCAACCAAGCTTAGCTAGGCTAGCAGAGGAAGCCCATGTACATGGTGTCTGGTTGTATCTCCTCCATGCCAAACACTTGGCTATTTGGAAATAATGAGATGAGGGACTGAATAGTTCACTGATACCTGGAATCCTTGTCAAATGAAGAAATAGCTGTCCATCATAGTGGACTTCTTAGAAGCATCTTCCAATTTGGCCAAAATAGAGGTGATTTTATGGCCATCATCAGCTCTGATTTGTTCACATGTGGTTATAGTAAATTACTATTTCTTAACTCTACTCAGTTACATAGTACTGCATTGGAAATGAATTGCAATTGTGCAAAACTAGAAATGCTCCTACTGGTTATGGAATAGCCTAATGGAATCTGATAATTTCCTATTGAGGGCGATATTGTCATCCACATGTTAGATCCCCCACCTTACACTAAGATAATTTTTATTTTTATTTTTTTTATTTTTTAAGATAATTTTTATAGTGCTCTCCCATGGACTATCTTTTTTTTGAGAAAGATCCTGCAAACATACCTGTGTATGTGTGTGTGTGTGTGTGGGGGGGGAGGTAGCTTAGGCAGAATCATTCAGATTTTATTGATGAAGGAACTGAGATATTTCCTGCTGTCATATTTCCTTGGGTAAGAAGGCAAGGAATGAACAAATCTCGAAAGGGGTTTACCTAACATCACAAAGTGGGAGAGTTGGGAAACTGAGCCTGGCCTCCTTAGCCTTCCAGCAGTGAGTCCTGTTGCAAAGAAGCAGCTTGATGAAGGGCCCAAGGACTTTGGAAGGAGAGATGGACTTGAGGGCAGGTCTCCTAAACTCCCTGGGTCTCTGTTCTCATGGATACAACATGGAGCTTCCTGGGGAAATTTTTAATATGAAAGTTGTCATGAAGCTTAAAATGAGAAAATGGATGTAGAAGCATCTGGCACATCTCTTGCTTTCTCCACTGCATGCGAAAAGCTTTGAGGGTGTCATGAGTCAGCCTAACTACTGAGCATCATCATTTTTATGCCTTTGCTTATTGAGAGGTTTCCCTGTACCAGACAGTGTCCTAAGAGTTTCACATGAATCATCCCTTGTAGTCCTTACAGCAACCTTCTCAAGTAATTATTATCCCATTTGGATTGATGAGAAAACTGAGGTATGGAGAGATTGAACAGCTTGCCCAACTATTTATTTAAGAAAAGGCTGAATCTGGATTCAAGTCTTCACTGTCTCCTTATTTATGGAGTCATGGAACTGAAAGGAACTTAAAAAAAAATCCACCTGGACCACAGGCTCAACCTCCAGGTCTTGTAATTTAAGATCTTCATCGCAAGAAATATTTTACTAATTCAGTAGTCCACCTCATTCATGGGGAATACATTCCAAAACCCAACAGGGATGTCTGAAACCACAGATAGTAACAAACCCTGTACATAGTTTTCTTCCTGTACAGAATCCCTATAATAAAGTTTAATTTATAAATTAAGCACAGTAAGAAATTAACAACAATAGCTAGTAATAAAATAGAACAACTGTAATGGTAGTAAGAAAAGTTCATTTAGGTAAGCCCTGTCCATTTAGCCTTGGAGAGTTTGATTTTTCTGAGCTAAGTCCAACTGAAAGTATCACAAATTCCATTCCACTCATTACTTTGACAGAATTTAATTTAGCAAATTGTTCTGCAGGTATGGGTGAAAGATTCAATCACAGAGCCCAGCTGATATATGAGATTAAGGAGGATCCAGCTAGCATTCTTTCTAATGGGCCAATGCCACACACTTAGGGGAATATTAGCACCATGAGTTTCCAAAGGTGCTGTTTATAAATAAAACTGACAACTTCTAACTCACATTTGTCAGTATGTGGGGGCTTTCTGTATGGGATTATTTTCTACTTGGAAGAGGAAAAAGTGTGATGTTAATGAAGGCATATGGGGGTGTCTAGTACACCTGAGGATAGGAGGGCACAATTATCTTCATAATTTCACAATAATAGAGCCCTTATAATACATGCATTTCACTGACAATTTCTTTGAAAACTGGTGAAAATGGAATCTACAGCATGTTCAAGAGTGATAAGTACATAACAATGAGGCAAAATTCTGAAGAGAAAACAGGATTTTCAAGTATATGTTGATCAGCTTAATGAAAAGTTGATGGTATTCCAAATTCCCTAGGCAAAGCCTGTACAGACATATGGGGTTTGTTAGTATAGACCAAGCAGAGTAAAAAGTTGATTACCCAGATAATTTGATTCTGAGAATTTGCTTGGATCAAACCAGCATTTCCCTCTTCTTGTCCTTCCTCTGCCCCCCACCCCCATCCCTAGCTTTTCCCCAGCATATTTTAATTTTTTCAAAATTTTTCCCCCAGCATATTTTTATATCTACAATGTCTCTATATAACTATATAAACCTTCCATTTGACTTTGTGTAGACATAGACCTTGGCTACATATATACATACAAAATACAGTAGATATTCCAAGGGAACTGGATGGGTGAAGTGTACACTGATCTGAAGTCTTTTTTCCTCTGCTATCTCTTGCCAGAGGCAAAGCAAAGTGTGTGTTAATAGTCATCAAGTGAATTGATTTGGATATATTAAATCTAAAATCCTGGCCTTTCTTTCAGGGGTCTGAATTATTTGGATGATTGTCCCGACCTTACTATGAATATATCCAGGTACACAGGCATATTTCTGTATATGTTTAGGCCATATAGATTATCCAAAGTTTAAATATTTCTTTCTTTACTAATAGCTATCCTTGAGGTCTTAGAATACCTGCTTCCCGTTTACTTGGATTCTGGGTTCAGTTAGATTATCTATGAGCAAGAGTGTCTCTGTTCAGTGCTATCCTTCCTCCACAGTAAATATAGGGAGTCAGAATGGGGGATTGGGAGGATGCCAAATAAAGAGCTCATGCTCTCAGAGTGCTTACAATTTAATACTCAGCTGCTGCTCTATTACCAAAAACGTAGGGTGAAAAGAGTATTCAAATGTTTTGATGGCAGTTGATTCAATGGCAAACATTTACTTACTTGTAATTTTTCAATTTTTAAATGGCATTCCTTAGATACAATCATATTGGCTATCTAACACAAGTAGTGGCACATGGAAAATTAACTCCTACTTGATTCTCTTATTTTAAAAATTTTTTTATTAGAAAGAGTGTGAGTGAGTTATGGGGTGGGGGTTGCAGGGAGAGAATCTTAAGCAGGCTCCACATCCAGCATGGAGCCTGACACAGGGCTCCATCTCATGACCCTGAGATCATGACCTGAGCTGAAACTGGGAGTCGGATGCCTAACCGACTGAGCCACCCAGGCGCCCCATACTTGATTCTCTTTAAAGAACTAATTTACAAGGTGTGTATTTTATTCATGGCTATGTATAGTGATTCAATGAACTCCATAGTTGTTAAATGTTTAAGATAACTATTAAATCCGAGGTAGGATAAAAAATGATTGCAGGGCCTCCACCCTGACCATGTTCTCCACTGATCTGTTGCTATTGACTTCAAGGTTATGGAAAGAAAGAGGGGGGGGAACTGTTGAGGGAGAAAGAGGATGGAATAGGTTTGAATCCACTGGTTTGTGGAATTATATATAGATGTAGAGTTCTCCTTCCTCAAATCATTGGGGCCATTTTAAGAGTTAATAGATGTCATTATTTAAAGTTACTCTTGGTTAGCACTAGTGGAGCTAAGCAATGATGCAAACATGAAGAAAATTTTATGTGAATTTGAAATGCATTGTGTGATTTTTTTTTTTCCCCCTACAGCAGATGTGTGGTCCTGATTGTATTTTACTCAGGCTATTACTAAATTACTTTATATTACCTGAATCTATATCTATTGTAGCAGAGGTGAGTGGCTGAGGCATCAATTGAGAGACTGGGAAAAGATAGTCCCCCTGTTCAATTTTTGCCACAGTTAAGTCACCATGAATAATCAATCAAGAATTAGTTGAATAACTTGTAGGAAAAGTCAAATGCTGAATTTATAAGCATTTCTCCAAAGAATATGAATGTTGTAGAGCCTATCACTGAAAACTAAATCAAAATACTTTTATTCACATTAGCAAGTATGTTTGGCCCTAAGTACCCAGACATCAGCCTGCTTTTCTAATGGACTTGAGTGCTTCTGCCCGAGACCTCAAAATGCTCTTGGGGCAGGGCAGTGGAAATTTTGTGGGAAGGAGGACAGAAAGTTTGCTGATGGCCTAACTTTTCCAAAGCATGTTTTGTGGAATTGAGCATTTTCCCTGCAATCTCTTGGCCTCTATTTTCTCTGAAAGACAAGTTCTCTGGTTTGGACAAAAACAGATGACCAATGTCTCCTGACTTGCTGACAGTCCATATGAGGTATGGCTATAAAATGGCATAGGCCACCAAATGTTCACTGCGAGGATGACACTACTTGGTAAAGACAGGCAGTTTCCATGTGAACTACTGATGAAATGCTCAGAGTAGATACTGATCAACCTTCTTTAGTGTTTGAGGCACTTTTCTGAATTTCTTGGGACAAAAACCATTTCCAGCAAGTTGTTAGTCTCATCTGGGTGTAAGGACAAGCCATATTTTTTCTGCATATTTTCAATACACTCTCCTTGCAATGTCTGCACGTGGAAACGTCTCAGAAGTGTAACCAGGACAACTTTCATCATCACCATGGCAATGTACTTTCCTGCACAGCTACGAGGTCCAAAGCCAAATGGCTGAAAATACCTGTAAGGAACCTATGAAAATAATCAGACAGTTAGCCAGAGTCATGCAATCTCTGTTTGATTCACTCTGAAAACACTGATCAATCAGAACACTGTCACAGGGCTTAAACCGTGCTCTTCCCTCAATGAAATGACTGTAACTCAAATAAGTTCTTTTATCCATCCAATATGATTCACCCCCTCTGATATATGCCCAACCTTGGACAGTCCCTACCTTTACCTTTCACACCAATTTGCTGAGATAAAACAATGCACATCATCATATTACAGCCAGTGTTAGCATACTCAATTAGGTCTATGGGATGACCACAGCTCTACTACTCTTCTGCGTGTCATTGAGGCAAAGATTGTTTTTGTGCAAATATGTTAACTCCTGCCTGGCCTCTTAGTGCCAAGCATCCAAATATTTTTAGTTATGTGAAAAATTAATGGGGACCACATCTGTCTGTCTTGTTACCATCTGTGCTTACATAGTACCTGGCTCAAAGTAGAGGCTCAGGAAGTTTTTGTTGACCAGTTGTCAACATAGATAGCATGGGTTGCTCACGTAGGAGCAGAATGAATTAGAGAACTGGAGTAATTAAGATCATGTTTCTATATCATATGCAAATGCAAGAAAGAACAGTGAGGGAAATATCTGGAAAATTTTGATTAATAAATATCAGTGCCTAAAATTTGACATAATAGAAGCTGCATCTACAGTATATTTCAAGGATGGAAAAAGCTGAAGCTCTTCTGGTTACTGAGTTCTATTTAGAATGGGAACTAGTGTTTATGGGGCCATTTGGTGAACCAAAGGCAGACTGCAAAAGCTAAATCTTTTGGTCTCATTTGTTGTCCATCTGAAACACAACTGGACTTTCCTTTGCTTAGGTGGTGCTAAAGTTGAATCTACATGATTACAAAGTGACAAGTTGAAATGGAACAGTAGGTTGGTTGGGTTAAATAACATTTGCCTCATTGTAGCCAAATTAAGGGCCTGGATTTTTCACATTTTGACCCATTGTGTGGCCACCATGTGGGATACTTCTCAGAGCTGGAGACCTAGCATCCTTGGCTTGAGGATGAATATGGTAGTCATGTTCTAAGCTAGAGGAAGCATGTGCTTCTGGTGAGGCAATAGAGGGGAATAAGTAAATAGAATGAAATGTACATGGTGCAAACACAGAACAAGAGAGGATTTAACAGTTGACATTTCTGAGAGTGGCACACTTGGTTTTAAGGAAGGGCTCTTACATTCTTTGCAAAGTTTTCAAGAGTAAATTCATTGGGCTTGGGGAAAAACTCCAGTCTATGCATTCTTCCAATATTCAGGATAATGTTAGTCCCCTTTTTCACTAGGTAGCCATCAATGATATCATCCTGTAAGGCTTTGCGCATGACCAAGTTCACAACAGGCTGGTACCGCATGCTCTCGTAGATAAAGTTTTCCACCACTTTTAATTTTTGCATATCATCAATCCTTATATCTCTTTCACCTGTGGGAGTAGATAAATAGGACAAGGAGATAATGATAGTTTCAATATGTGATGGGCAATAAAACTCCCATAGTTTCCACAGAAGAGTCTGCTCCTGGCTGAACGTTTTTGTTTGTTTGTTTGTTTTCCTATAGTTTTAATGCAAACCAGCAATCTGGGCAAAATATGTCATTTGGTTCAAAGAGTGCTTTGTAAAAATTCAGATTTGAAGCCAATTACTATAAAACCTAGGAGATTTCATAGAAAAGTCTGGATTTCTGGAAAAATAAGAAAACCTGATAATACTGGGCCCACAGCACTACATGGCAATGATGGGCTGAACTTGAAGGCCAATGAGCCCTTTAGAAGGGGCATCCACCTGCAGTTTTATGTAGACCTACACAATCTGCTTCAAACATGTATTTTCCTGGTCTCTGAGGTCTTCGAATTTTGTCTCCTACTGTAAATTCTAGGGGACATTTACTCCTTCTCTAGTCAAAATGAGATGGTGAATTGAATCCCTTTCAATGAAATTTTCTCCTCTGGTTACCTGTGCAGTCATCTGCCCAGAATGCATCACTGATAGTCCCTCCTTCCATCTCATCAAGAACAACCTATTGTACTAGAGGGGCAAGAACCTCCTCTCCCTGCCACAGCAAAATAGGTGCTTCAGCTAAACTCTCAGTGTGCTGGGGATTGACAGATACTTGGCACTGTTTCAGATTGGTCTGACACTGGTCAGAGAGGCTTGGATTATTCCCAGAATTGGCAAAGCTTCAGAGCATCGTCAAATGAGTTACCACATTTGCAGAATCAAAATCAGCCTAGAAGCCTAGAGTCCCAAGGCAGCTCTGTCTCCTGTACAGCCATATCATTCAGAAAGGGTCTCATTTGGTCAGAGAACTCTGACAGCCCTGCCCCTTGTATGCTGCTCTTTGTATACTTTAGGGTGTAATGGGGTACATTTATTTGGGATGGGGAGGTAGAAGGGAAGATGACAGAGAAGGTAACCAAAGGCATTCCATAGTAAGTAATTACTGTAGCCAGTTCCCTGGATAGACCCACAAAAGCATTTGGCCTGCGTAAGGTAGGCAGAGCATTTATGTGCACATTAAGAAAAACATTGACGAATACACAGCAAAGAATGAATAGTGGTTCCCCCTGGGGAATGCAAATGAGGCTGGTGAGGAGAGTGGAAGGGGTCAGGGAGTGTCACCTTTTGCTTTATACCTATCTCTATTTAAAATTTTTTCAATGAGCATGCATTGTTTTTATAATGAAAACAAAAACACAGAATGGAACTAACTTTTCAATCCATGTGGCATAACCAGATGGGGCAAAATGACTACCATTATTGTTCTGTGGGTGGATTGTAATAAAGATTTTGTTTGAAATCATATTCTTAGGACATAAGAAGCTGACCTTAGAAGACGGTTACTAAGCTCTATTACTAGTTGATCAGTTCTTACCTACAACAGCCTGGATCTCCTTCATTATTGATTCTTCAACCTTAGGGTGCTTTGCAATGAGAAATAGCATAAAGAACACAGAGACAGACATGGTGTCTGGTGCTGCGATCAGCATTTCCAGTATGCACTGGTTCACATTCTCTCTTGTTAAGTCACCACGTTTCTGAACAAAAGAGGGAAGAAAAATTGGAAAAGTAAATTTATGCTTCCAAAAAGGAGGGGGAAGGGACAGTCATGATCAAAAGTATCAACAAAATGGAGTCATAAATATTACACCTCTGTAATTGACATTTTTTTATAATAGTCTTCAGCTGAAAGAGGACAAATTTAACCAATTGTCTATGTATTTACTGTCTTTAGGCTCCTCTATTTTCATATTTTGTATTGTGCAGATACAGAAGTTTCTATCTTAAAGGTCATTCTTACCAGAATGTCTAATGAGTGGGCTCTTGGGGTTGCCATTATAGAAGTACAAGAGCAAATAAATACTTATATGCAGAAGTATACAACAATTACAAGAGGGAATCTTTATACAACCTACACACAGTCAAATACATATGTTGTGTGGAAATTATGATTAATCTAGGTCAGTACCTCAGCAAAAATCAATTCAGTGGCAAAATCCATATGGTCTTCCAGTTTCTCTGCTGTGGAAATTCTGTGTCTTTTTTCTTCTATCAGAATTTCCATGGCATCTTTTAAATCCTTGCTATAAAAAAAAGGGGGGGGGTTTATAATCTATCTTTAGTTAAGACATGTAGAAAGTATATTCATTTGCCATTTGTTTAATAAAATTATCTGCTTTAATTGAAGCTATTAGTGCTCATGAATAACTGAATTTAAACTTAATTCTTCACAAATATCCTGAAATTACGTATTCATTATACTTCATGTTAAGGAACCAAATTTAGCTAGGATTTCTAGGTAATGATAGCAAAATGAAGGCCATAACTTGTAGTGAAAGGTTAAAAGCTGGTACCCAAATGGTAAATCCAATCATGTTTTCTGACTTTTGATGTGGCCAGTACAGTGTCTAAATTGAAAAACAAAACAAAAAACCAGCAAAGGCAAACCATACTCTCCACAGTTTGCCCCAGGCACCTTTACTTCCTGTTTTTTTTTAATTTAATTTGCCAACATATAGTATAACACCCAGTGCTCATCCCATCACATGCCCTCTTTAATGCCAGTAAACAGTTACCCTATCCCCCCACCAGCTTCCCCATCAGTAACCCTCTGTTTGTTATCTAGAGTCAAGTCTCTCCTGGTTTGTCTTCCCTTCTAATTTTTCCCCACTCAATTTCCCCTCCTTTCCTTATGGTCCCTTTCACTACTTCGTATCCACACAGCCTACTTCTATTGGCCCAGCTCTGGAAACAACTGAGTTTAAGATTTTCTATTCTAGAAAGTAAACGCAAAGGATTGAGTAGTATTCTTGATATTCTCTTACCTTGAAGTTTCTGCCACATAGTAAATGTGAAGTAAATATTTATTGACTGACTGACTAGCCACATGGGTATGTAGAGTATATGCATTTTGACAGGGTGGAAGAGGGAAGAGCACATTGGGAAGAGAGAGTCAGTTTCTAGTCTGGATTGTTTTCTTTCTATGTAACCTACTTTAAGTCTCTTACATCTCTTTTAAAGTGAAGGTCTCAGACTCAATGAACAGTAAGTCTTCTGTAAGATCTAAACCCTGCTATTCTTGCATTTGTCTTGAAGTGTATACATCCATATGTAAATATTGTTGCCCAGTCTCAGGGGAGACTCAGGGGAGTCTCATTCTGCATTATAGTAAATGTACAATAAATGTACAATTTTCTTTCAAATTTTTGTTGACATGGTCACTTGTACAACCATGTTGATGATGTTGATGCAGATAGCCTCTATGTTTACTCCAGCTTAGCAGGAAAAGTAAGGGAAGATTCTACCCACTTTTTAAAGTTTCTTTTGGGCATCTCAAGGAAGGAAGGTGTTTCAACATTTGAAGACCTATTCTTCAGGCTAGTATAGTAATTGTGTTATTCTAAATAAGGATGCCATCCTTTGTGTATCTCTGTAAGCATGCCTGCAGAAATACACCTACCTCCCGATATACACCAGGGTTATAGTTACATTCATTCATTCATTCATTCATTCATTCATCTATCAGTCCATTTATTCAGCAAATATTTGTTGATGCTCTTACAAGGAACAGATAACTCACTCAGTTGGTGGGCTGTGAATGCTCATAGCATTCCTACCTGAGCAGTGGCCCCTGAATGGTCTGGGAGTTGTTGAAATGCCCTTAGACTATGAATTCATGGAGAATTCCTTGGTGGAACTGCAGTCACTTCTGAACATCTGGGCCAGAATCAGGGGGCCCGTGAATGCTAATTGGGAATCCTTCTTATTTGGATTAGAAGCTGGCCCTACATAAATTTGTGCATCTGAATTTATATGCCTGTAAAAACTGGGAGAATTGAGTTCAGTGACAATTTTCAGGGAATAGGAAATTTCTGACTTACAAAAACACGTAATACAAGAATATATCTGTGAGTCTGTGGTTTGGAACTTTTATACTAAAACAAGGGTGGCTAGGTTATCAGTCCAGGCTACAAACACTATTTAAGGTGTTCTGTGGTTAAAAGCCTTAAACTTGCCAGAATAAGAAGTTGAAAATGTACTGCTGTAATATTGGGAATTAAGACAGGCAGAAATATAAAATTGAATAATTAGGGATGGGAGTAGATGTCCCAGAATCCTTTCCATCAGTGTATTTCTAAAAAGTATTGATATGACAGAGAAAGACAACTATTACATGATCTCATTTACATGTGGAGTATTAAGGCAAAACAAAAAACCCCAGCTCATAGATACGGAGAAGAGATTGGTGGCTGCCAGAGGTGGGGGGTAAGGATGGGCAAAATGGCTGAAGGGAATGAAAAGGTACAAACTTGTAGTTATAAAATAAGTTATGAAGACATTATATACAATATGGTGACTATAGTTAACAATACTGTATTACAGATTTGAAAGTTACCAAGAGAATAGATCTTAAAAATTTTCATCATAAGAAAAAATTTTGTAACTAGATATAATGGTGATCATTTCACAATATATACAAATACTGAGTCATGATGTTGCTTGTACACCTGAAAGTAATACAATGTTATATGTCAATTATACCTCAAATTTAAAAAAATATTGGCATTGTTGCAATGGACATGGTTGGGAAAGGAGATTAAAAGATTTCTCTAGGTCTTTACTGCTCTAGGACATAGGCGATATAGATTCATATACTAACCAGTGGCAAATATTCCATGTAGAAGGAATGTTGCTGAGCTAATTTCTATAGAAACCTAAGAGAAACCATTATACAGTTTCATGCAGTAAGTTTTTATGAGCTTGCTGGCCAAAACCAAAGCTAAACTGATGACTAGGAACTATAAAATGAGACTCTTTAGACCCATGCCAAATTTGAACATAGTGAAGTGATGGATCCTTTATCTCATTGATTCAAGTCACTATAAACTTTGTTGGAAACTAAATGAAATGTGTAAAGACCCAAGTGGCCAAATCACCCACCTAATACTCACCAACCACATGAGAATATATAAAGCAACAAGATGTCTTCCTTCCTGGAAGCTAACACTGTTAAATTTCAAAATATACAAACAAAGTACACAAAAAGTTGGGTCTTCAAACAAGTTGGGGAACTTTTTGAGATGGAGGATTTAAGATCATCAGGGACATCTGGTGGAAGATATGAACAGAAGGAAGAAGAAAACTAACATATTTAGTGCCTTCTATGTGCCATCCTCTGTGTTAGTTGCCCTACATAAAGGATTTCATTAACCTGTATCTCTCTTCTAAATGGTAGGTTACATTTTACTTTGAATAACTGCCCAAGGCCATTTAGTTACTAAGTGGTAGAGACAGGATATAAACCAGGTCTGTCTGCCTCTAAACCCCATGGGCTTTTTAATGGTGTCTGAGCGGGTAGGGTTCGGTGGCTGGCTACTTACACTCTGAAAACCTTTTTTTTTTAGACTGTGGGCTATTGGGCATTTTTCCAGTTTTTGTCAGAATCGTCTATAACCAAAGCAAAGCCATTTAACAACAGCTTCAGGATCCCCCAAAGACATAATATACATGACTAAGAAAAGGAAATCCCACATTTTATTGAAGTCCATTATATTCAAAAATTCTTTTGAGACTACTGTCAATTCCTACAAGTTGAATTATGTTAAATTCATTCAGAAGCAACATGACTATAAAATGATTTTGTGTTTCCAATTTCCAGATACGAAAAGAAAGTTTTGACAGATAATAATGATAGGCTTCAGCCAACCCTTCTCTTCAACTCAAACTCCACTGCAGTGTCCTAATTCCAGACATGGGGCTCGCAGGCCACCCACTTGGCCCCATTGTTGAAAAGCTGCCTGGGCCCAAGGCCTCCCTCACTCTTTGGTCTGGCCACATGCAGCCAAATTGCTATAAAGTGTTTCACAGCTTCCCCGTGGGCTCTGAAGAGTAGAAAGCTAGCTGAAGAGGCCAACAATAGCAAAGACACAACCCAAAGTCAATCCAATCTCACTGATAAGTTTTCCAAACTTGTGTTACTTACACAGACTTTTCATACTTTTTGTATAGCCAAGAAATCTTAAAGAAGATGTCTGGTTTGAGAAGGAGAGCTTGCCACGCATCAAAATAACCCTGGATTTTAACCACAATGGCACTTTCTGGAAAAACAAAACAAAAGAGCAGAGTAGTTGAGCAAAAATGTGAGCCCAAGAAGGGTACTCTGAGAAAAGAAGATCCCCTGTGTAGAGTTTCTTACAGCCTGGGCTTCTAAGTTAGGCAAGGTCCCACTTTCAGTGGGTGTTTGAGCCATATGAATGCCACTAGACAAATCAACGTTGATTGATTCTTCTTGGCATCTAAATCAACCAAGTTAACCAGAGATTTGCCACTTTTCAAGTTTGTGTTAGAGGCACAGCCTAGAATCTCAAATGCCCCTCCTTGACTGAGTGTTCAACTCCTGTTTTTTTGGATGATGGGAAATAAGAGGGACACCAGTAATCATGGCTGTTATTCTCCTCAATTCTGGCACCTGGGAGGGAAAAAAGCCACGCCACTTTCCTGTTTACATTTTGGTCCAGACTATAGAATTCATCTGAGTATCTCTAATATCTTGTCCCAAGGCTCATGCATAGTCAGCTATTAATGGATGTCCTTTAATTAAATTGCATGTTTGGGGAAAGAAAACCCCTTCTTTTTTTCAAATTGTACAAAAAGGAAGGAAATAGGCATTTATTTTCAACTGCCAAATACCAGTCACCATGTAAAGTGCTTTACAAAAGAGACCTCATTTAATCCTTATAATCTTGCTAGGGGAGTGGTAGTGTCATCACTTTTTCAGATGAAGAAACTGCAGTTCATAGAAACTGGGAAGCTTGCCTTACACCATACAGCCAGTGTGGCAGGCAGGCCCTTAGGCTGGACCCCAGCCTTACCTGACCTCAGAGCAATGTTCTTTCCTCTTTGTTGCACTGGCTCTCTCAGGCAAATTGAGAGTTTAACAAGGATGGGATATGGAGAAGGGTAGAAACATAACTCTGCATGGGTTATGTAGGTTCTTAGCCTCATAGCCTGATCCCTAAATTAACAGAGATTTACAATTCTCTTTACTTCATCTTTCCTAAGAACTGAGGTTAACAGGGAACCATGACACAGGGACTTATAAAATAATGGACTTGCCTAACCTTAGGAGAGCTGCATGTAGGACAGGCCAGCTGGGATTAGAGTTCCTGTCTGAAAAGGATCAGACAAGGAGTGTGACTAAAAATACTCAAGAGTGACTGAGGCTCCCATCCAAATGACAGATGAGGTTTCTATGACTCTTGTAGGGAGTAAGTAAAGAGCAGGGGAGAGGAAGAAAGCAGAGCTAGAGAAGAGAAAAGAAGTGCTTATAGCTTGTCTGTTCATCCAAAAGTGGCCAATTAGGCAGCAAGTGTGTCAGCTCAGCTGCTTTGGGCCAGTGTTAAAACAAGACCCTGTTCTCATGCCTGAAATGTTCCTCCCTCAGACCTGGATGTGGCTCACACTCTTACTGCATTTAAGCTTATGTCTAGGTGTCTTCCCTGCGCAGCCCTTTCCTGACAACCCTCTCTGTGATAGCCTTACCCACTCTCCCTGTGACACCTCTCCTTCACTTTCTATCCCCTTGCCCTGCTTCATTTGTTCTTCAGGGCAGTTAGTATTGCTTAATGTATTATTAGATATTTACTTGTTTGCTGTTTATATTGCCACTGGGATGCAACCTCCTTGAAGGCAAGGACTTGATCTATCTTGTTCACTGTTCTATCGCTAGAACCCAGAATGATGCCTAGCAGAAAATAGGCAATTAGCAAATATTTTTTGAATGAACGAATGAGTCAGTGAACATTCTAGAATTCAGGGAAAATTACATTAAGCTGGACATTAAGCTGGACAACAGCAGAATGGAATTAACATAACTGATTAATGGGTTTTTTTTTGATGATGATAGAGTTGCATGTACGTGTTTTAATATTAGTTTCTGTAATAGTGAAGGGAGTGGCTTTTTGAGTGAGACATTCTTGCCAGAATTGTTATAATGCTAAATGACAAACTGTATGTAAAGCAACTTTTTTTTTATAGTAGATGCTAAATGAATGGTAGCTATTTTCATTATTTCCAGCAGTAGCACCAGCACCATTATCATTGTATAGACAGTTTTCATGCTTAGTAGCTTTGAGGGAGGTGTGTGTATGTATATTTATGTATATATGTGTGTTTGTATATCTGTGTGTGTATGCATCCAAAAGAATGGTTGGAATTGGTTAAATATATCATTTTGATTGGTGGTAGGTTATGTTAATGGCCAAATGAACTGATACATTTGTTAAGTTTTGACTGTGGGTAGAATCGTATTTCCCAGAGCAATGAGGAGATATACAAAAGAGGAGATGGACCCTATTTAGAGAAACTTATATCTTATAAACGAACAAGGCAGACACACTAGGAAAAAAAAAACCCATAAGGATACTTAGAGATGTTCTAACAAGAGTGCTGTACAAAACAGTATATCTTTCCTTGGGTCTGTTACCCTTTCATCCCCTTGTTCAATAAAGGGCAGAATGTTAATTCTCAAGTACCGTCCAAGGGGATCCCCAGGAAGAGAATGTTAGAGGTGTCCAGCATGATGCGCCGCATGAGAGTCAACACGTCGACATAACCCAGTTCGTTGCTGACTTCCTCCAACCTGTCCAGATGCGTTATGATGGATCCAACACAAACTGTTACCATACGCACGAGGCCGGGGCCAGACAAAGCTGAGGGGAACACATCAGAGAATGAGTCACTATGAACTCAGGGGCACACACAATCAGGTTATTTTGGCCTTTTATGTTTGGAGTTTACTGTACACGATTTTTTATTCAGTAATTTGGCAGAAGTGTTCATGTTCTTTTTTATACCTTTCTGCAGTCTCCTAATTTTCTACAAATATACATTACCTTTATGGGTGAAAGTGTATGAATGAATGAATAAATAAATAAATATTTTAAACAAAATATTGAAAATTAAACTTTTCACATTATGGCAAATCATTTGTGAGACTGCAAGTGAAATGTTTAGTACTTGTGGTCATAAATCACAAATCAGTGGTTTTCCATATTTGTTGTATATATATATTTCTCTAAAGGTTTGGATTTGGCAAGGGTGATATTTATTTCATGCTTCAGCAGGTGGCAGGGTATTGCTATAGAACTACTCAAATTAGACTTTAGCTATTTGATCTAAAGTGCTTCCTGTTTACTTGTGGTTTATGAGGTTCAAAATGCTGGTCTTAAAATTACCATAAGTGTTCTTCTCTTAATTTTAGTTTCCCTTTGAACTACTTCTAGATTTGTTTTACTCAACCAAGGTCATGATAGCTAAGCAATTTTTCTTATTTATTTGAGAGAGGGAGGGAGGGAGGGAGGAAAAGAGAGAGAGAGAGAGAGAAAGAGAAAGAACATGATGGGGAGGAGCAGAGGGAGAGGGAAAAGCAGGCTCCCCGCTGAGCAGGGAACCCAGTAAAGAGCTTGATCCCAGGACCCTGAGATCATGACATGACCTAAAGGCAGACGCTTAACTGACTGAGCTTCCTAGGTACCCCTTGGTTCTCATCACTGAACTGGGTACCCAAAATACAATGATAGTCAAGACATAGTTCCTACCCTCAAGGAATTTTTTTTTAAAGATTTATTTGTTCATTCATGACAGAGAGAGAGCAAGAGTGAGAGAGAGAGAGAGAGAGAGAGAGAGAGGCAGAGAGAGAAGCAGGCTCCGTGCAGGGAGCCTGACGTGGGACTCGATCCCGGGTCTCCAGGATCACACCCCGGGCTGAAGGCGGCACTAAACCGCTGGGCCAACAGGGCTGTCCCCTTCAAGGAATTTATAATGGGGTGAGGGGCAAAGTGGCAGATCAGAACCTCACCAAATATCATCCTAGGTAATGTGTTATGCTAGAGGTGTGTGCAGAGTGCTATAAGGTACAGAAAAATGGGCCTACTAAAGGATCCTGAAGGGTCTGGGAGGCTTTTTGAGAAGTGGATGCTTATGATAAGTTTTGAAAGAAGGTAAAAACTACCTACATTAAGAAAATTTGACAAGGATGCATTCCACAGAAGGAAAGAACAGGATACTCCAAGACAGAGAAGGGTAGATCAGCACTGTATGCCCAGGGCACTGTAAGTAGGCCCTTGTACCAGATGAGTTTAGAAAATTCTATTAATCTAAAATATTTTTAAATTCTATTATTTTTTGCATGGCAAGGCGGAGGATGTTGGTATGTGAGAATTAATTGCTCCTAAATACTAGTTCACATGTTCCTAATGTGCCTGGGCCAAACAGCAAAGTAAAATAAAACTTACAAATCTTGTCATTTGGAATGACATGGATCAACCTAGAGGGTATTGTGTTAAGTGAAGTAAGTCAGACAGAAAAAGACAAATACCACATGATTTCACTTATATGTAGAATCCAAAGAACAAAACAAATGAACAAACAAATGGAAAGAAATAGACTCAAATACAAAGAACAAACTGGTGGTTGCTAGAAGGGAGATGGTGGGGGATGGGTGAAATAGGTAAAGGAGATTAAGAGGTACAAACATTCAGTTATAAAATAAATCGTGGAGCTATAATGCACAGCATAGGAAATACAGGCAGCAATATTGTCAAGTCTTTGTATTCTGACAGATGGTGACTACACTTATCGTGGAGAGCATTTCATAACATGTATAATTGTTGAATCACTAACTTGTACACCTAAAACTAATATAATACTGTATGTCAATTATACTTCAACAAAAACAAACAAAAAACATACTTCTATAGGATCTTACAGCGTTATTTCATTTATTCTTCATGATAGTCCTAGAATTAATGTTCTGTTGTATTTATCACCTTTTGTGGAGAAGGAAACCGAAGCTCAGAGAGGTTGAGTGACTTGTCCAAGGTCATATAGCTAGTAAAGTGGCAGAACTAGGACTTGAACCCACAACCTATAATCCTGAGTCCTATAGTCTTTCCATTATTTCAGTCTGCAGTTTTCTAAGGTATGAGAGGATAGATCTGCCCCAACAGGAGTGGTAGACAGAATAATAGCCCCCTAAAGCTGTCTAGGTCCTAGTCTCTGGAAACTCTTAATATGTTACTTTACATGGAAAAAAAAAAAGGACTTGGCACATATGATTCAAGTTAAGGAGCTTGAGATGGGGAGAGTATTGTGAATTATCTGAGTAGGCCCAACCTAATTACATGAGTCCTCAAAAACAAAGAACCTTTTCCAGCTGTCATCAGAGTCAAAAAGTGATGTGATGATAGATGGATGGTCTTGAGATATATGATATAGAAAGGACCCGACCCACTGTTGTTAGCTTTGAAGACAGAGGTAGGGGCCATAGGCCATGGGATGCAGGTGGCTTCTGAAGCTGGAAAATACAAAGAAACAGATTCTCCTCTGGAGCCTCCAGAAAGCAATACAGCTCAGCCAATACCTTGATGTTAGCCTGTTGAGACCCATGCCAAACTTTTGACCTATAGAACTATAAATTAATCGATATGTTGTTTTAAGTCACTAAGTTTGTGGCAATTTGTTACAGCAGCAATAGAAGACAAATAGAGTGGAGTCTACAATAGAGTTGTACTGAGTCTTGGTTATGGGCAACTCTGTAGAGGTAATCAATGCTCAGCAGAACAGGCATAGTTTTTCCCTGTCTCAGTAGCCACATGGGAAGCATCCAAGTTCATTCACTACAGGGCTGACTAGAGGGAAAAATATTAATGGTGCATGGTCAGACCTAAAATCCATCTATCCCCAGATTCTATCACTGACCGTGTTTACAGGACATGATTATCTTACTTGATGTTGATGTCAAAGACTGGACATGTATATTCCCCAAATGCCTTCATTTCTAGCAAAATACAGTAAAGGGGGAAATCACTGACAAGGAGTTTGGGATCAGGTCCGTGCTCATCTATTACTTGCTATGTTGTCTGAGCAAAAATCACAACCTCTCTAGGACTATATTTCCCCAACTATGAAATTCAGAGACTGGATGAGATGACATATACATTCCTTCCTAGTTCTAAAATTCTCTAATTTTATTCATAAATAGCTTTCTGTTAAAACATCTGGGATGTCAGTCAGTGATTCAGCAAACACATTGTGTGGCTATGTTTAAATCAAACATGTGACTGACAACATTAAATTCTTAATTGAAATGATCCTAAGTACAGAGCTCCATCTCTTCTTCATGTCCTTGGAATTGCTTTGTGCATCAATAGGAAGAATGGAGCTTGTGGTGGTTAAAAATGTAGGCACTGACATTGTCTTCTGGGCCACCATTTACTAATTTGGGGATGTTGGGTAAATTAGCCTATTTATTTAAGCTTCAGTTTTCTTATGTGTAAAATGTAGATGACAAGAGTATTTACCACATGGGGTTGCTGTGGGATTAAAATATCAAGTACTTAGAATAGTGCCTACCATATCTTATTACTTCAAAATAAGTGAAGCAGCAAAACTTAAATTCCAGAAAAGGGGGCATTTTTATAGGTAAAATAGAATGTCACTGGCACCTGATTACCTTTTGTAAAGAAGGGTCGAATAGCTTTCCAGAGTGTTGGATTGTTGTTAAATATGATGCCGTTTTCATGCATGCCAATGCACTGCAATCCAAGTTTGCTGCCAAATCGGGAGCTGTAGTGACTGTGCTTCATTATGTGGAACATGCTAGAGGACCTGCAGAGACAGCAAACCTTAGTGTTAATTTTTAAGGGTTAGGAGAATTCATGGTGATGATTTTGACTACCAGGTGGCTCTCTTAGCAAATGCCTGTTGATCTGAATGTAAGGCATTCTAGGGGTGTCTGAGTGGCTCAGTCGGTTAAGCGTCCATCTCTTGGTTTTGGCTCAGGTCATGACATCGAGGTCCTGAGATTGAGCTCCATGTCCTTCCGGCTTTGTGCTCTGTGGGGAGTCTGCTGGAGATTCTTTCCCTCTCCTTCTGCCCCTCCCCCACTTGCACCTTCTCTCTAATAATAAATCTAAAAAATATAAATACAAGGCATTCTAGTAGTCATATTGAATAAGCATTTGTTAGCATAAGAACATCCCTCTCCAGTTGAAATATTTCTACCTACTGAGTGCCTGCTTAAGCATCACCAAAGATAGAACACACACACACTATTCCTTATTTCCCTTTAAAAAAAAAAAAAAAAAAAAAACTCCAACTCACCAAAATACTACCCACTGCTGGGGTCAGAGCTGCAAGGCCTTGAGAGACTGAGACCTTCACACCACCAGAGAGTCCAGAAAGCCTCCTGCCCGACTCCAGACACTGCCACTCCCTGCAGGAGTGAGTCTCAGAATCTAGAGTTCCTGGAAATGCTGAAGTCTTCTTCAGTTTGGAATTGGTGGTTCTGCCTTGAACCACCTATCCTCAGAATCTCTAATCAGGACTGGCCCCTCCAGTGGGTATCATTCCGGGCATGAAGGACATCTTCTGGACACTCCTGATTCTCGGCTTATCTGGCTGGGCTGAGCCTGGAAGGCTGTCTGGGCTAGTGACAGCAGTTATCTTGGGATTCTGCATTCCATCCTGACTCATCAAGGTCTCCAGGGTCACAGAGTTCTCTCAGGATATAGGGCATGGTGAGCCATTAGATAGCACTTGAGGTAGCAACATGGGGACCTTGCCAACAGGCTTCCTTGACCTTCTCAGCTCCTCCTCACTGTTTTACCTCCATCCCCCACCATGCCCAGCTTTTAAGGCCGTGGAGGAACTAGGAAGGAAGAAGCAGCTCCTTCTGTCTCGCCCCTCTGTACCCATTTCCTCCTCTAAAAGCTGCTTCCTGCACCCCACATCCCAGGAGGGGGGCAATTTAGGCATGATAAGGCACTGAGAGTTATGAAATGTTATAAAATTCTAGCTGAAGAAGGCATAGGAGCCTGCACATGTGAGGCCAGTATTCTCTTCTTCTGTAGAGAGAGACTGACTGACTTTGTTGAGATGTTAAGACTTCTTGGAAGTAAGCTTATGGCATTAGAAGGATAAATGGGTAATTCGAATAATTTAATCAAAAGGATAAAGGACAAAATAAAAATTACTCTCTTCAGGATAAATGATAGGTGGGTTTATTGGAGGGCAGGTGCAAGCAGCATGGGGAGTGAGGGGGAAGAGAGCTGAGATGAATGCTGTAGAGTGAAGATTTGGAGAGACTGGACTCCTAGCCCAGTGCTCAGGAAGGGAAGTCTGCCAGGAATTTATGGAGTTGAGAATTATGGAATAAATTGGTTTTTCCACCTGTCAAGAAATGCTGTAGGTGACTGCATGGGACTTTGACTGGAAAATCGGTTCATGCAGGGCTCATGGGGAAGCAGGCTAGCTGGACATGAGCTGAATGACAGCTGAGGCTGTGGATGGTGTGGGTCAGGAAACTGGAACTCCAAGATGGAATGGGCTAATAAACTATGTGGCTAAGCCTTCATAAGCTGAGCAAGATGGACATTCCATGCAGACAGGACAAGTGTTTATTGGAGGATGGAGAAGATAACAAACAGGACCTATGGTGCCTCTATGTCTGTTATCTCCATAAATGCCAATATCATATTGTAGGTGTAGACCAGACACAGACACCACTTGGAAAAATCAAATAAGGTTATCTAGAGGATATGGAAGAAAGTCAGAAGAGTGAGGATAAGAGGCAGACAAAACACTGCAGAAGAGGGTGCATCCTCACCCACAGGGGCGCATGCTCATGGTTGAGTGAGTGAGGGAAGGAAGGTCACATGTCAGCCACTTCCTTCTAAGGCCCTGCCCTTCCATACAGAAGGCTGGAGCATGCTGCCTCAGAGGCTCTGGGCCCTCAAACATCCCTGTCCTGCTGAGTAGATGCTAGGAACACAGAATACCCAGAGGACCACAGAGTTTGTGCTCACTTACAAAGTCTTGTTTATCATCTTCGGCCTCCCTGTACTACCAGAGCATGTACATATTATCCAGTACGTATATTACCCAGACTCCTCTGAGGCACACGACGACAGGCTCTTCAGATCACAAGAGTGATGTCACAGTATTTGTATGTGGACAACATGGACAAATGCAAACTCCCCTTAGTGAACTGTAAGCGTAAGCAGATTTACTTTCCTCCATATATATTTTCAGTAACTTCAAAATATTTCCACTCAAGTATATTTAAATCAATTGCCATTTTTCTTGGAGATGGGGAGAAAAAGGGAGCAGAGTTTGGGAATTAAAACAAGGGGCGGAGTGGTTAGCAGAGACAGGAGTAGAGGTTTTTTGGCAGTGTGACCATGGGAGGCGTGAAGAAAGCTGAGGCAGGGTAGACTGTCAGGAGTGTGACTTTTGGCCATGTTAACAGTGCTAGAGCCAGGCCATGTATAAATGTTGCCTACCTGTGTATGCTCTGGTGGGGATTGTAGGTAGAGCTCAAGTAACATAACCTTTGATCTCGGGCCTTAAGAACTAAACTGCTCAGGTCTGCTAGATAAAATAGCTCCCCCAAAGCATTTTTCACCTGAGGATTACAAATTACCCCCTGTCTCTGAGACCAGAGCAGAGTTCAGAGGCAGAGATCATAAAGTTAGAAAGGGACTAAACATTTGAGCAGAGGAAGAGGAAGGACATATGCACATTATTGCAAGAAAGCAAAATATATTTATAAACTTCTGATACTGCAAAGGAGGATATTTTCTGGTGTGGGAAGAATAGAGAGAGAGAGAGAAAGAAACAAACAACATGGTGCCTTAAATGTGCAAATTCAACATACATAAAATATCATCAATGTTATATTTTAGATGCTGTTATTTTTTAATTTTGGTGAACTTAGTATTTATACAAGTTTTTACATGTTCATTGCAACTTTGGTTCTTCCTCTCTACTTCTCCACTGAAATTTTGTTTCTCAGCTGCAAATTCTCCTACTCTGGGGCTTTTGTACACATAACTCTCAGAGATGGGGAGTAGCCTTTGTAGTATAGGCACCTGGTTCTTTCGCTGGGCTGGAGTGGCCATCCTACCACTTGCTCTTCCCTCTTAAAGTTGATACTTGGTTCCTAAAAGGATGACTTTGCCTTGATGAGGTTGTTCAGTTAATGCCTGTGAAAATACATTCCCAAAGAAGACATTGGGCCAAAGGAGCTGTGCTCTGGCTGAGTAGATTAGGCTAAAGGCTAGGTATTAGCTAAACCCTCACATTTATGATGGTTCCATAGTTCTATTTAAATTTTAAGAGGAAGACCCTGAAATAATAGCAATGTCAAGAAATGAAAATAGAATTATTATATGAATAAATTGTATACTAGATAATTTCTTTCAGGAAAAAAAATCTTATTTTCAAATCAATATACTCTCTATTAGGTCAAATATTCTCTCGATTTGATTCCAGATAACATTCATCAAATGATCCCTGAGTTTCGGACAAGTTTTTCTCTTCCTAGCAACAAAAATAAAAACAAAAATCCAGATGCTTCTGTTTGTATTCCAAGGAATTAATTTGACTGACAAACAGCTAAAATTTTGTCCTGTACAGAAAAATTGTTCTATAAGAGGACTTAAAAGCTTATTAATATATTTCAGAACTTTAGCCTTCTCTTACCTTCCCCAACTTATTCTATAATTACAGCAGAAAATAAGTAATTTGTACATTCTTCATTCACAAATTCATATCTAAAAATTTTAAGTGCTCAGAGGTAAAGCAGTACACTATTTTTTCTGCTTTGACACCTGGAGCTTCTATATACTGCATTAAATTAATCACATCAACCTGTCCATTTACTTTGAAGAATTACTAATGTATTTTTTGTATTTTTTTATTGGAGTTTGATTTGCCAACATATAGCATAACACCCAGTGCTCATCCCGTCAAGTTCCCCGCCCAGTGCCCATCACCCAGTCACCCCAACCCCCGCCCACCTCCCTTTCCACTACCCCTTGTTCATTTCCCAGAGTTAAGAGTCTCTCATGTTCTGTCTCCCTCTCTGATATTTCCCACTCATTTTCTCTCCTTTCCCCTTTATTCCCTTTCACTATTTTTTATATTCCCCAAATGAATGAGACCATATAATGTTTGTCCTCCGATTGACTTACTCAGCATCATACCCTCCAGTTCTATCCAAGTCGAAGCAAATGGTTACACGATACACAAAGATAAAATACTAATCAATTTTAAAAAGAGAACAAGAGACCCCAACCTTAAACCTGACTAAATGTGTATTAGTAAATGTGTTCTTTAGGGGGCGCCAACATCTCATTGATTTGGAGTCAGAGGCTCAGACTTGGCAAGGGACAAAGCTGACAAGACAAATGTGATACACCTGGCAGGAGAAGACTGACCGGCTGCAGGTGAGGGATTTCAAAAAAAGTCTTTTATCAAAATAGGCTGGCTCTGTCTAGCCAGAGTACATCAAGAAAGTGAAGAAAAGAAAATTGGTAAAGAACTAGGGACTCCAGCCCAGAGCTCTCAGGGCATTCAGGAAAATAGTAGAGACCTTGCTCCAGCCTTGTGGGCCTGCCCCATAACTCCAGTTAAGGGAGATGTTATACTGACTGGGAAGAGAGACCAAGGGAGTCCCCAGGCTCAGAAGGGATAGTGGGCAGTGTAAGTTGTATGGTAACTGGGGCCTGCCTGCCTTCTTTCCTCCCTCTCTCCCTCCCTCCCTTCCATAGTTGACACAGTGTTACATTAGTTTCAGGTGTACAACATGGTCATTCAACAAGTTGATACATTATGCCTTGCTCATCATGCAATGCTATTACAATACCTTTGACTGTATTCCCTATACAGTACCTTTCATCCTTGTGACTTATTCATTCCATACTGGAAGCCTGTATCCCCAGTTCCCTTCATTATTCTTCTTTAAACATGACTGAAGTCAAAAGATATTGCCAAAGTTGGCAAACCTATTATCTATTCAAAATGAAAAGTAGCCAGAGTAAGTTCTTGGGTAGTGAGGAGGAAGCCACCTTCAGTTCTGAATTTAAAGGACTCACACAGGGGCACCTGGCTGGCTCAGTTGATGGAACTTGTTATGACTCTTGACCTCGGGGTTGTGAGTTCGACCCATGTTGGGCATAGAGATTCCTAAAAAATAAAATCTTCAAAAAAAACAAAATCTTCAAAATCAAAAGGACTCATATCTGTGGCCAAGCTCAAGAATGATGAGTACTAGGAATATGGAGGAAAAATTAATGGAATAATTGGTGTTAAACATTTAAAAGCACTTGCCTGTGTAGACCTGTCTTGTGCCTGAGTCTTTCGATCCCATTGCCTTTCCCCTGTCCTTTGCCCCTCTACTATCTGCACTCACCCAGCTGAAATACTGGAGTCACT
This sequence comes from Canis aureus, assembly GCF_053574225.1. Classification (NCBI taxonomy): domain Eukaryota; kingdom Metazoa; phylum Chordata; class Mammalia; order Carnivora; family Canidae; genus Canis; species Canis aureus. The sequence goes on from NC_135642.1 coordinate 21,735,998, forward strand.
GTAAGAGAAAAACAATCTTTATAACAGATAGATCTGGCTGTAACTACCCTACCCAATGATCACATTTAACATCCCTACTAGTGGGACAACCATTCCTTGTCTCCTGATGTGATGCAACATGAAGTGCCTACTACGACAATTACAAAAGTGTTAACCTGAATGCAACTGAGCCTTAAGACATAATATTCAGTTTATAAGAAATATAGGGAATCAAGGACTATGTTAAGTGACACCATAATATAATGAAATTTGGAAATGTGGAACATCACATAAAACAATTGACCTAATCTCTTCAAAAGGTCAATGTCAGAGGAGGGAGGATTCCTCTCACAGTTTTCCTGTTCATTTGAGTATTTTCTTAATAGAAAGTTGGGGGGGGGGAAACCCATTTTATCATCAATCATTAAAATTACTCTCTTCCATGCATTCTCAACTCCCTTGACCCTCTCCTTACTTTGTCATAGTTGCCTCATAAAAGCTCACCCCTGGCTAAATCCAACTCTTAGCTGACTCTGTGCTTGCCCCTGGCAGCTGAATGTGGCTGGGTAAAAAAACATACATGCACATGTTCATGTACATGCGTGCACACACACACACACGGACAGGTCCCAGTTAAATTCAAGTGAGCCCTTAGTGCAGCTGGCAAATCTACTACATTTCCCTAAGTCCATTCACAGTCACTGTTCTAGATGACTATTTTGTTCTGCCTCCTCTATCCTCAAGTATTTTACTTCCTCAGTCTTAGAGTTGAAGACTTTATTTCCTATTTTACTGAGGAAAAAGAAACAACTAGAAACTCTGCAAGCTCCAACTTTTAGGATCCATGCTTATAGATTCAAACTTCCCAAACTTACTGTGGATAAACTTCCATGTCTCTAGTGAAGACCAACTCCACTTGTCACTTGGATGCCTTTTACATCTCACCTAACACATTCCTTTCTCTTCCATCAGCAATTTTTTTCTGTAATCCCACATTGCCATCGCAATACACGATGCGATGTGTATCTATCTTAACAAAAAGTCATTGGACCATACATCCCTTTCTATTTCTTTGTTCCACTTCTCTGCTGCCCTTATGACAAACTCCTTGGAACAGTTGTCTACACATGCTGCTTCTAATTCTTTCCTTTCATTCTATACTATAGTCAAACTTTTGCCCTCACCACTCTATTGAAACTATCCTTTTCAAGGTCACCCATGACTTATTGTTAAATGCAACACTCAAATTTTCCATTCACCAGGCACTATCTGGCAATTCCCCCCTCCTTGATATGCACTCATCACCTGACTTTCAGACTACCACACTCTTCTGGTTTTCCCTTCTATGGCTATCCTTCTCAGCCTACTTTTCTAGTTTCTGACTATAGCTGGGGAGGGTGCCTAAAGACTCAGACCTTCTTTCACAACATTCCACTCAGCTGTCAAGTCAAAATATTCCAAATGGAATCCCTATTTCTTCCCATCCCAAATTTGCTCCGCCTATCTGAGGTAATGATACCCTCATTTTTCTAGGTATTCAAGGGAAAAACTATGCTATTGCCTTGATTCTTACACCCAACATCCAGTCTCTTAGCACTTTATTGGCTTTGCATTCAAGATATGTCTAGAATTTCACTTTTTAATAATTTTTTATTTTTTATGTTCAATTTGTCAACATACAGAATAACACCCAGTGCTCTTATTACCTCTACTGCTCTCACGTCTACCAGCCACCATCATCTCCTGCCTAACTGCTCTCTGTGCATTCATCCTTGTTCCCTTTAGCACCTATTCTTAAAGAATGTGGGTAGAATGGGGGTAGAATGTGAGTAGAGAAGCCAGGAATGTGCTGAAACATGAATGAGTCAGATATGTCACTCTTCTGCTCAAACTCTTCAAAGGCTTCCCATCCCATGCAGGGTTGTTAATTCAGAGTTGTTACAATGGCCAAGAAGGCCCACCATGACTGGGTAGCCTAATACCTTTCTAATGTCATCTCCACTGTTCTTTCCCTAGCCACACTGGTATCCTTGGTGTTCCTTGAACATTTCAGACAGCCTTCCACTTCAGTGCCTTTGCACTTGCTCTTCCTTCCGCTCAGAATGCTTTTCCTCTGCTTCTCTGCATGACTCACTCCCTTACTTCCATTAGGTCTTTATCCAAATGCTAATTTCTCAATGAGGCCTTTCTTGACCATAATTGCACTTCCATCCCTGCAACTGGCTCTCCCTACTTTAGTTTCCTATATAGCATGTATTTACCTGATGATAGTGTGAGCAACCATCTTGGTTTGCTTGGGACTGTCCCAGTTTTAGCGTTCAAAGTCCTACATCCTGAGAAACGCTCCCTAGTCCCAGGCATACCAAGACAATTGTCACCCTACTCATATACTATGTTTTACTCATCTATTGTTGGTATACTACTAACAATACAACAAAGTATTTCTCCAGGAGAATAGGGATATTTGGCAGATTTGTTCATGATACCCAGTGTACATAGTTTAGTCCTCAACAAATGCTTATTTAATGAATGAATGGGAACCAATAAAGATTATATGTTAGGATCACCCAGTGCTTAGTATATAGTAAATTGCCAATAAATATATGTTGAAAGAATACATGAATGCATTCCCTATAAATGTAGGCATGATATAAAAATGTAATTTTTAAAAAGATTTTTATTTATTTATTCATGAGAGAGGCAGAGAGAGAGGCAGAGACATAGGCAGAGAGAAGCAGGTTCCACGCAGGGAGCCCGATGCAGGACTCGATCCCAGGACCCCGGGATCACGCCCTGAGCCAAAGGCAAGACAAGACGCTCAACCGCTGAGCTACACAGGTGTCCCCAAATGTAATTTTAATTAGTATGTTAATTACTAAGAGGTTTGCAAATATAACCCTAATTAGCATGTTAATTTGCTAACTCCCCTTTATGGATGCTGCTCATATTTTATTGTATTCATTACAAAAACTAATATATCCACACAGCATACAGTGTCATGCACAGCATCCATTAGACCCTCATTAATTTAGAGTTTACCTGCCTGGGGAATTGTGCATACTTTACCCATGACGAGATAAAATTTCCCCCCAAACTCCTAATTGCTCGGGCAACATCCTGGCAGCACTCTGGGCCTGACTCCCCCCAGGAAGTTCTGTAGCCCCTCTTCGGGACTATGCTGATAGGAAAAGTTGGGTCATAATTTCTGCTCAGTTGTAATGACTGCAGATCTCAAATTTTTCAAAAGGGGGAAAAAAAACCCTAGCAAACTATTCTACTAAAAATAAAAAGCTTTCTGAGGTCCAATGGGGTATTTTCAAGAGGCACGGGTAGTTCTGGAAGGGACCTGAAGAGTAGGCAAGGGAAGGAGATGGGGACAAACACATCCTATTCCCTCAGGGAGCTCAGCCCTTAACAACAAAATTGAGCGGCTGGGAGGCAATTAAGGAGAACACAAAGACTCCGGTGAAAAGCCTGTGAGGACAGGAGGAGGAGAGAACTGGGAGAGCTGGGGGAAGGGCGAGATGGTTTGTGTGCACATCTCCAGCGTGAATCAGCACCTGAGTTGGTCAGGCCTGAGTCTCTAAGGCCACTTTCTTTCTTTTTTTTTATGATGTTAGAATTTATTTATTTTTATAAATTTATCTTTATTGGTGTTCAATTTGCCAACGTATAGAATAACACCCAGTCCTCATCCTGTCAAGTGTCTAAGGCCACTTTCTTTTTTTTTTTTTTTTTTAAGGCCACTTTCTTAATGAAGGCAGCAGAGTGGTCAGAGGCCATCCTGCACTGTAACAAAAATCCTACTTCAGGAGCGCCTTTGGGCTTCAGGATCGTCTTTGGTGACCCAAGTATGTGTCATCTAAGAGCGATTTCTGTTCTGGTCCTCTGGTCTTTTGTTACCTTCTTCACTCTAGTTCTCATCTTACACTACCACCACCTGAGCTAGACTGAAGAGTAAGATGACAAGACAAAGCACTCCAACCCTGCTTAGCTGCTCCCCCAACCCCAAGGAAAGGCCCCCTTGTGCTAGAAGCCACTTACCTGCTCTCTTGTCTCAGGCTCTGCAGTATACTGGCATTACATGGAGAGCTCTACATACACCTGATGCATGGGTTCCACCGCTAGAGATTCTGAAAGCTGGGCCTGTGGCTGGGACCCCAAACCCCCAAACATTGGGGTTTTTAAAAGCTCACTGGGTGATTTCAATGTGCAGCCAGGGTGAGAACCATGGCTTAAGATCCTGAGCTGTAGACAGATATTGTTTTGGATAAATATCCTGTGGATCATGTCACCTGTCTGCTGAGGCAGCCTGGAAGGCAACTCGCTGGGCTGCTGGATGAAAGAACAAGGGCAAATGTCCCAAGCCCCCAAGCCCTCGTGTCATCAGTCCCAGGACATTTTGAGACTGTAGCCAGTTGCTAAGGTAAGTAAAGTATCGATTTTTAAAATGAGAACTTACCAAAATCACCTAAATTTGACTGACCAGAGTAATCAAAGTAAAATCCAGGGGTAATTATTGTCCTCTACTCCATTCTGTCAGTTGTTTGGGTCAAAGAATTGGGCTTTGAGATTACTGTGGTATTTTATGAAATGATGTATGTAATCTTGGCTTAAAAGAAATCAATGTAGTTTCCAGAAATGCTTCAGTTACTTCTGGGCAATAGTCTACGAACCTGGACAAAAAATTCTAACAAATAAGTAAAACCCTAGTTGGTTTCAGTTTGTGGGTAAAGCCCTGTCAGGGAATATAAAAACTCATGAATGAGACAGTGTTGGCATATAACCTTGTAAGATACTCGGTAAAGATAACTGAAAGTCTAGGGAAATGTGTTCTCTGAAATTCTCCATTTTCTATGCTCAATAAATAAGAAAACTAGTATTTCACAAAACTAGTTCTCTACAGTTGATGCCTATTTGGTTAACCCTGGATGAATTCAATCTGCTAAACTTATCCAAAAAAGATAAATCACTTTTTTAAATAGGTAATATTCCTAATTTATTTAAGATAACTCAGCTGAGACGTAGGCCCACAGTCATAAATAGACTAGGAGCATATGACTGGCATTTTTTCCTCCCGTTTACCCCTCTAGTGGTGCTCAGGAGCCTGCCATTAGAAGCACATTATCAAACTGGTACAGTTTCCTTTCTCTCAGGTGTTTTGTTTTGTTTGAACTGCTTATGTACAGAGATAAGATCAGATCTTAGGAGAGTAGAAAAGATAATACCTCTCTCTAAAGTATATTTTGTCAAACCCAAATCCTTGGATTCTAAGTTTCCACACTCACTGCTCAGAGAAATTTCAAATAGCTTTCCAGAGTTCCTTATCCATGTACTTCTGGGTTTAGGCAAAGCCCAATTATTGCACTTGTCTCATAGGGTTAGATTTCTACCTGGGAATTGTTCATCTTCATTTAAGTAGTAAAAACACAGCTTTAGCAACAAAAGCATCAAGATACCAGAATAAGTTTGTTACTTAATAGGAAAAAACACAGCCTTGGTTTTAAAAAATATGTCTCCGATTATTAACAGACTCACTTGCTAATAATGAGTGTTTCCTCTCCACATATCCAGACTCTCATGAATTCTCCGTACATCTTGTTGTAGTAGTTGCAAGCACTGCCAATCCCCATCCATAGGAACCTGCAGTGGGAAATTAGGGGCCCAATTCCCATACAATAGCCAGGACCTAGGAGAGTTATCAGATCACAGTCAGAATTTTAGTAAACACCAAAGAAGAACAAGTGCTTTATGTTATTGCTGTTTGTGTTTTTATATATCTAAAAGTTCTTTTACATATTCTGATGTGTATTTGTGAATCACTAGAAAACAAGCTTAACATGAAAAAACAGTAGTTCAGTGTCCATACCACACTAGTTCCATTTGGTCTTGATCATTTCAGTCTGTTTGAACCAGGGTATGTGTCTACTATTTTCTTGCCATATTAAACAGTGTCAGTGAGTTTTAAACACAAGTCAATCAGTCCCTCTAGTTACAAGCATGGAAACCAGGACATGTGACAAGCTGATCTGTTCGGCTGCCTAGTTATGTCTGAAAACTTTTGGTTTGAATGCCTCAGCTGATGGAATTGGTGGGTTAAAATTAGGTTGTAGTTTTGGTGTAATCTTTTTAACTGAGGGACATGGTCTGCAAAGATAATGTCCAAATAAAGAATATCCATTTCTTTTTTTTCCTTCAAAAAGAACTCGGTTTAAGAAAAGAATCCTAAGCTAAATCTCATTAGTCAAAAAAATACAGTTAAGCATTGAGGAATTAGGCAATGAGTCTGATCAGTGTCTAAACTAGAATTTGGGTCCAGTGATGTGGTTTTACTCAAGAGCAGTTACCACTCATGTGCTTGCTTACGTAAAAAAAAAAAAAAAAAAAAAAAAAGGAATTTGCAATTACTTAGGCCAGAGAACAAACTTAGTAGCTTGATTTTACTGATGGTGGTAAAAAGTTAGACAAAAACTTCTTGGAATGGTTTTAGGAGTTTTCCTGTGAAGTAGTAGCTTTTCTAAATTAAATCTTTCTCCTCTAATTCCATTCCAGCAGTAAAATAGGAAGCCAACATGCACAACTGTATGAGACAGTATTCTCACTCCATCATCTGTGTAAATAAATCTAGATAATCTAAGATTTTTCTTAAATCATCTAAATTGGATGTTAAGTCCCAAATTCGGCAAATAAGATTTAGTCTTTAACTTTGCAATAGCTGGATTAATGGGAATAAGACTGTTTCTTTGTTTTGTTTTTTCCCCCCTTAAAGTGAAGGTCTTTGGTAAGATCTGTAGAACCAAAACATTTTGAGAGGGTTCTTCCTTAATCTTCTGATTGTTGCAGTAACACTGTATGGTAAATAGATGACTGACTTTATGTTAAATAATTTCATTAAGTTCTTCAAAAGATTAAAACAAGCAAATTTGAATACGTTTTTCCTTAAAAGGTCATCAGATATACAGATCTCTAACATACACATAGTAACAAACTACTTTGCTGAGTCTTTAACAGCATAAAACGTTGTGGATGCTTAATAAAGGTTTCCTGGTGAATTTTTTAAATTAACTAGATATGTGTGCATTATATAAAGGATGAAGTCTTAAATATCATCCTCATTTAGAGTATTTTGGGTTGTATTTACATTTTGATAAAATGGAAAAATATTGTTTCATGTATGTTTAGTCCATACGAGATCAGACACCCAGCTATTTGGGAATAGACTCATTCAACAAACGTTTACTTCCTTAATATCCTAGGCCCATGAGGATCAAAGACATACAAATGAAAGGCTACACTCTTTGTTTTTTTATCTAACAGTTTGGTGCCATGTAGAGAGTCTTAATTTTAGGGAATCACCATTCAGTTTTGAAACATGACAGTGCCTAACTATCCACTGAGAAAGGGAAATGATGATGTACTTTTCTCAGGTTGAAAACCTGAATGTTCTAACCAGAAGGGAATTCAAGTCTAGGGTTTCTAGTGATGAATCGTGTGACAGCTTACTTCATTCAGCAAACACTTACCGAGACCCTACTAGGTATAGACACTAGCTACACATCAGAGACTGGAGATGGTACGATAAGCATAACTAGGTTCCCATCAGAGTCCTGTCAGGAGAGGAGAGTATGTGCAGAGAAAGCACAGTATTGAATAATTACAACACAATGTGATCCTTTGATTTACATATGTATCTTATACCGTACAGATGAGAAGCTGAGAAAAGAATACTCTAGGAGGGGAGAAATTTTGGTAGGATATTAGGGAAATATTCTGGTTGCATCCACATTAAGCTGCTCCCTGCTTCTCAGATTTGGGAATGATGACCTGGGCATGTACTAATTGCGGGAGCCTCTTTCACACCCTAAGAGGAGCAATAAATACTACACTGCATTTTTGTGCAGAAGCGGCTTCTGGGAAGCAAACATCTGGGATCTCTCACCCACTGCCCTAATCAAGAAGCTGCTGCATTCCTTGCTAGGTGTATACCCTAGAGAAACCTGTGCACATAAAGGGTCTTAGCAGCACTGTTCACAATAGTCCCAAACTGGAGACAACCAAATGTCCACCAACAGCATCAGTAATTAAACCACGAGATGTTTGAGCTACTGCATACCATATGAACTATAGAGGCATGTCATAACATGGATGAATCTTACAGACATAATATTGAGCAAGAGAAGCCCTATAGAAGAAGTAATGAAGGACTCTGATAGCTAAAACATTTAAAACCAGGCAAAATTAATCTGTATTGTTTAGGGATATGAAATTAGATGGCAAAGCTATAAAAAGCAAGGGAATGATTATCACAAAATAGAAGAATGTTTACCTCTGGAGGTGAGAGAGGGGTATGACTAAAAAGGCACAAGGGAAGTTCCCGGATGCTGTTTAACATCCTGTTTCTTGTCCTGGACTGTGATGACATTTAATTGTGTACTTTTCTGTGAAGTTGTTTTTCAGTAGGAGAAGGGGGAATGTGTTGCCATGTCCTTTTCCCAGTGATCCCCTCTGGGGACATGGTGCCCAGGGCAGAGAGGGGAGTGAACCCATGTGCAAGGTTGGGGATGGCTATGTGTCCTTGAGGAAAGGAGAGCTGCCAGGGGCTAAGTAGTTGGTAACTGTGGGTCCTGGATAGACATCAGTGAACATGGGGCAATTTCCCACAACTGGCACTTACAAAACTCCAAGGTAGGAATGACTCTGTCCTCCCCTAGACTCCTATATCTCTCCCTGGCGCTAAGTCATCTGCCTATGGGTGTCACCTACGCATACTCCTCAGCCCTGGATATAGCAGGGCCCTTCAGGGAATATAGGACAAGAAACTTAGCTCTGAGTCCCAATTTCATCACTTACTAGCTGTGCACCATCTCCCCTCTTTCATCTCAGTTTCTTCATCTGCAAAATAGGCATAAACAACACCTACCTCACCAGAATCCTGGAAGGATCACAAGAGAAAAATGAACGTGAAACTGCTTTATAAATTGTAACTAACTTAAGAGCTTTTAAATCATTATACCTTCTTAATTCCCTTTGGCTTTTTTCCCTGACCCTGAGTTTCTTCCAAACCTTAAAACCAAGAACCCGGACAACCAGTGATTTGAGGAAACCAACAAAAGGAGTACAGAAGTATTGGTCAGGAAGAACCAACCCAACAAACCCAAGTTTCCTCACCTTTCTTCCCCACAGGCACCATGGGACCTTAGTCTGTGCCACGAGAGGATTCTGACCAGAGCTCACATTTTCAACAGGAAAGCATGGAAGAAGCTCCCTGGCTAGCAAAATGACCACCACCCTGGGATTTAGGAATTCCTGGTTGGCCCCTTGCCTGCATTCCCACTTCCTTTCAAGCTGAGGTGCTGACAAGCCATTTCCTTTCTCTGGGCTTTCACCCCTCACTTGTAAAATGAAAAGTTTGAACTGCATGGTTTCCTATATTTGTTATAATGGTTTGCTTCGATAAGGCAGTTCACCTCTCTGGGGCTCAATTTCCTCTTCTGTCAAATGAAGGGTTGAGGCTCATATCTATGGCTCTCAGGCCTGACTGCTCATGAAAAATCACCTGGGAAGATTGATTGATTGATTGTTTGATTTTTAGTGGGGGTAGGGCAGGAGGGAGAGGGAGAGAGAGAATCCTCAGCAGGCTCTATGCCCAGCCCAGAGGCCAGTGCAGACTTGATCTCACAACTCCAAGATCATGAACTGAGCCAAAATCAAGCATCAGATGTTCAACTGACTGAGCCACCCAGGCACCCCAGATTTTTTAAAAATATAAACATGCAGACCCCGCTCCAGACATGACTGATAACCATAGTACTATTAGTGTGTGACAACACAATGTCCCCAGCTCAGGAGTGGTGGACAGAGTGATCTGTCCTGATCACAGAGTGATCTGACCTGGGCTCCTGATCCAGAGCTTCAGGGATGCCAGCTCTCATGCTTGCCCCCTCTAGGCTGACCTCCTTCTTCAAAGGTCTGAAGGACTTATTCTAACACTTGCAACATAAACATCTGAGGAGACTTGTTAAAAAAAAAAAAATACTCTCCACCTCACCCTCCATTCATGGATCCTGACCTGGGAGCCCACTGTGGGAGAAGAAATCTGGTGAGGAAGAGGCAGTAGTGGGAAAGGAGTTAAAGTTAAGGCCATGAAAGAGTCTTCCTTCAGACCCCTCAGGGAGGAGATAACAACATTAACCAAATGCTCTATTTAATTGGACATTAAAGCAACCCAAAATACCAGGCCGAATCAGATAGATAGGCAGACAGTTCTCTGGAAGATTTGGAAGAATCCAGACACAGGGGACTTTGCACAAGCTTCAAACTCCTACCCTAAATCACTCTATGATGAGACCCACTGCACTTGGAAGTGTATGACTATGTTCTTGAAGCAAAGCCTTACTGGATATCTCATGGGACTGGGGATATATACTACCATGAAGAATTTTCACTGAAAACTAAAGAAATAGTTGGATATTTCTGATAATTCTGAATTAATCTGTGTGGAGGGGTGGGGGTTTCCATTGGAATTATCTAGATAATTATACTCTCTTTTTGGTTAATCCACAGACCTTGTTGAAGATTCTATCAGGGTATGATGTTCCAAGGGAACCACAGTGGTCTCCATTTTTCTTCCAATTCCCAGGTCCCAGCCAGCCCTTACAGTGGCACCACCATCACACCTACCCCCAAGAATAAGAGAAAATGAAGAGTGGGATAATGAGAGGAAATAAGGTCAAGAAAGGGAGAGGGCAGAATACATGGATGAGGCAAAGCAGAAGGGAGAAGGAGAGGAGTATAGAATGCATTTCAGGGGTGCCTGGCTGGCTCAGTTGATGGAATGTGTCATTCTTGATCTTGGGGTTCTGAGCTCAACCTCCACATTGGATGTAGAGATTACTTAAAAATAAAACTATTGTTTTTTAAAGAAGGCATCCCAGAGACATTTTTACCCTCAGAGCAACATTGGAATGAATTTGAATTAAAAAAAAAAAAAAAAAGCCTGGTTTACCTTGCTTCACCCCATCTCAAACTTGCTTTAAAGGATAGTTGTGCCAAGACTACTTCACCAAAGCAAAGCACAGACTGGAAGGAATTATCTAAGATCTTTTTTGAAATACTTTCATTTGAAATGTGCAGATAATTGGTATAAAATTTTTCACCTGAGTTTTTATTTGCTCACATTGCCATGGGCTTCGGTCATCTCCTCATGTTTGCTCCTTGTCCTTTTGCAAAATGGTCTTTACGCTCATGGACCAAAAACCCAAGTAAACAATCTCCTTAATTACATAGCTAAATGACTGACTTACCTGGTATTGAGGATGTGTCTTCATAATTCCAAACCAAAAGAAGAAAACCTGTGAGCAGCAGGATTGGCATGGTGGCCACAGGCATGACTTCGGGCATCATGCTGGTGATGTTGTAATGCATTGGGTTCAGCATTTCCAACACCATTGTTTTGTTCTTTGATCTTAGGAGAAACAACTTAAAGTCCTGTAGAAATCAGAGGAGCAAAGAAATTAGAGAATCCCTCTAAGGGAACAATTAGGACTCCCGTTGCTTTAGAGGATGCTGTAGTACAGAAATTAGCATGTGTTTTATGTGATTGGACACCTAGACAAGACAAAGTTGTGGTCACAAGTCAAAACAAGCAAGCTAAAGGGAGATCTTTTGGCTTGAAGTGCAGCATTTCTGACCTTGGTAGAATCTCAGGTTCGTTTCGACGCTTGGTCTGATAGAACCTTATCGTCTTGCCCTTGAGTGACTGAATTCCCAATTGAGAGTCCTATTTCTTACCAAAATATAAGAAAATGAAGCTCATTCCAGAGTTGAAGCCATTCTGTGACTTCATCAACACATAGTGCTTTTTCTCTTGAAGCCAAATCAATTTTTTAAAAAAAGAAATCCCCAACCTCCTTCCTTGCTCAAAATTACTCCCCCTTCCCCCCCCCACCCCCCAAAGAGTAAGCTTCTCCAGCAAGAATAGTTGCCTGGGCATTGTCAAGGTATCCTCAGAGCCTCCCATTAGGTTGCTGAATCCAGCGTGGCTCACTCAGAACGATCTTTCTCTATTGGATTTTAATAAGGCTTAAAATCTCTTGCACTGCAGGCTGGATTAAGCAGTGCCCATGGAGGCCAATGTCAGAGGCAGTAGGAGAGAAGAATGAGAGAGAGAGAATAAAGGGAGAGGAGAAAGAGGAGGAAGGAAAGAAAGGACAGGAAGAGTAGAATTCCACCAGCAATATGCTCAGGTGCCACTCATGCTTTGCCCCCCAGCAGCCAATCTCCTGACCTTTTCAGTTTGATTTGCTGGTTCTGCTGTGTTGCTGAATAACGTAGTGTAAGACCAATACTCACAGAGGAGAGTTTCAGGGATGGTGGTTTGTTGAAGAGACCTAGACTGAATATCCTTGCATAGCAAGGCAAGAGCAACCATTCAGTGCAGTTCTGGTGCCAGGTGACTGTTCTGAGGATTAGCCTCCCATGGAAAGGTGACCTTTCATTTGTAGGACTTGTAATTGTTCTGAAACAGATGTTTGGCAGGATTTTATCTAGGAATAGTTCTAGACGCTTAACCAGGGCCTCTAATTAGTTTTGGGGTGCTCTGTGAACTCCCTGAAATGCTGCATAAAGTTGTATCTGCGTACCTGCACTTCTAGAGGGAAAGAACTCTCATTAGATTCTTAAAGAGTATAGAATTACATTTCTCCGTGATCTACATGAGATCTTAAATATCCAGTTAAAAACCCATTCTGGCAATTAGAGAAATGTTGTAATACAGTTGAATTTATTCAGTTGCTTGGTTCACATTACTGATTCATTTCTATTGCACCATTTAAATAATCATTAACAGTTCAGTGCAAGGTGTTGAAAATGACTGCATACATGGTGGGCAGTTTGTTTTTCAAAAATATGTATAAGTCTGAAGAGTCAGCGATGTGTCTGTTATCATCTGGTTCCTTTATTGATAAGAAGCTGCTTTGAACAGATTGAATTTTAGATATTAACTTTCCAATGTGGAATTTTACGTCATTTTAAATAAGCTCCCTGTGACTTTTTAACAGCCAGCATCCTCAAGGTCTCTTCTGATATTGACAAAACCTGAAGCCAATGTTAAAAGCATAAGTGAAGAAGGTGATGGAAACAAAAGGGAGGAAGATGTCCCAGAGGAAGTGATTCTAGCAGAAAACTTCATATTAGAGAAGCTCTCAGAAAAAAAAAAAAAGAAAAGAAAAAAAAAACAAACCTCTGATATTTCACAGCACTAAAATCACAAAGGATTAAAATGTTGGGAGCTGATGCAAATTTATAAAGGAGTATAACAATTCACCGAGGCATAGAAATGATGCTCCCTCCATAAGTCATACAAAGAGGAGATGGCAACGAGAAATGTTTACTCTATTTTTAACAAAGCACTTTTTAAGAATTGCAGTATTTCTAATGTTTAAATTACAGTTTATTATGACTGGTCTTAGTATTTTTTTCATTTCCGTATACACTCAAAACCTGTAGTTAGAGAGTTTTTAATGCCTCAACAAAAAGTTTATAGGTTGTGGAACACTTGTATTTTTTCTATTTTTCTATAGATTTTATTTATTTGAGTGAGAGTGAGAGAGCACAAGCAGGAGGAGGGGCAAAAGGAGAAGGAGGAGACTCCTTGCTGAGCAGGGAGCTGGATGTGGGGGTCTATCCCAGGATCTGGGATCATGACCTGAGCCCACGGCAGATGTTTAACTGAGCCACCCAGGTGCCCTTTTCTCTCAATTTGTAGTTTCACTTTGCATGGTCATTGTTACATCTTGTACTGCCTGTATGTCTAAATGTTTAATAGGGCTTAGAAGCCTAGTTCCTCGTCTTTCTCAGAAGTATGTCCTAAAGATGCTCCAAAGAGTATGAGAATTTTTTTAACACTTACAAAGCATTTACTATGTGTCAGATGTTGTTCCAAGTGCTTTATAAATACTAAGCCATTCATCCTCACAACAACCCCAAGTGAAGTAAGATGATCCTCATTTTACAGTTGAGGAAATGGAAGTGTGATATATAGGGCACCCGGCTTGTTTGGTGCAGAGCTGGGATTAGAGTCCATGTAGTCTGTCTCTGGAGCCCATGCTCTTTCGGTTTTCAAGTTTTTATTTAAATTCCAGGGATGCCTGGGTGGCTCAGCAGTTGAGCATCTGCCTTTGGCTCAGGGTGTGATCCCAGGTCCAGCATTGAGTCCTGCATCGGGCCCATGCCTGGAGCCTGCTTCTCCCTCTGCCTGTGTCTCTGCCTCTGTGTCTCTCATGAATAAATAAAATCTTTTTAAAAAAGTAAATTCCAGTTAACATACAATGTAATATTAGTTGTAGGTGTAGGATCTAGTGATTCATCACTCACATACAACCCCCACTGCAGAGCCCATGCTCTTAATCGTGCTGTTTTGATGCCTATTTTGGGATTTATTTGGTCTCTACATTCAGGGACGTTTCAATCCTAAACTAATTATGTTTGTTTCTAAGCTACTCAGAAAGTCTTCCTTTAAAGGAACAAGCTTTTCAGACCTCTGAATAAATACCACAGCTGGAAAGGTCTTTTCAAATTCTTTCTTCCTTGCACATTGTTTTTCCGTTCAGGAGAACATTCTAATGTGCTGCACAGACAGGTTGGTTGAACAGGTTGAATGGTGGTATAGGAATATAGGAAGGGCCTAGAACTTCATAGGGGTTGCTTATATATCCTCTGTGCCAAGAATACCCACTACACACCCTCAAACATACATGTACATACACATAGCCCTCAAGTGCCATGTTCCTTCAAATGTCATCCCAAGTACTTGGGTCTCTAGGCATTCGTTTGCTGAGCAGTCTCTACTCTTCACTCACTGGGCATCCCACACTGGGCGTGGTACTGAACAGGGGCTTTGGCATTCTGTTCCTGTGCTGTGTGAAACCACAGGTATCCTAACACCTTCACTTACTTGACCCTCTGCAGGGTGGGGAAGCAGGCCTTAGCCTTGCAGGAGTGCTGCCCAGTCTGGCCAGATCCTACCCAATCCTACCTTGCAGCATGGGAGAAACATGTCCAGAGGACCCAGCCATTCTGGGTCTGAGGGCCAGGTACCAAGCCTGCACTTCCTCTCATTCTCTTCAGTACACCCGGTCTGACCCTCTTTCACATCCCTACTTGCAGAGAAATGTGACCCGGCTACCTTGGTTCTCCCTGTTAAGTCCCTTACAGACTTAAGTGAGGCACTCATTCTTAAAACTTCTCTCCTTTTGTTACTTCTCCTTCTAGAAGGTGAGTTCTCCAAGGCCAAAAATCTGTGCCTGTCTCCTTCACAACTATATCCCACTCCCAGAATAGTATCCTGGACTTTACTTTGTATATGCTCACTACAAGCCTGTTGCCTGGGTTTGCAGTTTCCACATTCATTCAGATTTTACTCCCCATTGCAACCTCCCCAAGACACTTTTTCTCAGATCCTCCCTTTCAGTCTGTCCTGCACACTGTTGCCAGACTGTTTTTCATTTCATTTTTCATGACATCAGTTCCTTACTAAACTTTTCCTTGCTTCTAGTTGATTGCAATGTTTCCAAATTCATCCTCATTCAGACTTATTTCTTGGCTCTCTGCACCAACATTCTGACTCCTCTTTGACCTATAGACATCATACCTGAGAACTCTCCCTCATGCCTCCCTCACGTCTCCCCAGCTTGGTTGGTTCTGCCCCGCAGGCCTCCGAGGAAAGGTTTGCTTCCTCCTCTCGCATCTCTGAGCCATCTCTTACTTGATATAAACACCCCTCCTCCTTTCTTTGACATAAGTTCTGGGACACTCTTGCTTTTGACTGTGAAGTCACTCTCTAACTCGAGTCATAATTGATTTCATTAAACAAACATTTATTAAGGATCTTGTCTGAGCAAGGTGTTACATTTGGTCGAGAAGCATAAGTTCCAAGGAAGGTGCTGTTAAGCCAGGGCATGGTATGAGGACCATAGGTCTCTAGGATGATAGGCAGAGGTGCCCATGAACTTCTACATCAAGGGAACACAGCTGGAAAGAAACTCTGAGATCCTCCAAGAGTACAGTTCTCTTCCTTGAAAAATGAACCAACCTCATGAGGTCCAGGGAAGTAAAGAGCTACATGTCAGTGGTCCCTTACAAGTGGGGAAGGTTTACCCACGTACACATTCTGCAATCTGATTTCCATGATGCCCTCCTGCTGGGTTCATGACATTGCAGTTTCTAGTCATTCTTCCCAGCAAGCTTCCAAGTAAGTCCCTGCAAATTTTTTTGTTCTGGAGCAGGAGAGATAATAGGAACCAACAAGGGAAACCTGGAAGGATAAACATTGTGTGGTTGGCCTGGGCAACCTTTTAGGGACCTTTTAGGGACCACTGGCAAGACTTCAACCACTAGCATTTCCAACCATAAAGGGAAGACTATTGATCGTGCATGAGAGGCAAGTTTCCCTCTCCAGTAAATGTGTTGCTGCCAAAACCAACATTTCACATGAGCATGCAGATCCAAAAGGCAACAGGTAGGACTAAGGCTTTCTTACTCATTTATGAGGTCCCATGACATTGATGCATGTTTCTGGAAATGCTCCTTTCTTTGAAATAGCTTGCTAGTCAACTACCAGCAGGCCTGGCTGTTCTTTTGCCTTAGCTTTCATCTTTGCCCCTCTGAGGGTGCCCTTTTGTCCCTCAGATACCTAATCTGTTGTCTTCCCAGTGGACCATATCTAATATCCTCTCTCAAGAGAATTTGTTTTAAAGTATAGTCAGCAGAGACTGCCTGCAAAGCCTTCTAGATCTTCAGGCCACTAGACAAGGTGTGGGTATAATGGGACCAGAGGCCCACCATGGGGCCCTAAGATGCTCTTGTTCAGGGGCTGCCTCACATCAAACTATACATTTTTCGCACTAGGACCTGTCTCGTGGAGGCAGAAAGGGCCATCCTGGGTATCATTCCCACAGCAGCAGCCATTTCTCTAAGAAGTTCTCTCCCACTTCACTTTTCAATTCAGTTTTATAAGACCTAACATATTGTCTGGCCTCTGAGGAACAGGTAGTGGACTTTTTCAGCCTAATCTTGGCTTTTAACCTGAAGAGGAAAAAAAGCAGAAGTGACAGTAGTGTCACAGGAGCAGGACTTGGGGTTGGGTCCTGAGTTCAAGTCTCAGTGGCTAACCAGCTCTAAGAGCTAGCTCATTTTCCTCCCAAGCCTCCCGGAGCCCTGGCTGAGGAAGCCAGTTCTACTTTAGGACATGGAGACAAGGGTTAAAGTGAAAGCTCCAGAGTCCGCACCAGTGGTGTTGGCTTGTGTTCTTCGGCTTAAACTCTCTGTGGCACATGGAGTTGTGGGATTCCATGACTCTGGGAGCACTATGCAAGGTCCTCAAGTGGGACTGCCGAGGGTAGCCACGATGCCACCAGCTGGAGAGGGCCCAGAAAGAGAACCTCTTTCTTGTGGCAAGATCCAGAGCCCTACCTGAGTCTTGGTGTCCAAGATTTACCACACTGAGGTCCCAAGTGGCCTTGCTTTAGCTCACCTACCTGGATGTGATAAGTTCTTATAAGCGCAATAATATAACTGCCTCCTCTATGGAACACCCAGCTGCCTCTGCAGTGAGATGTCTTTTGTCATTACCACAGCATAAGTTCCTCCAGGGCGAGGAGTCACATCTTTCTCCTCTCTGTGGCTCCCATGGAGGCTACATGAGTGCCTTGTACCTAGTAAGTGCTCAGTAAATGTCAGTGAAGTGAATGGTTAGCAGGTTAAACTTTTGGGGCTTGGGGTCATCAAAGCATGATGTATACACACATCCCCAAGGGAATGTTTTCCTTATCTGTGATTGCACATGCCAAATTTCAGCAATGCAGTGGCCCACGGCCACCACCCAAACAGTCAGATAACAACAGCTGGCCTTTCCTTGTAAGCTTATCTGTTGTTGAATGAGCAAACTGTGAGGCCACAGAGATGGCCTAGAGCAGGGCCAGTCTCTGGCAAGGGAGCCACTGGATAACCCCAAGTGCTCATGTTACTTAACCCCTCTGGACCTTTTTCCTTATCTCTAAAACACAGGGATTGGGCCAATGACCTTTTCTAATTCCATGTCTGATGCCCAACATTCTTACCTTTTATTATAGTGTCCCCCACACCCCGACACCCCCTGCCCAGTCCTTGGCTCTCTCTTCATCTTCCTTGGTTCTTTTTCCTTGTGCACCATTGCTGTAGGCCAGCCAGTGGTGCCTGTAGGCCCAGGTGTCCAGAGCAAAACTGGGAGGTCAGGGAAGCTGGAGTGCAAATGGCCAGCTTTGGCCATCTCCTCTAGCTCTTCTCATTCTCTTAAAGCCCCAGACCCATTCTGAGAACCTAGTGAAAGAACTTGTGGAACTGCACTCTGGAGAAACACACTCAGGAATCAACATGCAATGCTTTTGAATGCAGTTCTGGGTTCTGGACCCACCCCCTGAAATTAACGGCTCCTGCGGCTAGTACCTTTCTCCACCTTCCACCTCAGTTTCCCAATATCCCAGAGGCACTTCCCACATCAAAACTACCTTCACTGATCAGTAGAGTGTGATTTTCAGATTGTAAATGAATGAAATTTCCTTTGGGAATTTTTTATCTTACCTGGACTCTAAATCCACAGGTGAAGCCTTGATGATAAAATGGTAGATTATGCAGCCAATGGAATTGTGAGAAAAATTTAATTGGAGAATGTGTGATACTCTGAAATCCCGTTTGTGGCCTCACACTGACACTGCTTATGGCTATACTTTAACCCTTGGTAGGCATCAAAGCTCATAGGATCTCTACACTTGTGCGCGGAAGGTGCCATCTCATGGGAGAACACACACACATGCAAACTACTGTGTTCACTCAAAAATTTAGTATCTACGGTGTCCTAGGCACTGTTCTAGGCTCTAGGAATATAGCAATGAACAAAATGAGGTCCTTTCCCTCAAGGAGTTAATTTGGACAAGACAGAGCCACCTGTATTACTATTCATATAAGTCAAACTACAAGAGTTTAACCAGGGATATAAGTAGCCATGGGAGGACAAGGGAAACCGATTATCTTGGGAAGGTTGGCTATGGTTTAATGAGCAGGCCTTGGAGGAGCAGCATTATTTTAAAGGTATCAAGTTGAAGGAAAGGCATTGCAGGTTAAGAGAATGAGAAAAGAATTGACAGGGGAAACTGAAAGCTGCTCCCGCATCCCTTCCCATGACATTAGTTTTACTGGGTTCAGATGGACTCCCATCACTGTGTATGTTCACTGCTACAGCTCTGCCTCTGTTTATTCATCAGAAAAAGGGGAGAAATAGTGTTTCTTGGTATGGTAACTATGAGGAACGAAAGAGATAAAGCATGTTGGGGCCTTATCAGTGGATCTACCACATAGTAAGATTTCAATAAATATTATTAGTCTTCAGTCTCCAGCAAGAGCATAAGTCATAAGGGACAGTCCTGGGAATAGCTGGAAGGAGCAGTCTTTGGACTGGAGTAGTGTCCTGGGGGTCACTGAAGAAATCTCTGCTTTGGAGCAGGTCACCACAGCTTCCTTGGGCACTCTATGCTCGTTGGTAGGTGTCTGAAGGTCAGTGACTCTATGGCCCTTTCCTCATGGAATAATTGGGGATATGTGAGAGAGGCTGAGGTGGCCTGAACAGAATTGCAGAGTTGCAGAATAATTGATTTTTGCCTCCAATGCTCCTCCTCACTCGGACTTCCTTTTCTGTGTCATTTGCCCACATTTTTTATCCACCCACTTTCTTCTCCTCAGTCATAAGAAATCATCTTACCAAAATAATTGGTCTCCAGGGGCTAATCTTTCAATTTGTTCTCCCTCCTAGGGATATTTTAACAGGTACCTGGAGCAGTTTTTTGGAGAGCACAAAAGAAATGTTTGGCACTCTCTCAGCTCTATGGGAGCCTTCAGTCTAGTTGGAGCAAAAAACTAATAAACATGACATTGTTGACAAGTACAAAGAGATATTAGCATAGAGATGTGGCCAAAGAAGGCTTTGCATTGATGGTGAGACTTGTTCTGGGCCTTGAAATATGGTTGGAGTTTCAATAGTAAAAAGAGGACAGGTTTTGTGTTTTGAGGCAAGAATGAGTAAGGTGGTTGAGACCTGGGATAATGAGACCGAAGAAGCTGGATCCCTGTTGGGAAGCATCAATATCGACTGGTGGAGCTCTAAGTAGGGGTAGGGATGATGAAGGAGGATACAGGAGAGGTATGATTCTCTTAGTTGACCCCCTGGCTTCTAGTTTGTTCATATACTCCTAGGAAACTAGAGGAAGGATTGAAGAGAGAGAAAATTCTACTAGCTAAACTGTATCTGTGAGTGCTAATACTAGAGGCAGGCATGTTCAGAACTAATTTGTGAGCCTTGAAAAAATATTTAGGCAATATCAGAAAGGGAGACAGAACATGAAGACTCCTAACTCTGGGAAACGAACTAGGGGTGGTGGAAGGGGAGGCAGGTGGGGGGTGGGGGTGAAAGGGTGACGGGCACTGAGGGGGGCACTTGACGGGATGAGCACTGGGTGTTATTCTGTATGTTGGCAAATTGAACACCAATAAAAAATTTATTATTAAAAAAAAGAAAAAATATTTTGAATTCATATCTAACTTACAGCTCATTGTCAACAAGCACTGGGTTTGATCATTCGTTCCACCACACTTGGCTTCAAATGATCTTTTACTGCTTCCCAAATCAAGTCTATCACTGGTGAGTGAAGAATTGGCCCACTGAGATATCTGTATGTGACTCTTATACTGCTGAGAATTCAGGCAGTCCCCTTAATTTCTATGGAATTCTTGGATAATATTTCTTTGGTTGTTGTCTCTCCTCCATTCTCACTGTTTTTGCTTCCTAGAATACTAATTAGACAAGTTTTGAATTTTATGGATCCATTCTTCATGTTTCTTACCTGTTCTTTTCATATTTCCCATCTCTTTATTTCTTTGTGCTACATTCTGAGGTGATTTCTTGATTGAGTCTCCCAGCTCTTCAACTGTTATTTGGCTTTTCAGTCCATCTATTCAGATTTTCATTTCAAAAATCAAAATATTAATGTCCATTATATGTTAATTTCTTTATGGATGGCAAGATCTGCTGATGTCTCTGAGGCTGTTATTAATGTATTATAGGGCCTTGTTTTCATTGATCACTAAGTCTGTTTCCTCTGGTGCAAACTCTTCTGTTTAGTTTGTGACTTCCTCTCATGGTGTTAGCATTCATCAGATTTTGGTGAGTTTTAATTATGCGCTTAATTAATTTGTGGCTGAAATTTCAAGTTAGTCATCCAGCTGCCTCTATTTGTCCACATTTTGGGAGAGGAAGAGAAGAAACAGGATGTTTTGGTGCAGTTTGTATTACAGGCTGTTTACAGGAAGAGTGAGAAAGGGGTGAAACATGCCATTAATCAGAATATCTTGGAGTTAGGCTTCTGGGCTTGGATGTACTCTACATCTCCAGCTCCCACTCCTTGTGCCAATATCTTCTTTGGAAAGAGCCCCTATCTCACTGCTGCTTGATAAGGGGGAAGGAGATATACAGGTACTCCTGAAGCCAGTTCCTCAATCTGCTTGTTGCCCCTAGTTTCTTCCTGTTCTCATAATGTACCCTTCTCCATGTACAGAGCCCCATTTGGTTTTGTCTGGCCTTTTTAGGAATACTTTTCTGTGTGTATTTGAATATTTTCCTCTATAGTGTTGATCCCATCAGTTTTTGTACTTTCAGAATTTCTGGCCCAAGGGGAGCTCCCTTCTTGTTTTGTAGTTCAGCTATAGATTTTAAAAATATCTGGGCAGCCCAGGTGGCTCAGTGGTTTAGTGCTGCCTTTGGCCCAGGGTGTGATCCTGGAGACCCGGGATTGAATCCGACGTCGGGCTCCCTGCATGGAGCCTGCTTTTCCCTCTGCCTGTATCTCTGCCTCCCACCCCCCTCTGTGTGTGTGTGTCTCTCGTGGATAAATAAATAAAATCTTTTTTAAAAATATCCTCTCGGGGCCTTGGATGGCTCAGCGGTTTAGTGTCTGCCTTTGGCCCGGAGCGCAGTCCTGGAGTCCCGGGATCGAGTCCCACGTTGGGCTCCCGGCATGGAGCCTGCTTCTCCCTCTGCCTGTGTCTCTGCACCCCCCCGCCTCTATCAAAATAAATAAATAGAATCTTTAAAAAATATGTATCCTCTCTATCAATTCCAGAGATTTGGAATGACAAAGAAAGGCATGTGCTTCATCCACATCTTGAACCAGAAGTTTACTGAAGATATTAAAAGTCCAGTGCCTCAGACTTCTGAAAGCAATTCCAAAGAAGGGGCTCTGGAGATGTTTTGCCTTATATCATTGAAATGAGTAGGCTGCATAGGAGTATCATCTGTTTGGTCTTGTAGTGTTGGATATAATAGTTACCATCAGTCTCATGGCTCTGAGGTCAGAGCCATGTGACAATAAGGCAGTATCATTGATGTCAGAGTTGCTCTGGACTTCACCCAAGGAGGGCCCAGAGTTGGATATGGTAAACAGAGGAGGCAGCAGGGGACAAAGAATAAAGAGAGCTATACTTTAGAGACCCAGAATAACAAGTATGAGCTAGACATGGAGGTCAGTGACCTAGCTGGAAGGAAAAGAAGCAGAAATGCAAGCACATAAAAATGGCTTCTCCAAGAGTGGATGGAATAGAGAACGTGAGAGATTTTGGCCAGGTGTGAGAAATATAATAAAATAATCAACATTTCTGTGAGGCAGGGTAAACTTGGAACAAGGCAATGGGTGAATCCTTCATAAATGGTAGAAGCAGGTTGCAAAAGGCCCTGAATGCTCTGTGACCAGTTGGAACTTGGAAGTAAAACAATCATCATTGTTATAGTTTTTATGATATTATATTGTTAATGTAGTTTGTCATAGTGGAGAATAGTACTTTATAGTTCTGCTCCATACTGTGTGACTTGAGGCAAGTTACTACACCAATCTGAGCCTTCAGTTTCCTACCCAGTAAAATGGAGATAATACAGCCTTCTTTGCCTTGAGATAACTTAGGTGAAATATTTGCTTAAACTGTGATAGAGTACAAGTGGCAGGCAGGATTTTGCCTGAGGCTCCTTCTAACTCTCTTGGAGTTTAGGAGCCAAGCAGAAATGAACAATCTAGCGTCCCTTGAAAGAGAGAAAAAGCCTCAGGTAAGCATTCCAGGGATCCCTGCAAGGCTCTGAACTGCCACAGCCAGTGAAAGAGACACATTCTCCCAAGGAGTCCACTCCTTCACCAGGGGTCTCTGTTCTAGGTGTCACGCCAAGTGATGGGCACCAGAGGAACATGGTTGACAGGCCTGGTCCCTAGAGCTCATGACCTTAGTAGTGAAGGCAGGCCTTGAACTAGTAAGCATAAAATTGAGATGAGATTTATCGGAGGGAGCACGTGGGGTCCTATAGGAGTATGTAACAGAAAACCTCTTCCATATTCCCCAGATGAGGTCGGGTGCCCCTTAAGCTCAATCTCAAAGATAATATTTTCCAGGAGAAAGAATGGCAAAGGGGTGACTTATTCTAGGGAAGAGGGAACAGTGTGTACAAATGCTCTCATGGTTAAGAAGACAATGCTCTACCAAAAGTAGGAAAACTTCTTTCCAAATTATGCAGGCACTATTCCAGTAATTGAGGGCAGACATTATTTGTGCTGAGGGTCTCTGGAACAGCTGGGCTGTACATTCTTACATGGTTTCCTGACTCATTGGGGGAGTGAAGTGGGGGACTGGCCCCATGTGCAGGTGGGCTCACTTGAATCAACTTCCACCATTTCTCATTGAAGTCACTCATGACCAGGGACACAATGAGGGATCCCTGTCTCCCATAAAAACCCAGTAACTCAAACGAATCTTTACTCAATGGAGTATTTTGAAATGAAATTTCATTTTCAGTTTGTTATGCTTACGAGTGGATGGGAGGGTTTCTGGTGTTTCCACTCCTTTAACCCCATGGATAGAAACAGTCCCCAAGGCCCAAGTTGAGCTGAGACAAAAGTTGTGACTTGCCTGCTATCAATCCCAAGTTCTACATGGAAGCTGCTAATGTGGGTCCTAAGAAACCAGCTAAGGGGTGCAGAGGAACACTCCACTAGCTAGGACATGGGTGTAGGTAGAGATTACTTCTGGAAAAGCACCCTGGAGGTGACAGGCTCTGTTAAGATGGATGAGTAAGGTGTTTTCCAAAGAGCTCTTTTCACACTCACACCAGCGCTATAGGAAATTGTCATTTCCTCACACCATGGAAACCATCCTCCTGGAAATTATGGCCCCAGAAATGATAAAGTGGCCCGAATGGTTCAGCTGAATTTTGAGTGTTATTCTTCTGTTTTATGAGAGCCCTAACTTTGCTCACATGGAACTAGACATTCAGAGTTAATATTTTCCACCAACAGATACTTATTGGGTGAGGCAGTATATCTGTATCACCACAGCAGAATCCAAAGTAGGCATTCCTGAAAGAAGTGTTCTTGTATAGCTTATCGATAAAGGCACCGGGCCTAGAGAAACTGCTCTCCATCCCTGCCACCACCCTAGGAATTTTAAAATAGAGAAAATAAAGATAAAATCTGTTACCAGCTTAGCTGTGTAATCTTTAGGTCTTATGAAAACCACACACAATTCCATTTACAAAGAATCCAGGAGCAGGTTCAATAACCTCTATTTATGAAACTCCCATTTCTGTGAAAATCAAGATAACAGTCATTGGTTATTTAGCCCAGTTCTCTGACCTGAGGGTTTGGAAATTTTCATTTATAGGAGAGGAAGATATTCATTCACCTTGGCATCCACCCCATAAGTCCAGCAGGTGAGGGTGGGCATGGGGGCCCTGCATAGAAATCATTCTGGGCTCACCTCTAAAACTTCTGATCCAGTAAAGGCCTGGCTTTGGCCTATGTGGTAAATCCCCAATATACCATTTAATAGACGTGTAACCTTGGTTGGGCAAGTTACTTAACCTCCCTGAGCCTCGGATTCCATAGCTTTGTGATGGAGGTAGCACCTACCTTCTGTCATGGTTGGTGAGGATTTTATATCTCATTTACTTAAAGCACCTAATACAAGGGCTAACACATATTCATTCCCTAATAAGTGATAGTCAACCTTAATGGTAAAATAAATACCTGTCAAAAGACAAAGATGTCAAGAAGAAGAAAAATACTCAACTAAGAACTATGTATACATCTAAGAAAGATGTATAGTAGGGTAGCTTGGCGTTGGAGATGAGGGGTGGGCAGTGGCTAGACACTCATGGACTGTTCTGCCCCCAACAGTCCCAATTATGCCTATTGTCCCTGCGTCATTATTAATAGCACTCCCTTTACTCTCAAAGTGCTCCAGTTTAGGCAATAAATTTTATAATCCCCTTAATGTGATTCTCCAATGTACTTGCAGAAGCAGCCACTTCTCTGCCTGCAGCATCACACTACAGTGACTGGACCTATTATTATAATGGCTACCTTTTTAAAAAAAAAAAAGATTTATTATTTTTTTATTTATGATAGACAGAGAGGCAGAGACACAGGAGGAGGGAGAAGCAGGCTCCATGCCGGGAGCCTGATGCAGGACTCGATCCGGCAACCCCAGGATTGCACCCTGGGCCAAAGTCAGACACTAAACTGCTGAGCCACCTGGGGATCCCCTAATGGCTACCTTTGAACACCAAGCTTTACCTTACTACATCTAAGCCTCACAACCAGTCCCATAAAGATTTTTACTCTTACATCCATTTTACATATGTGGCTTAGAGAGATGAAGTAACCTGCCCAAGAGTCCAGATGTTGCCAAGTGTAGAACTTAGGTATAAATGTAATAACAGGCTTCTGTGTGGCCTTCAATCCAGGGAAGGGCAGAGCATGTGGGTGATTCTGTGAGGGTGAGGAGAGCCACTCTGGAAATTTCCCTTGTCAATGGAGTTCGTCTTCCCTGACCTCCAGGGTCTGAACCACAAACAGCTCTGAGAAGGGTGCAGAGCTCAAAAAGAATATTGACTCTTGGGTTGGTGGCCAACAGGAGCTTTGCCTCCATGCCAGAGCATGAGGAAATCCAAATAGAGGCCTTGGCTTCTTAGACACTGTGCTCCAGTGCCTAATCCCAGGGCACTGAGGTCAGTCTCAAATAGCACCATTTTCACTACAGTATTTTATTCCAAACACTACCAAAGTGCTAAACCATATAAAAACAGCAGCGATACGAAAGTCAAGCCCTTTTTCCCTTTTGTGGTATCTCTTAGACTATACTCTCAATCTGTGCATCCTAATCCTACTTGTAGATCACAACAGGCATTTTGTGCATGCATATGTGTATATATCAGTAAATGTAAATAATAATAGCTAACACTTATTAAGCACTTACTGTGTGCCTAGCACTGTTCAAAGCACTTTGTAGGTGGTATTCTCACTTAATCCTTATACCAACTCTAGGAGATAGGCACTAGTATTGAAGTCCAGAAACTAGCAGAAGCTTTCCCAAGTTCACTGAGCTACTGAGTGGTAGAACAGGACTCAGATCCAGGCAGTGTGGCTCAGAAGCATACTTTTATCCTCTCTACTTCCTCTTGTTTTCTTCTCTCTCCTCTGCTTTGTACTGGTAGCTAACATTACATATCCTACCTACTTCCAAAGGACCAGAGGCTCCTTGAGCAGGCACTAGGTAGGACTCTAGATGGGACTGTCGGGATGGAACTATGCTCTCCTCCTTTTAGCAGGATTGCATGCTTTCCAAATTACTGCCTCTTCTCCAGAAAGCTTTCCATTATCTCCCCAGTCACCTCTCCCACCTGTGTTCTTTATTGCCCACGACCACGGTCAGCACTTGAGTGTACTGCTTCGGTGACATTTCTAACATATCTTCATCGCATTGTAACCTAGAGGCTTATTTTAAGCATGTGATTTGATTCTCAGACTAAATTGTAAATTATTGTGCCTCTCTCACCAGTCACTTCCCAGCAGGACCCCTATCAGCCTGTATAGCACACTTGTGTGATTTAGAAAAGTCCACATCCGGGATGATAGGCTTTGGAAAAAGGCTCCCTTTCGGTGGGTCTTGGACTAGATTCCGGTTCCTCCTGCCCCCACACTCCTTCCTCACCCCGTTTCCCACCCCATACCATAGAGGAGGGCTAATAAGGAGGTGCTCAATACCTGTCTATGTGTTTGCTCCCTGGAATTCTAAGGTAGGACCTGTTGAAATTGTTACAAAAATTTACAAAAGCTAAGAGGACTATAAGAGTGGTTTTCTCTTAAAAATGTAAATCTGATTTATTCAGTTAGAAGAGTTCAAATCCAAAAAAGTAGGGAGGTCATCCAGCTTAAGTAGATGACTAAATGTCCAAGGAACCAAAGTTAGCCACAGCAAATGCTGCTCACGACAAATTTGACAAAAGCTTGAGAAAGTGAGAAAAGACTTAGGAAGCTGTGAGTTTAAGGAACCCCCCACCCGCAAACCCTACCATGATTTATAAGCTGTAGCAATCACAAAATCTCTCTCCTAGCCCCAGATTGTACATCTGTAAAATGGGGCTAATGATCCGTGCCTTCTCACCATCTAGAGGATGATGTAATCACTAGAGGAGCTAGGGACTCAGTAGTAAAAGTACCCAGAGAATCATGATAGGGAGAGTTAAGACTTAGTGTTACTATCCCCCAGAACATCTGTTAAATAGTCAAATAATCACCAAACAAACAAACAAAAAAAGTGAAAAATAATGGTGAATTCATTGCATAAGGATCAGATTCTAGCAAATGCTTAAGTTCAGGAATAATTGGAGAAACCAGGAGTCGTAGGACAATTCTCCAAATGGAAAAATGCTAAACCCTGGAACTAGCCCTATTAAAAAGCTTTAAAAATGACTTAAAAGAGGGAGCAGATTGGAAAGCTCTCTAGAGGTAGAGGGAAATCCCAGACAGATGAGGAGAAACTATAGGAAGCCAGTAGAAGTAGGCAGAAACGTGGCTGAGGACTTTCTATGTGGGCAAAGACGGGTGATGCATTTTGTGGCAAAAATGACCCAAATTATATTTATGACTCATTTATTGACTTTTCTAGAATGCTGAACTCCAATTAGGTGCAAAGCATGGTATTAAGCTTCCAGTATGGGGGGGCAGGTAGGAAGGACACTAAAAGAATACTGTGTGTGCCATTAAAGAGCTTTTGATACAGCTAGAGAAAAAGACATGAATACGAATAAAAATAGCAAGAAAACTTTATGTGATAAACTCCACAGGAGAGGAGTATGCAAATTATGACAGTAGAACAGCAAAGGGATTGACTCTGATCAAAGGAAAGAGATGGGAATGGGGAACTAACTGTCTCACAAGGAGGCAGTCTTCCTGGTCTTGTGAAATCATTAGGATTCTGCTGGAACTAGATGGCAGAGTGCTCTTGGCAATGGTGTATGATACGAATTCCGATGTATTTTGATCATTTTCTTGGAAGGCATTGGTCCTAAAGGGTTGGGAAATTTTAGGAGAAGCATTAAATATGGGGAAGTCTGTGTAAATCAATCCAGAAGTATATATGAGTTAAACCATGTTATAATATGCGTCCAGTGTGACTAAAAGTGTCTGGCCCCTTTAAAAAGGCTAAATTGCTAAAGCACGCACGTGCACAGATAGTTTGAGAAGAGGTTAATTTGAACCAGCTGAGCTGGAGAGCAATTACCATGGGTTTTCAGAATATAAGCATCATTTAGAAGCCTGGAGTTGGTATGTCAGGCTATTCTGGAGTTAAGAGGTTATTGACTCTGAAACCAAAGTAAGGAGCAGGCTAGGATAGGCCAAAACCTTTATAGAAATCTTGTCAAATAGAAATCTTGTCAAAGAAATGAGTAATTAGCAGTAACACACCCCACCAGAACTTTGATGTAAGAGATATTTTTGATTAATTATAAGTCAAGGAAATAAAGATAGTAAATATGCTTCTCTTAATTTTTTTATTGGCAAGTGTTTCAGTTTGAACTAGCTAGTTCATCACAGATGGCGCAATGCCTTGATACAGTCAACTACAAAAGCACCTGTGTTATACATAACCAGCAGTAACATTTACCATTTGAACAAAGTGCTGTGGTAATGAGAGGGAGTCATTCTTCCTGGGGTAACCAAGGAGTGCTTCAGAGAGATCATGATGGAGGAATAGGATTCCAAGGAGGGAAGTGTGGGGCAAGTCCTTCCAAGGAGAGACGACAGCATGGGTGTGACGGGCCACTGAAGTGGGTGATGGGCAAAATACTAGAATCCTCTGGTTCTGGGCAATCTCTCACTGCCCACCATCCCACCCCTGTATTCAATTGCTATTTTATCTCTGCAAGTCTCACCTCTCCCCTTCGTCTCTATTCTCAATGCCAGCTGTGAGCTAAGGCTTTCCCCAATTCTCCCCTGGGACAGAGTCACACAAATCCCCCTACCCCTCTTCTCTCCAGAATTCAACCAATTCTTCCTCCTTTCTGCTGATAGCTTTTCAAATTGTAGAGCTCACCGTCTCTTAAGCTCAGCTCTGCTTAAAAACTTTTTATTAAGATTTTATTTATTTATTCACAAGAGAGACAGAGACATAGGCAGAGGGAGAAGCAGGCTCCATGCAGAGAGCCTGATGTGGGACCAGATCCTGGGTCTCCAGGATCACGCCCTGGGCTGAAGGCGGCGCTAAACTGCTGAGCCACCCGGGCTATCCCTGCTTAAAAACTTTTAAGACCTCCCCCACTCCTCAGTGCTAGTTTTACTTTTATTTATACAAGATTCCCCTATGTTGGGCAAAAGAAAACATCTAGACTTCCTGTTCTGCAAGAAAGAAAAGAATGGTTGCATACTTAATCTGGAGAACAGACTGCGGTGACACATTCTGACTATTAGACAATCCAAGGAAATCAGATGTTTGCTTTCCCTTTTGGCAGGCAGAGTGGGGTCCCATTGAGTAGCAGTCAGCAGTGAAGCTCAGTCACTGAGCTGGCCCAGTGGATTATAGAGGTGAACAAAGAAGACATTATTGCCCACCCTCAGGAAGCTTACAGTTCTAGTAAGAGAAACAAATAGTATTCAGATAATCACTCAAGTAAGTACTTAATTACAGTTCTGTGGTAGAAAAGGTGAGGATTCAGAAAATATAATAAACCAGGTTAGAGGTGGCATTTATGGTGTTGGGAAAAGCTGACATTGCCTAAGGATTGGCAACTCTGGTATGAGAGAAGCTTCCCAAAAACTCAAGAATTCAGTATTTGGGAGGAGGAAGAACAGGCAAAGAATCCTAAGGAAAAAAATAGAGGGTATAATGAAGAAATGGCATTTTATCACCAAAGACAAGAGGAGAGAGTGTTTCAAGAAGAAGGATATGGTTAACTGTATGGAATACTGCTTGGAGGTCAAGTCAGATGAAGATAGTTTTTGTACTGATAAAATAAGGAAGCTATTAGGACCCCAGCAAGAGCACTTTCCACCAAGGGGTGAAGTAGAAGTAATCCATTTAGGGTACCCTGGGAAGAACTACTGCCTCTCAGGTAGATGCGAAGGAAGTAAAGACAGGAGGAGGTTCACGGAGAGAGAAAGTGGAGGGACCGCTGGCGTGGAGATCTCACAGTGAGGGCACTTGAGCAAAGGAGCTGGAAGATGTGGCAAGAGAATTGATTTCAGAGGAGGTGCAGATTGGAATGACGCCAAGATCCCTGCTGTGCCCCTGGGACTGTGCTGAGGTGGAGGGAGACGGTCACTCAAGGTGCAAGTGTCATGCAGCGCTGCAGCCAGGGTGTTGGTGGCCTTTATCAGCCACAGGGACATTTAGCTGCTTCAAATGATGAGGTAGAGAGGAAGAAATGGAGAAAGAGACTAAAGGCTTCCGTGACTAGGGGAGACAGGGTGAGTGTATAGATGCTGTGAACCTCAAGCTGGTTTCAGCTCTTTAGAAACAAAAAGGTTCCAGGGGATCCCTGGGTGGCTCAGCGGTTTAGCGCCTGCCTTTGGCCCAGGACGCGATCCTGGAGACCCGGGATCGAGTCCCGTGTTGGCTCCCAGATGGAGCCTGCTTCTCCTTCTGCCTGTGTCTCTGCCCCGCCACCACCATGAATAAATAAATCTTTAAGAAAGAAAGAAAGAAACAAACAAACAAACAAAAAGGTCCAGAGGCAACACTCTAGAAGACACCAACCCCAGTTCCCCACGCTGACACTGGGAGATTGATGATTGGAAACACATCCTTTACTTGGGCAGGCACACAGGAAAACAGGGTCTTCAGACATCAGCCCAACTGTGGTGCAGAGACAGAGCTAGAAAGGTCACTAGGGAAGAAGAGGAGTTGCTGGAGCCAAGGGAAATAGGGAAAGGAAGCTGGAGGGGGTAGAGGGCAGGCAGAAAATAGTAGCAGTTCCAGGAACAGCAAAGTTTAGTGACAGCTGTGGCATACCACTCCATGACGTCTGGCAGCACCTAATACCCTCAGAGGAGTGCACACCTGTAGCAGTTCTGGATACGTCGTAGAGGTCCAGACCACCCAAATTATGATGTGCATGGTTTCCAAATCATGGTTTTGGAAGCTCTTTGTGTCACTTCAAAGTGCATAGATGATAAATTACACCAAACAGGAGGAAGGATTAGTCACCAACTTTACAAAGGAACTTCACAAAAATAACAGAAGTAATCAGACATCTGAACCAGTGAAAGAAAAATTTTTTAAGTCCTATTTCATCAGCCTTTCCAGTCTCCTCCTCCCCTGCCATGTGCCCTACACTGCAACCAGCCATACCAAACTAGTCCTAACTTCCCAAGCACACCATCCCCTTTTGGGGAACCTCCTCTTGAGATTGTGTATGTGATGTTCCTCCATCAGTGTAGGCCCTGGGGTGGGGGCAGGCTAGCCAGTGTTAGCTCATCACTCTTCAGGCCCCCTCCTTAGTGAGTCAGCTGAGGATTTTTCATTGCCTCAGAGAAGCAGAACATAGAGGGGGAAAAAATATCTTCCTGGTTTTTGAGTTTCAAAATCCAGGCCCTGTAGGGGTAGGCAAGGACTGGCCACACGAGTAGCTTTGGGGAAAGGCACAGCTTATCTGAGCAAGGCTTCTCATCTCCACCTCCCCCAGAGGGATGAAATCTCCTCAGGCAGGAGGGAGGAGGGTAAAGGAGAAGCTGAGGCAGGAGCTGGGCAGCCTGGAGGAGGTGGCTGTCTATAGGAAGCAGGCACCGGACAGCCTCTTGCCCTATGTCCCTGCCTTCCCTGAAACTTCTATCTTTAACTTATTCACCCTGCTGACCAGTCTCATTTTGGCTTATGCTGGGCTTTAAATGTGCTTTTGCTGCCGTTATGTAAAAATTCTGAATATCTCAAATGTTCAAAGTCCAGATTTCAGGCCTGTCTTTTTTTTTTCAGGCCTGTCTTGAGAAAAATTCAGAAGATCTGACCACACTGGACTCACATTCCCTTGTGGCAATAGTCTGTTGTTCCTTTCGAAGGGGCAGGCACCTTCCCTTACTTCTGATCATTACCTGCCTGACCTTTTGTAGCTCTCTGAGCTTCAGGTATCCTGATGCCCAACAGGCCGAGTGCCAGGCTACGGGTTAGTGACTCTGACCAGGCTTGATAAACCTAGTGATGGCCTCAGAGACAATGCAAATCTAGTTTCCCCTAACACCAAGAAAAATCGTGGGTTTCCTTTGTGCAAAGGTGCACTAAGCCTCTGTTGCCTCTGGTAAATCTGACCCGACATGCACAGCCCAGACTCAGGTGAGGAAGACTTAGCTTTTTAACTGGGCAAAAACCTGCCAGATCCAACCCTATCCTGCCAGGCTCAGCAGAAAAGAGCAAAGAGGAATGTGTGATAATGCTCTCACATGTCACGTTATGTCACATTATGCTCACGATGTTTTCCTCTCACTAAAAGGCACTTGTTCGTGTGCTGATAGAGTGGCAAATGTTGGCATATCTTAAGAGGTTAAACTGTATGTGCCCAAGGTGTCACAGCTAATCAGTGACAGAGTTAAAGATGCAGACCTGCTCTCTTCCAGCCAATGCCCTCACAGATCATCCTGCTGCATCCTGCCTCCGAGAAGGGCTGGGTGGGAGGCCCTCCCCACCAGGGGGAAGGAAAAGCCCTTCCCTCCTCACAGAGATGGAGGTAGATAAGACTTCTAGTTCATTCTCTAACCTGTGGAGTCAAGGATTAGTCCAAAATTTCTGTCATGCCTTGACTCATTTAATAGAACTTCCCAAGTGTATTTTTCCTTCTAAATCCATGAGTTTAACAGACTTGTAAGGGCATGTTTCCTAAAAAGAGCTCATATCTGCTCTGGCCCTTTTAGAATAAGCTTTCTAAACCTGCCCTGGACTACGTGGAAAAAGCTGCAGGCAAAGAACTGGCAAATGAAAGAGGTAGGGCCACTAATCCGCGATGGGCCAGGACACATGAAATTTCTCTAAGATCTGATCTTTTGTTGTAGCTGGATCATTGTCTGACTAGGTGCACTCATTCTGGAAGGAAAGGCACAGCATTGAAAGTGAGCCTGATGCATTTTACTACTCTCTGTGGACTCAGCTGTTGTCATGGTTACTTTTTTCAAAACAACAAATTGGGACTTTCACCCTTATTCTACACTGGAGAGGAAATCAAAGAACAGGGAGGACTCTAACCAGAAGAATCAAATGAGAGAGCAGGACTTGCCTTGCTTCTTCTACCCTGACTACTCTGGAGGGCAAGTCTGCCCTCCATTCCAGACTCTCCATCACAAGGTCTCTGTCACTCCTGGGCAGGGTGTCACTTTGGTCTCTGTCACTCCTGGGCAGGGTGAGTTGAGCCAAATCTTTCCCCTGACGGGCACCAGGGAAAGCTTCCTGGAGCAGAATCAGCCCAACTTCTCTCCTTGTGGTAATCAGTAGCTGGAGCCCCTGGCCGGGCAGGGTGGGGAAGTGCAGTGATCTGGAGCAGCCAGGATTGCAGTGATCTGCAGCCAGGACTGAACCACAGAATTTGCAGAGCGCAGTGCAAAATGGAAATGCAGAGCCCCTTCCTTGTTCAGAAAGCAGGCAAAAGGACTTTTCCTTCCTTTTGAAGTCTTTCTTTCTGTCCTGGTGTCTTTTATTTACCATTTAATATTGTGCTACCTCAGGCACAGGGATCCTCGATGGGCAAATGTGGACTCTCACAGCTGCCCAGGGGCCCCCACTCTGTGACTCAGTCCCCTGGCTGTGCACCCAGCCCCGATCCCCTCAGCTCCAGGCCACTGCCAGGCAGAGGGCAGCAGTGTCCGCTGGGCCGGGCAGAGAGGAGTTGGATCAGGCAGCAAAGGATTCGTCCCTGTTCCCAGGGAAGCCACAGAAGAGGTGGCCCTGCATGAGCTAAGACCCAGCCAGGTTCCCACTGGACTTCACTTACACGTTCAAAGATAAAATTGTTAAGAATTCCCATACGGTGACTGCAGAGCACTAAACCTGCCAGCGGGTGCCCCTCTTGGATGCTGAGCCCTCTGCGACTGCAGACTGACTGACCGACTGACTGCCCAGGCAGCTGGCCTGTCTGATCCCCCTTCCTGCTCAAGGGAGGATTTCTGTTTTTGTTTTTGTTTTTGTATTTTTTACTTAAGTAGTTTTACTTCTTTTTTGTGTTTATTTTTTTATTGGAGTTTGATTTGCCAACATCTAGTATATCACCCAGTGCTCATTCCATCACGTGCCCCCCTCAGTGCCCGTCACCCAGTCACCCCAACCTCCTGCCCACCTCTTCTTCCACTACCCCTTTTGTTCGTTTCCCAGAGTTAGGAGTCTCTCGTGTTCTGTCTCCCTCTCTGATATTTCCCACTCATTTTCTCTGCTTTCCCCTTTATTCCTTTTCACTGTTTTTTATATTCTCCATATGAATGAGACCATATAATGTTTGTCCTTCTCCGATTGACTTACTTTACTCAGCATCATACCCTCCAGTTCCATCCACATTGAAGCAAATGGTGGGTATTTGTCTCAAGGGAGTTTTAACGCCACAGCTGGTTGGTGGCACTAGGCATTGCGCCTCCTTCCCATTCCCTCCCCCAGCCTGAGGGAGGCGTCCACACTAAATAAAAGGGGAAAGAGCAAAGTAGCAGACTCACTGCTCCCTAAGGTGTCTTCTAGGACACCGTTCAAACTGTTTTAGCGTATGGGGGGGGGTGCATTGGTTACATCAGATCCCATCTCCCTCCATCCCTTTAAAACCACTTTACTGAGGCATAATTGACATACAATAAACCTCAAATACTTAAAGTATATAGTCTTACGAGTTTTAACATATGTGTATACACATACAAACTCACTGCCAGAGTCAGGATAACATTTCCATCACCCTTTTGTAATCCATCCCTCCTTCCTCCACCCCATCCCCAAACAACTACTGATCTGCTTCCGGTCACTATTTGGTTAGCTTGCATTTTCTAGATTTTTATAGCAGTGTAACTGTACAGTCTGTGCTCTTTTTTGTTTGGCTTCTTTCACACAGTATACTGATTTTGAGAGTCATTCATGTTGCTTTGCATATCAATAGTTTGTTTCCTAATGTTGCTGAGTAGGACCCTATTGCATAGTTAAACCACTATTTATCCATTCACTTGTTAATGAACATTTGGTTTCTTTCCCTGTCCGGGCGGCTATGAACACTAGTATACAAGAGTGTTGTATGGTAGATAGGTGTTTAACTTCTTAAGAAACTACTAAATGACCTCCCAAGTATCCCTACAATTCCCACCAGTAGTATATGAGAGTTCCAATTGCTTCACATTCTCACCAACACTTGGTATGTGTCAGTCTTTTAATTGTAGCCGTTCTAGAAATATCTGATTGGGGTCTTAATTTGCATTTGCCTGATTACTAATTATTTTGAACAATTTTTAGTAGTTTACTGGCCATTCATATATCTTCTTTTGTGAAGTGTCTGATCAAATACTTTCCCTGTTTTTAAAAATTGACTTGTCTTGGGGCACCCGGGTATAGATCAGTTGGTTGAGTATCTGACTCTTTGATTTCGGCTCAGGTCATGATCTCAGGCTTGTGGGATCAAGATCTGAGTTGTATCTGCTTAGGATTCTCTCTCTTCCCCTTCCTCTGCTTCTCTTCATCTCCCTCTCTAAAAACCAAACAAATAAAAATTAGTTTGTTTTACTGAATTTCAAAAGATTTTTTAAAACTGCATTCTGGATTCAAGTTCTTTGATATGTGTTTCAAATATTTTCTCCTAGTTTGTGATCTGCTTTATTTTCCTGATGTCTATTCAAGATAGAAAGTTTTTCATTTTTGATGAGGCCCAATTATCAAAAGTTTTTCTTTTACTATGGTTCCTGCTTTTTTGTGTGTGCTCTAAGAAAACTTTGCCACTCCACAGTCACAAAGATTTTTTCTCTTGTTTCCTTGTAGAAGTTTAATAGTTTTAGATCTTATTTTTTGGTCACTGATCCATGCTGAGTTATTTTTTCTTTTTTTCTGTATGGTGTGAGATAAATTCCCACTTTGTGGATATCTAGTTGATCTAGTGCCATTTGTTGAAAAGTTTTTCCTTTCCCAGTTGAAAATGCCTCAGTATCTTTGTTAAAAATTGTCAATATATGTGTGGGACTCTTTCTGGACTCTCTATTCTGTTCCATTGATCTATGCTTATTTTTTTCTCAATACCAAATTGTTTTGGCTACTGTAGCTTTACAGTAAGTCTTAAGATATAAAAGGTGAGGTTAGCAAGTTGGAAAATAGATTCTCCAGCTCTGTTCTTTTTAAACATTACTTTGCATGGTAGCCAATGGAAGTGCATTGCTTAGATTTCCTTCAAAAAAAACGTGCTGTTGGGAGTGTAGTTGATGGCCCTGCCCCCATGGATTCCCAACTGATTTCACAAAAAGGCCCACTTCTCTGGGTAGCTTCTAACCAGTGACTAGGTATAGTGGGGATGCAGTGCTAGCCCATCCCATGCAGTGAAGAACTCTTCCAATAGAAAATCTTTGGTTGAGGATTCCCATCTCTGGCCAAAGCTCCTTTTCAGGACTAGTGTGACCTGAAACCCTTTCCATACAATTCTTCCTTCCCTCTCTCAGGTGTCAGACTGGCATTGGGATCTGACTGCTTCCATACCTGTTCTTGCTACCTCTTTTTTTTTTTTTTTATCCTTCCCAGTCTTTTCCCCTATAAATCTCTTGCATATCTAACCCAGTCATGTTGCCTGTTTCTTAAAGGTCCTTAAATGACATACTTTGTTTATTCTAGGTCTTTGCATTTCTGTATAAATTTTAGAAATCGTCTTATAAAATTCTATCAAAAAAAAAAAAAAAAAGGAAAAAAGAAAAAGCCTGCCAGAATTTTAATTGGCAGTTCAGTGACCCTACAAACAATCTGGGAAGGGTTGTTACCTTAACAGTATTGAGCCTTACATCGTATATATACACCACCATTTATTAGGTATTCTTAAATTTTTCCCAGGAATGTTTTGTACTTTTCAGTATAGAGGTCTTAGATATCTTTTACTGGACTTACCTTTAAGTATTTTTATGATTTTTGGGACTTCTATATTAGAATTAAAATTATTTTCCAGTTGATTGCTATTCATATAGAAGAGTACAATTGAATTTTGCATATCAACCTTGTGCATCCTGAAACCTTGCTACAATACTAGTGCCAGTAGT
Organism: Canis aureus; assembly: GCF_053574225.1. Classification (NCBI taxonomy): domain Eukaryota; kingdom Metazoa; phylum Chordata; class Mammalia; order Carnivora; family Canidae; genus Canis; species Canis aureus. The sequence goes on from NC_135642.1 coordinate 21,773,599, forward strand.
TTTGTCTCTGCTCCTCTTACCTTTTGAAACAAAATTTTCTTGGGACTCCAGAACTGTAGTAAGAGTGGGTGTGGGTAGCTGGAGCTCCTCCTCCTACTAGCTTCTATCTCCGTTCCCAGAACCCACCCCCCACCTTCAAAACTGATTTAAGGAACTCCTGAAGAGCTCCAAGACTCTGAGTAACATAGCTGAACAATCTACTGTTCCAGAGAAGTTGGTATTTACTGAGCATCTCCCCTTATATTTTATATGTCTTTTATCTCATTTTAATCTTTAAAAAGAAAACAAAAACACCTTGTGAGGTAAGTAGAAGTGGTTCCCTTTTAAAGGTGAAGAAATAAGTGATTAAATCTCCTTGAAATGGTCTTATAGTTGGTTTCCGTCTGCAGGAGGATTAAAATATATCTATCTGACTCCAAAGTTCATGCTCTTTCCACCTGACTCAACCTGGCTATCCCTAAGGCTGACTGAGGCAGACAGATTTCAAACTGGATTTCTGTGAGAGCCAGGTCTTTAGACTGACTCATGTTGGCATTCATTTAGCACATGGGCTTGCAGGTTAGGAGGCCTGACAAGGCTCTGGTATTCCACCCCCAGGGTTCCTAACACCCAGTCTGGTTTCCCAGCTTCCTCTTCCACCCACGTTGCTTTTTGAGAATGTCCGTGACCTCTCTCTCACCCATCTAATGGACTGTTTGCAAGTCTAAGCATTTTTTACTTTTCTGCTGCCTTAGCACAGAAAATCTTGAACAGAGTGATCCAGTTTGCTCCTGGTTCTCTTCTAAAGTCTCTGGTCACCTTCTATCTGCCTTCTGATTTGTACCTTGGGGGGGCATAGTTAACATTTCTAAGGAAATATCCCTACTTGGATGGGCACATTTAAAGTATCTAAACCTCATTGAAAACAAGATCATAATTCTACCTGAATGGGTAGCTAATTCCTAATCTCTCCTACTTCTAGGGATTTCACCATCTTTTTGTTTCCTTTTCTCCTTCATTCCTCCCATTAAACCACCAAGTGAGCGTAGCCCATCATTTGCTTCAAACGTGTTTTGGGTTGACTTCTATCTTTTGCAGCTATTGCCCAGGCCAAGGCCACATCAGTTCACTTTTGATTGAGTCAAGGATATCAAAAGACTGATCTAGTCTGTAGCATCCCTTGGCCAAGGTCAATAATACATGGACAAGAATATTTTCCTCTGGTGCTTTCTGTCACAGGTATCTACAATCTAGTGATAGTCAAAAGCCAGGAGCCTGCGCCAGCAGATTTTGTATTGGCTCCCCATTTTCTATTCACTAAACCTGATCTCCTTTGTCAGATGTTTCAGGTCATCTATCAGTGTCCTGTGTCACCACTTTCATTGTTCATACCATTGCTCAACATGGAATTCTTTCAGCCAAGAGCTGAAACTCAAGCTTTGCTGGTCCTCTTATGTGACCTGATCATTCTCTTGTGCATGCTTTGGCCTGTTTTATTCTACATGCCATGAATGCTAGCATTCTTCCAATCTTCAATTTCCCCCTCATTGTAAACCCTAGGCCTCTATTTTCCTATCCTAGGATTTCTTTTCTAACCTTTTCCACCTTCAAGATGTGTATTCTAGAGTAAATCTTCTAGAATACGCTTGTAAATATCTTAGTTGCTATTAAACTAGCTCTGATGAGAAGAAGTTCCCAATGAAATGAATATCATGAGGATGTGAGCTTCTTCAAGACAAGGACCATGTCTTATTTAACTTTATATCACCAGCATCTAGTCCATTGCAAGGCGGCACATCATTTAGATACAGTAAACATATGTTGAATAAATAAACACCACTTTATGATGCTGGCCCTTTCAGCAAGTTCCTTAAATACAAGAGTTTCAGCTTTCTCACCTGGAGAATGTGTTTAGAATACTGACATCAGAAGTCATGAAACGAAAGAAAACCGGTGTAAAGGTCCTAGCACAGAACTTGGCACAGAGAGCTCCATCCATGTGAGTTCACATATTCCCAATAAGTTTTTAGAAATGTTGTCAGAGTTGTAGAGTTCTCACACTTGCTTGTGGATGTCAGTGTATTTTTGCTAGAGCCTCTTTTGAGGCAGTATCAAATGCAACTATGGGAGTTGTAGTAATCTGTAAGAAAATAAAATCTTGACCCAACAGGACTACTGTTAATTTTTGGGGTAGGGCTTGGCTGTGACAATTCTGATACGTAGCTACATGCTGGTTTATCTTTTTAAGGGCTTCCATAAATGCATACTCTGTTTGGATGCCAGGCTTCATTAACAGTGGAGACTATTTTCCTTTCCCCTTCTTTACTTTTCACATGGGGGAGAAATACTATCAACAGGCTAAATAGCCTTTGAACACTCCACTGTGTTCACTGTAACACTGAACTCTGCATATTTGTATCTTGCAGGAAGAATGAAAATGATTAATCCTGAAGCTCTGTTAAATCAATTTCATGGATTTAATGATCTTTATACTTTTAGAGTGGCAATTGTCCCTAAACTGAGCTATGCCCTCAGTTTTTCGATCTGTAAACTAGGGGTAATAATTTGTACCCTCACACCTTTAGGGTTAGCATTTTTCATGATACAGAGGAAAGAGCACTGGACTGGGAGTCAAGAGAACTGAGCTCTGTCCTTCATTATGACTAGCTGCATAGACCTTGGGCATATCATTCAACTCGGTCCCCTCATCTCCACAATAATGTATAAAGTAAGCAATTTTTAAGTCAGCTCTCAAATTAAAAATGTGTTTTTTAGGAAAGGAAATGGGTCAAGTGGCCCCCTTCTTCTACCCAAGAATACCAGATGAGAGACTTTCTGTGCACTATACTGGGCGGGGGGGGGGGGGGGTTGACCTGTGCTGGCCATAGTAGGTATGTGGCATTTATGTGCCAACCATGTATGTTGTAGCAGCACACATAAGGCAGGAGCTCAAAGAGTGTATGCATGTCTTATTGCGTGTAAGAACCCAGGGAAATAGAGGCATGTGCATTACTTGGGATACTTTTGCACAAAAAGTATTTTTTGTACAAAAATAAAACCTATCACTATGCATTCTTTTCAGACTTCCTAAGCTGTGCACCAGTCTTCTGACTTATGGTTGGAGGGATTCCCTTTAGGCATACTCCAGCAGAGAGGGATTGGAAAAAGAAGTGGAAGGTTGCCTCTTATACCTATTGATGTGTTTAGTCCCTTCTCCAGGGATGCATTCAGGTCATGTCACCTTCAGCTCCAAACCTTTCTGGATCCATATAACAACTTAGAATCTGTTATGTGCCTGCCTATAAATACCATCATATTTTCCAGTTGTAGGAAAGAGCCACTGGGTTTTTAATCAAAAGACCTGAGTTCGAGTCCCATCTGTACAAACTCTCTGCCTTTGGGCAAGATAGTGTTGGTCTCTGAGCTGATTGATACAAGGATCAACAGAAATGGGGATGTGTAGGGTGCTGTGTTTTGGGGCTAGTCATGGCTGAATTCTTTTACAAAACTTCTACCCAAAATCTGATTCAGAGAAGATTTATCTCTCTAAGACTGATCCCTTTGTTAGGGAAACTTGAAGAAGGGGCTACAGCATAAGCCAGAGGCTTTAGAACCAGAGGGGACAGGGCGCTGTCATCTTGTAATTTTGAAGCAAGGTCCTTGGGGCAAAGCTCTGCTTTCTAGAGCATGATTTCACACACACCCGCACCCCTCTGCCTGGCTCCAGCCACACCTGAGTCCTCTTCTCTGCCACCTTAACTTGGTGGCAGGTTGCTTGACCCATTCAGGATCTTGGTTTGGCTTCCTCTCTACCTGTGCAGTCCCTAACTGTTGTGGTGTGGGGATGCCCCACCGAGAGCCCCATCTCAGGCTCTGTCCTCACAGAAAATGTACCTCAAGGAGTCCTACATCCCACTTCATTTGGGATGTGCATCATGGCAAGGAATGGCGACATGCCCAGTGGCCACCACTCCACTGCCGCAGCCCAGGTGAGTGCTCACCTCCAGTTCAGAGCCTGTGGCAGACATTGAAAATGCAGTATCTGAGTCACCTCAGTCAACAGAACCAGGCATTAAGGAGTCTCTTCTGTGAAAAGTTACCTGAATCTCCACTGCCAGCCCAACTACTCAGAGCTTTTGCTTCACTAAGACTACAGACTACTTAAATATCGGCTTAAAATAATTGCTGGTGCCATTGTGGCACAAGGAAAGTGCAGAGGCTTGGGGGTGGGGGGGGCGTCAGACCAGGCCTGGCTTTAAAGCCCAGCGTGCCCATTCACTGTTTAGGTAGCATATCGGCAAGCTGATGAACCTGGTTTACGCATTTGTAAAATAGAGATGCTGGTGTCTTTGTACCACTGCTTTAAGGATTAAACAGAACTGCACGTTACAAAGTGCCTAGCTCACAGTGGCTGCTCCAGAGTTTTTTTTTTTTTTCCTTGCTTTCTTCTCACTAGAGAAAGACCAAATTATCCCCAGTATGATTCATTTAGGAAGGCTAAAATTTTTCTTCTAAAAGTAGTAATTGACCAAGTTCCTGCCTAATCATTTCAATTCAGGTATTCAGGTGTCCAGAGTAGACAGATTTGTTTGCAGCATGGATCTCCCATGCAGCACGAGTGTTTGGGAATGGGTTTGCCTACTGTCACCCTCCCTCCCCCCAATAAACCCTCACCCCTACCAACCCCATCCCAGGCAAGGTGTGAAGGAAAAGAGCCATCAAGTTTTGTCTAGGAGTTTTAGACACCAAATAAGGTTTATGATGGAAATTCTCATTCATGAAGTTAAAACTGCCGTTTTTTTCCTAAGAAGCCTTCACTAATGGAGAGACTTTTGATTTCCCGATTTATGATTTATACTGAGATCATGTGTGTGTGTGTGTGTGTGTGTGTGTGTGTGTGTGTGTGTGTTTATCTCAGAAGTAACTAATCCCGACAGAGCAGGAGGAGTTGGCTTCGTTTGTAATGGCCAGTCTAGTCAGAGGATTTCATTGCAGATTTCAAATCCTGCCATCGTTTGTCCGTCTTCATCAGATGGCTCGTTAAGACAGCCAAAATGACAAGCTCTACAGTGCCGCCGGCGCTCTTTGTTTCCTTATGCGTAGACAAAACATAGATGACACAAACCTCAAAAGATAAAGGGTCTGGATTTGAAAAATCTTCAAGAACACTGCAATGACTTAGCTGCCACTTGCAGTTACCATACCTTTGCTTATTTTAATTCCCCTTCATATTTAGGAGACCAAGGTATACCTAAAACTGGAAATGTATTCAGACACAGCCAACAAAAGCCATATCTTCTGGTTATTTACCCAAGTTCCTTAAAGCCACAAACATGTTTCTACAATAATGATCACGCTACAGGTACATACAATCGTTAGTTCTGAGTGACAAAGCTATACGTTTTTCTCCGTTCTTTTGTATTACATTGCTTTAAAAAGAGTTTCCGCAATTCAGCTTAACATACTCAAGTTGCTAACTTCCAAGCAAAACAACCACCAAGAAGGAATTCTTTCTGTCTGAAGTTGTTAGCAATAACAGAAATACAAGTCATGAGCAGCCTTTTAAATCAAGTGTAATCATAAAGAGACTTTTCTCAGCAGAAGATTAACAAGTCCCAATTTTCTGGGGTTGTCCTGATTCTGGACCCATTGCCAAGCTCTGTTTTTGAGACAAAGTATCCCATTTTCTGATTCTCAGAAGATGACAGCATACCCTGTCCCCTCTGGTTCTAAAGATTTATTTCAGCTAGCCTCCCAATTTAAAGTGGCACATGCAATTCTCATAAAAAACAAAGTATCACCATCCTAACTTGTGTTTATTGAAACTGAAATTTTCTGAAGTCTGTTTGCTTGGATCTGTGATGTCTCTGTGTAATGTTGCCAAGCTCAATCGGGGAGATTTTTATTTCACTCTCACAAAACGTCCCCATTTTCTACCCCATGAGTACCCCCAGTAGGTTCATAATTCTGCGTCCTAATCAAAGGGATACAGATGAAAAACAATTGTTCCTCATCTCCAGCTCCAATTTTCTAGAAAGACATTTAGTTAAATCTTTAACTCCTGGGTACCTGAAAAAACAAACAAGGTACAGATGGCTGGAATCTCTCCTATTTTTAGTTTTAGAATGAAACTTTTCCTAACAGCAAGGAAAACAAATAGAAAAATGCTTGCTTTTGTGCTGTGAGAGAAAAGAAAAACCAGTCCTTGAATATTTGCAACAAAAGACCATCACTTGCCACTGGAATTGACAACTGCATTAAAATGCTGAAGTTTGGAGGTAACATAATTTTGCTATTCTTTAAATATTTTAGCAGTTTAAAAATAGCCAGGGAGGGGAAATACACACAACCCCCTAGCAGTGCACACCACTCAAGGTGACATTCGGCACGCTCCTATTTTGCCACAGCGTGGATTTTTTTCCCTTCAAATGAAAACCTACAGAAATAAACTCTGAAAAGAATAGATTGCTCCCCCCTTCCATCCTCATGTCAATGAAATATTCTGAGTGAACTGTTTTCTGATCACAAAATTTATGTCCAAGTTGTATAACAAAATCAAGAAGCAGTTATTTAATAGAACACATTCTATTAAAAGTTAGCCAAAACCAACTAATAAGATCTCAAAAAATGCACATATTTCAAAGAATTTTGTTCTCCTCAATAGTTTCATGAGTTTTTTTTTTCTTTTTCAGGAAAATGTGCAAATATCAAGGTTACCTGGGTCTGCTGGTCACTTCTAGTTTTTGGACTCTTGAAGATGGTGAGTTTTGCTAATGATGCGCTGCTGTTTAAGAACCGGGTGGCTTTTCTGGCAATCACTCTTTGTGTGCCATCTTTTATAAAGGTGCTTCTTGTTGCTAAGAGATCAGTTGCTTAGAGACCAAATCATTAAAAAAAATATATATGTCAGGGGCCAACATAAATTATAACCAAATTTTGTCATTTCAGCTGGCCCTCTGAATGTTTGGCTTTTGTAATAGATCGTAACGTACCAAGAGAAGCCAATTACTAATCACAAATAGAAAACCGACCATGAGGAGGAGAAAGGATCTGTGCGTACGCTCTCATGGGCAGAGAGTAATGCCACAGATTCCCTGTGAAGGAGGTGTATCGTCATGAGGCTCTCGGAAACTTTGACTCCCTGTGGGGGTCCTGGACACATTCAGGGAATATAGATTCACATATACACACATGCCTGTCCCAGGCAAACTTGAGCGCAGTTTAGAGTATGAAAACATGTGGGAATTGTAGAACCACTTTAGTCTATTCCAAAAGGGAGATTAGGAAAATATAGGGTGAAAATCTGAAGTGATCTTAGCCTCCAGCCAGATGTTTTCATGTTTGAACAACTTGTCAGTGTTTCAGGTCCAGGTGTGCATGGGCCATGAGGAGGGGGCTCAGACACAAATCTGCTTTTTATCATCTCCCCTGTACTCAGACACAGCACTAATCTGGAGATAGGAGTACATACCACTGGTTAAGTCTGTAAGGTTTGGCTTTGGGGTTCTTCCTCTTCCCCTTAGTGGTGGCTGTCCCACAAAGCCTCTGTCCCCACAAACTGTCACCTAAGTGTTACCCCTCCCAAGGACATTGACTTTTTAGGACTATTTTTTTAAAAAATGAAAGACCTTTAAATTCTTTTAAATTCCATTCTGAAGAAATGGTGGCCTTCCAAACTTTTTTTTTTTTTTAAGATTTTATTTATTTTTTCATGAGAGAGACAGAGCGAGAGAGAGAGAGAGAGAGAGAGAGAGGCAGAGACACAGGCAGAGGGAGAAGCAGGCTCCATGCCGGGAGCCCGATGTGGGAGTCGATCCCGGGACTCCAGGATCACGCCCTGGACTGAAGACAGAGCTAAACCGCTGAGCCACCTGGGCTGCCCCCTTCCAAACTTCTTAATAGGTAGGATGGGATATGTTTAGGAGTCAGTTAAAGCTGGACACAACCCTTTACTGTATGACTCCATAACACAGCCCCTCATCCACATCCTGTCTCTCCCCCTTCCATCGTTCATGGGTCTCTGTGGTCTCATCTTAGGTGAGAAGCAAGCAAGCAAGCAAATTAAAAAACAAGATAAGAGGTAAAAGAATACCTAGGATCCTAGAAATTTTTCCCCTTTACTAGCCTCCAAAATGCTTGTCATCATAGAAGACTTCATCCCTTTGGCTTGATTGTGATACAAACACTGTATGGGAGAAGGTGGAGTGAGGGCTGTGGGCTGGGGTGGACACACCGGGTAGGAGAGCAGACAGGTCTGGCTCTCTCACTCTTTAGCTCTGGTAACTGTCAGATGAGATCATACCATCACTCATTTACAGAGTAGATGTAAGACCCACAACCAGCCTGAATTTATTTAGGAATATATAGCAGTTAAAAAAATATTAACAGCCTGTGCAAATGGAAAGAGGCTAATGCTCAGCAGAAGTTCATTACAGGAGGAAATGAAGTGCTCATTTTCCCCAGCCCAAGCTGCAAGTGACATGGATACAGAACATTTGAGTGTCATAGAATAAACTCAGGTCTACTAACTAAGCATATATTTTCTCTTTAAGTCTTTTTTCTTCTTCTAATCCCCCAAATTTCTCTTTATTGCCTATTTTTTTTTGAGAGAGAAATGGAAGCAGAGAGGAAGGGGATCTGAGATTAGAGGAATTATGGGTGGAAAGAAGTAAGAGAAATAAAAATGTCCAAATATATAATCAGTATTTAGGAAATGCTAGTTTCCTAGCATTCTCCTTGCAGAATAAGAATGAGGAGGAGGCTAAGGGGGAAAGAGGTCATGAACTCGACTGTATGTTCCCTGAGGCAGAAGCCACCTTATACTTTTCCTTTTCCTGGTTCCAAGTACCTTGTACAGGGCTTTTGCATTTAGAACACAATCAAATGTTTTTGTAAATTCAAGTCAAAGGATAAAAACGGGAAAAGGGATGGACCTGAGGGGGTTGAACTATTACTTGGCCCTGTATTCCATGTGCCTGGTTCTCTCCAAAGGAGCATATTCTGTAGACATTTGTATTTTACACTTCAATCCAAAAATAAAAGCCCATCCTTCTTATCCATCCATTGTAGTCTTTCTACTCTTTGGTTCTCCCCTGCCTTGTGGCCATTGGCTTTGGATTCTTAGCTTCCCTCTGAGATATGAAGCTCCCCACCTTCTTTGCCAATGAGGAAGCACCATTCTGGATACCCAGTCCTTGCAGGCTCCAGGCACTCACCTACCTGGGTGGAGGTGGGGAAATGTAGTTGTCTATGAAGGATCCACGCAGTTGTCAACACTGTGTGGCTGAAGGAAATAGGCTTGGATCCATAAGGGTTTTGCCAAATGTCCCAACTTGAAGCTTTGAAAGGAGATTTTTTGCATGCATATAACTGTACCAAGGAGTGTGGTCTGGTCCTGCAGTATGGCAGACTAGTTATCTCAGGTACGTGGAACCACAGAGTCCCTACACCCTGATCCCCCCTCTGCTGGGAAGCTGCCCAGCCCGTGCAAGCTCCATCTCCCAATTTCAGGAATTAGGGGGGGAGCAGCTGGGGGCTCAGAACAGTGGGCTCCTGCCTCCAAATCAGGAGATACACTGAGAGACATCAAGCCCCAAGTCATTCTCTGCAGAAGTGGCTGCCACCACTGGTACCTTTTGTTGCAGAAACCAGTGTCCCAATCCTACTCCTGAGCGCTCAAAAATTCTGATGCCATCCACTGCCTACTGCCCAATGGCTAGTAGCTCCTCCAGGACTTGCCTGTCCTGGAGGAAAAGCCAAGACACCATTTCTAGAAAAGGCTTACACAGGTCCCCCTTTAGCTAGGAGGTAGGTGGGATCCACCTCAATCCTGGGAATGCCTGCAACTCTGTTCATATTTCTTCAGGAAATTCCAGAAGAGGCCTAAAGAGAAGCATGACCTGCTACGTAGGGATGGAGGCTGCTTCAAGTGCTCAGTGTCTCTCAAGGCAGACCTCTGCATGCAACTAGTAGAAGCTTGACCAGCGCTAAACAAGGTTGCTTCTTCCAAGCAACTTTACCTTGCCAGATGCTCGAAGTTATTAGGCAGAAAGCTACTCTTATAAGCAAGGACACCAGGGGGCAGCAGAGGGAGGCCTGCCCTGGAAAAGGCGCCTCCAGCCACCCAGCCCAGCCATTAAAGAGTAGTGTTTAGGCAGCGAGGGCAGCAAAGCACAACCGCCTCAATCTGAACTCTGGGGTACCTTTGGGAGGATGAGGTGAAGCGGCAGAAGGTCTGCTGTCTCAGGAGACAGCTGCTCAGCCTGGCCAGAGGTATGGCCACCAAGCTTGCCCTGTGCAATCATGATTGCCTCTCTGTACTCAAAAGTCTTCATTATAGCCCTTAGGGACTTCTGGCATGCTAAGACCTTGAGACACAGAGGCCTGGGTCAATGGCGCACAGACCTCAAGACACGTGGTTATAGTTCCCTTTCCTGATTGCGCCCCCTGCACATCTCCCCCCCTCCCCCCATTTATGGTCTTGCCTCCTCCTTGCAGTGATGGAGACCTTAAGACATCACATTTCATCCTCCCCTTTTGGCACATCATCATAGCCCTACTCAGCAAAAATTCCTCTAAACATCTTGCTCCCCCTTCCAGATTGCATCCCAGCTTTGTGGGGTGGACAACTGTTCACATGAACACCCACCAGTTCTCTAATGATTACCTAAAGAGCAAGGCCAGACACAGTGTATCACTTGGGTACTCGGGAAAGATTTGCTCTTGCACCTGTCACCAGCAATAGACGTGATCCAGCTATCCAGGAAAATTTACCTGTAACAACTCTGTCCCTTCCCTCATGCTGGAACACCCCTTTCTCTCCCTGCTCTCTTCTTTTCCACCCCTGCCATAGAAAATATGACTTCCACCCACACTAAATTCCCAATGTTGTGGTCATACCAATACTCTGGTAGCTAGCTTGCCATTCCTGGGAGGTACAGGAACCTTCTACCAGGAAGGCCTTTGAGATACTTTGCTCTGATATGTTGAAGACCACAACAAAGAACCCATCAACCAACTGCTTACTCCAGAGCAAGCACATGTGTCCAACATTCATTCAAGGCAGGGGGCTCTTGGACTGCAGTTTGTGGGATAACGTAACGAAAGAGTACAGCCTAATGGGCAGCACCGCACATTCCAGTCTTACTGCTTCACTTGAACAAAGAACCACAATGTTCTTCTCATACATTGTCTGGCTCAGTTTGATCCTAAATTAATAATTTACCCATATAGTCACTGCCTTTGACAGCTTATAGGTATTAATTATACCCATCTATTGGGTAGTTTACTGAATGAGAAAAGGCTGGGGAGAGGGATGGGAAATGAGAAGAATATGATGTGGTGGGGGAAACGTGGAAGCAAACAGAAGCTAAGGGTCCTCTTGTACTTAAAGTGATGTGCCCCCCACAAGGTGCATACATTAGTATCCACACTGAACAAATTCCATAGTAACCTACTGACTCTGAAATCTTCTAATCCTCCAGAGAAAAAATTGGGGAGAGTTACTAATTGAAATACCAGCAATATTGTTTCACCAAAGTACAGTTAAACTGAGCAAAATTCTCACAGAATTAGTGTCTGTCCTCCTGTCTCTTCTCTGACCCACCTCTGAATCTATCTCTGTCTCCTTCTCTCTACCTGTACATCCCACCAGCTGCCTCTCACCTGCGGGTAAGCACCCTGCCTCCCACCCCTCTGTACACCATTGTTCAAGCCTAGGACAGATACACATCTTTCAATGAGGCGGGCTAAGATAAAGGCCAAGAAACACTAAACTAACTGCTCTGTCTTCAGGCACTTGTTTTGTTGGGAGGTTTTTTTTTTTTTTTTCCTTCAAAGGTTGATTCCTGTCTGAACCACAACCTTCAACCAACAGGATACAATACAAAGTGCTTCTTATTTCATTCAGCACATCACATTTTGAGGCCAAGTGTGCCCTAATTACAGCAAGTATGTCCAAAGCCCACTGTATAAGGGGCCCCAGGCCTTGATAGCTTAAGGGAATTTTCCTCAAGGAGAAAGAGCAGGTTTTCTATCTGTATTTCCCAGTCCTTTGATAGCTTAAGGGAATCCTCCCAAGCAGAGCAAATGTTTTCATGCTGTGTGTGCTCCAAACATCATTGTCTCCTCCCTACCCCATTCAGGGTTTCCCAACTGTTTTCATTCTTCAGGGAATTTGTTGATTTATAAACAGAGAGCAGGCAATCAGTGGAAGATTGATGAAAATCACCCAGAAGAAAATAAAAAGCAAGGATATATGCACAGGAGATAGCATTGGCTGATGCACAAGCAAGAAGTTGACACCTCATGCCCCTGACATCTTGAGAGAGGTAAGCTGTGGCAGATTCAGAATATCCCTCTAGGAGGCCTCTAGAGGGGACAGGAGGTCCTGTTCCAGTCTTGCTGAGGAGGATTCCAGCAGGGAACACTTTCAATTCATCCATTCATCCTACCTATCATTTCCATCCATTGGGTGCCATTGATAGCAGGCAGGATGGACAAGAGTGGGGCTTGCTACTCTTGTGTTCCCCCCACCCATAACTCATCCAAGTGACACCCACTCCAAACAAAACATAGACCTTTGGGATGAGCAAGAAAATTTATCAGTCTTTCTTTCCTTACCCATCCTGTCCTTCCCAGTCCCCTAGACTAATCCCAATCAAAGTAATGGAAAATATGTTCTTTAAAGATGAAGGAAAAACAACACTTTTTGGCCAAGAAGAAAGGCAGCCTGCAACTGATTGATGGTTTCCAAGAGGCACGGTAAAGCAGGGTGAACCCTGATGTGGCATGTTCTTTGGCAAATTAGGGCAGGTCTGTTTTGAGTCAACCAGGAAAAACTGAGCCCACGTGGACTTGGGGCTTCTTCTACTGCTGGTTCCTTGAGGATGCTGTGAGCCTCCTCTCAGGTTCTCAGGCAGCTGTAGTTCAGACGTTGGTATCACAGCTCTGCAGAACGATCTGTTCCTACGCAGAACCCCAAATACCTTTACCCTGAGTCTACCCTGGCCAGGTCTCCACCCTACTCTCAAATGGCACCCTCTTTCCCCCTAGTCATTCAGTTAAAACTACCAAAGTAATATTAAACAGGCTCCTGATTTTCTTCAGTGATTCAGGGCTAAAGCTATATTAAAAGAAACAGAAGCACCACCTTCTTGTTGTCCAACCCAAAGCAGGTCCAGGAAACCAGTTGATTTTATTGGTAACAGGAAATTCCAACCTATGTGCATCTTGGGAGGTGGGGTGTGAATTTAAGATGGAATGTTAAAAAGTTAGTGCCTCAGGGAAACAGTCGGTGGTTGACTAGATTTGATACATGTAAGCTAATGAATATTATTGGAGCAAAATGTAAATAATAGCTGCTTTCATATAATAATTAAAAGCACCGTGTATTTGACAAATAATCTTAAGGCACTGGAGTCTATTTTCCCCAGCCTATCTCCCCTAAAAATTCATGAACCTCTCAAGAGTAAGGACATCTTCCTACCCCTGGGCTGCTGATACCTATACCACTCAGTGGTTGGGCAGTGATTTTTGAAAGAATGAAATGGTTTACTCTTTGCCTCATGCCCCCCAGCCCTTACCTTCCGTGGTTTTCTTTAGATCCTGATAACTGAGGTATCTGACCAGTCAATCCTGCCCCATTCCCAGACCAGTCATGTCTTCCGAAGAATTCTCATTCAAGCAGCCACATCTCTGTGGTACCAACTCACTGCCCACCCCCAGCAGTCTAATTTGGTTCTCATTGCCCCAGAGCTGATTTGTAGTGTTCCATAGCTGCTACTCAAGTAACAGATTCTCCACCATCCCATACCCCTGGGATTCTCCTGCTGAAACTTAGATTCTTTACCACTGGGTACCGAGGGGCCCTACACTACACCCGACCTCTTTTCCTGGTTCTGGGCCAGCTGTCTAGTGAGTGCTCCAGCTCTGCCTCCTTGCTCTGTCGTATGCTCCTGCAGCCCACTAGACAGTGCAAGTTCCCTTCTCCCCTCAGCCTGTTCCTCTGCTTTTATTCCCCACACTCTGCCTTCACCTTATACCCCACTGCCTGGAAACAGAGGCCTTGATGTGAACCCCTGGCCCAACAGCTCACTTCCTGTTAAACTCACTACTTTCAGTGGTGACAGCTACCTCTCTGCCCTAGGCCTGGTCTTTGCTTTGCCCCTCCAATGGGGCTCTCAACTGTGTTTTGTGAATCCCTGGTGTTGATTGTTTGTTTAAGTTAAGATAGAAGATTGCTGAGCCGTTTGCCCTCCCAGCTGGCCCTCCAGTTAGCGTACCATCTGCCCACTGTTGATGAGAGGGTCCTGCAATCTCCCGGCCTTCCCTGCCAACCTTGAACATGGCAAAGAGATCTGTAATATGGTGGTTAATAGCCGCATTCCCCAGCATACACACACACACACACACACACACACACACACACACACACACATTCCAGCTTCCTTCTTGCACAACCAAGAGAAATGGAAGGTGAACTAAGCCAGAGGAGTTATTCTGAAATGAGTTTACTGCTATATATAGAATAAGAGTTTTTGGTTACCTACATTTCTACATTTTTAGTGGAAGCAGGGGGATCTGGGGGTACAGATAGATCTCTGACAATGAGAATACTGAAATTATCTGGGACAGTCCCACTTACCTAGTGTCTTTTTTTTTTTTTTTTTTTTTTGTCAATGAAGGGCATTTATTTTATGCTTTTACTAAATACACATGTCTATTTTTCAAATGCCTTGTTAGACTTCATACACATTTCTAAAAACGTTTTCAAAGAATTTCTTTCTCAAATCATGAGTTTAGGAAAATAAGGCTCCTGGATGAGTAGGTGACCAGGTCACTGCTTGTGCAGTTCTCTGGATGGGACAGTTCTGGGCATGGAGCCACTTTCCCAGGGTGCCCCTGTTCCGGAGCCCTGTTCCAGGCTCCATGTTCCAAGAGTTGTGCTCTCATCAACAGGGGTGTGAACTTGGTTCTGCTTGTCATCTTTCTTGGCTTCTTCCCACATAAGGCTGCAAACCACCATCCTTTCTCTAGCTGGGTGGGTACTTAGGGACCTTATGCAACGCTTTGAGGGCAGGTTTGCCTGCAAAACTCTTAGCTGTGCACCGTGTGCCCCCATTTTCTCCCCATTCTCCTCAGACAGCCAGGATAGGATTCCTGGGCATCCTCCCTAGCCTCTGTCAGAAAACTTTCCTGAGTCATCATTCACCTCTTCTTATAAATGGGAGGCAACCCTTTTACCTTCTCAAGAGCAATTTGTAGTTTAAGCCTTTTTCCAGTGAATTAAAGAATGAAAGTTTATCCCCAATTGAAGGCATTTTAGCATTGACCCTCAGGGGGCTGGAGTTGCTGGCAGGGGGGAGGGGGGGAGCGCTCTCTTCCAGTGCTCCAATATCCTACACACACTCATGCAGCCAGACCAAGCAGAAGCTGGTGAGGGCCTAACATGGACAGCCTTCACATCCCTCCACCATGCCCCTTCCCCACCACTGAACTTCAGGCCCACTAGTGGGTGAGTGGAGGGCAGACAGCAGGTGTGTGACACTGAGGTCATCTTTTAAAGGTCATCTTCTCTGGCTGGCCCCAGGCTATGTGAGCCCTAACTCCTCAGAGTTTCTATTGGCTTCACATTTCCTACTAAGTTTCCCAGGAGCCACCTGGGAGTGAGGCAATGTGTTTCCATTTGCATAGTGCCTGGCACATAGTAAGCACTCAGTAAATGTTAGCTATTAATAATAAAAAGAATCAATTCAGAATGGGATCCTTGAGATGCTTACATAGAAGCTGCTAGGAGTAGTCAAGGAACTGAGACAGTGGTAGGCTTCTACTTTCTCACCTCATGGTAGACTATTCATTTCATGTTCCTGGAGGGAGTTTCACTTCTTTAAAATGGAAAAAGAATGTCCATTGGCCAAATGACATTAAGACTCGTTATTCCTAAATCTCCAGGAGAATCTGAAAAAAAGTTTTTCATGCAATAATAAGCATTCTACTCAATGCCTAAGATGGAGATTTAGGACCAAAACACAAGCCATCTGCCTTCTGTCTTGGCTATGAGAATTCCAATTGGCCAGGTGATGCAGAGAACTTTCAAAGGACCTGGCACCTTCTACAAAAGGAGGTGAGGCTAGTGAGGTGTGTTAACCCAATTAAGCAAGGAATATCTGCAAGATTCTCACCTGAAGCCAGGGAACAGAAAAAGAAACAGCCGAGGTTCTGCCTTCAGAGTCCAGAATTAATATTGCTGCCTTAAACCTGGGATGACAGCATTGCTGTTTTCTCTCCCCCCTCCCCTATCATGTTGCTTTACCCAGAGAGGTTGGAATTTTGCCTCCATCTCCTAGACTCTGGACTTCCAACTGGTCCTCGAGCAGTGCCTTGACTTCTAAACTGCTTAGCTGCGGCAGAGGCTCAGATCCTTTGCCTAAGATGTGCCATGTTTATTGCCCTGAGGGCTAGATCCCAGCACCTAGGTGCAGGTGAAGCATCCACTCCAGTTTGAACATCCCCAGGACCCCACACAGCATTGTCTCCAAGCTCTAGATTGAATGCCATTGGGTAGGACACTAGTTATCTTTCTCCTTTTCTCTTCTGGCCCCCAGATTATGTATCATTTTAGTCCTAGCATGCCTTGATTGAGCCAGCCTAAATTTGGTAGAAAACTAGGTTGGAGACAGATTAAAAAAACCTTGAAAGTGAAGGTATGGAATCAGGGGTTGGGACACTGAAGGTTTTTAAGCAGGGAATTCATATGATCAGAGCTGTGCTTTAGGCAGTGGTGATGGGAAAGGTGGATTGAAATGGGCAGAGCCTAAAAGAGAGACTAGCTCCAGATCCAGGTAACTTCCCCTCAAGGTGGAAAGGAGGGGACCAATGTGAGAGGTGGTTCAGAAGAACTGATCTGGATTTGGAGAAGTGTAGGGGAAGGAAAATAATTATTACATTAATTGGACAATTGCAAAACCATCTTTTGAATGCTGTCTTCCCTAGCTGGTCCCAGTCCCTGCAAGCCCACACTCGCCTCTCTTTGGGGTTTCTATCTAACTTTGAGGTTCCTGCTCAGTTTCCCAGGAATCACCTGAGAATGAGGCAAGCCCATTTTAGAGGGAAATGTTCATGCTAATAAGCAATAGGCAAAAGGATCAACATTTAACAAGTGCTTATTAGAGAACGAGCATTGGTAGCATTCATGGAACAGGTAAAAAAAAAAAAAAAAAAAAAAAAAAGACCTTACTTCAAAGGCTACAGAAAAGTGTAGAACCAGGATTCTAACCTAGGGATGTGACCCCAAATTCTTTGGCCCTTTGTGCTGCAGAGTTTTTCTCTAGAGGAGCCAAAATGAGAAGCAAAATAGAGGGTAGAAAATGGCTTTGAACATGTCGAGGGACCGGCAAGATAGAGTGCAGCCCGCAGTTTGAAATGGGAGCACAGAGATCTGGAAATAGATCAGGACTCCGGGACACATCAAATCTCCAATACAGAAGGTAAAGATCAGGGAAGAAAGCTTGGGCTGGAGCCCTGAGGGATACCCTCATCTTAGGAACTAATAAAGAAAACAGAAAAGAAGCTACCAGAGTAGAGGGAAAACCAGGAGAGGGCCATTTAACTGGAGTCCAAGGAGGAGAGTATAAAAACAGGAAAGAGAAACCATCAGCTTAGAACACTTGACACTGACAAATAAGTTAAAAAACAATAAAAGGCCAGCAGTTTCAGCAAGGAACACACTGGTGCTCTCCATCAATCAGATCCAGTCAGACGGTGGGCAGAGGAGCCGCTGAGACAGCAAGTGTGGACTCTTCTTTCAAGAAATTTGGCAGTAAGAGAAGAGTGGACTGGAAAAGGTGGGCAGGGCTAACGGATCTCTGTAGACCAGTCTAACAACTGAACTGCACAGACCTGATCGCTCACTTCTTAATCTGTGCCATGCTCAAAAAGAGAAACCACCCCCCAACTGGATGATGTATTACCCCTGGACAGACCACATCTTCATTCAGCGATTTTGTGACACCACCTTTTAACCCCAACTCCTCACTGGTTGTAATTCGGCCACCATCACTGGCCTCTAAAGGTAGTAGCTCTCTAATGCAATGCTGGGATCTGGGAGATGGTCCTGCCTCACCCTCCATGGAGCAGTGGGAATGGCTCACACTGGCAAGGGGTCTTGTAGATCCAAAAATCCCATAGAAGGCTTTGAGCATTTTCATAACCTGGCAAATCATATATAACTTTCACAGATTTAGCCTGTTCCTTGGCCTCTGCCTTCGAATTGGAGAGGAGGCTGTCCAGGGAGAATGACGTTAAAAGCCAAGGGACAAGCTCCCTTTACTTGGGACCACACATACCGGAGCCAATTGGAAGTAAAATCCAGCCCCTGTTTCCTTGCCAAGCTTTGTATCCCTCTGGATGGGACACCTTTTTCTAAATTGCACAAAGGAGTGTGGGCTAGTGGGGGCCTGTCTAAACATTTATGCTAGGAGGAAGACTGAGGTCCTTCTACATGGTGGAGAGCAGCTCTCTCCCCAAGGGAAGCTATTTTGTCTAATGGGGGGCCCTTTTCATGGCCACAGGCCCAGTCCACAGAGACAGTGTTGAGGGGCTTGCTGGGAGATCTGGGTGTCAATGCTCCACAGGCCATGGTGGTCTTGAGTAGAAAGGACTGCCTCTAGGAGGAATACTGGCTAACATAGGGAAGGGGGCCCAGATGACCTGCCGAGTTGTCGGAATAAGCTTGTGCCAAATAGTGTCAACTGCAGAATTTGCCTAAATTATTTTAAACAGAAAATTAACAAGTCCGAGCTACCTGCCTCCTTGAATGAGGCTGATGAGACCAGACTCTAAGAGGTTAAATCATGTGAAAACCCTTATTTTTAAATGGAACTACATTTAGTCAAGAACCACTTGTGTAGGATATGTCTTCAAATATTATTGCCATTTGCCAGAGAAAATGTGCTTTAATTCCTTGATGCCAAAGAATGTCTGATACGTTGTATAATGAAACTAGAATAATTGAACCACTTGTTCATTACAAAGCTCTCTAGCCAAATACTCTAAATTCTTCAGCGTTTGAGTGGGCTTGCAGTGAATTAACGTTCTCTTCTTTAAAAAAAAATAATAATTTTGAGATAGGACACAATATTTACAAAAGAATTTTTTGTGAAGCGTTACTAAATGCTTTTTATTCCCAGAAGGATCATGCATTATTCTTTGTTGATAATGCCAGGGTGATTCAGAAGGACAAGTGAAACGTTAGCCAAAGCATTAAGCAGGAGTCCAGACCAACTTTACTCTGGCCACTTTTCTCTCAGTTCCTGCCAAGGATCTTCCTTTACATTTATACTCCCCTAACCTACTGCCCATCTCTCACGGAGTTCCCACGGAACTGCCTTGCCTCCAGGAAACCAAAATATCAATTCTGCTCACCTACTCCCCCACACCCTCCCATAAGCTGGGGAGCCCTATAAAGGCAGAGACCATGTGCGATTAGTATCCTAGTCCTCAAAAGCACACAACAGAGTACTTACATCTGGGAGACCCTCAGGAAGGCATTGATATTGAGTATAGAGATGTAGAGTTAAGTGAGAGACTGGAATAAAAATGGGAAAAAGTCCAATTTCAGACAGACTGATGCTTCCTCCATCCCTCTGGACTTGACTGAAGTAGTCAGTCAACTTCTTTGCATTTTCTGGGAAGATTCTAAATGAGATGCCAGCGAGTCAGGACTGTTTTGGGAAAGAAAACTGGCCCTGTCACAGATCACAAAGCTCTGGCAGCAGGAGAATTTGGGGGAGTGGAGAGAAGAGTGAGAAAAGAGAGAAGTGGCTCAGTAAAACATGGCCAGGCCAAGCAAGGCAGACATAAGGATGTTTCAAGGTGTGTGAGAGCATTTTAAAGATCACAGACAGGTTGAGTTTGAGGCCAAACTCGAGGAAAAGCCCCTGGATTTCAGGAAGTTGCTTCAAGATATTTCCGTTGTTTCCAAAGAGGTGAGGCTAGAAGCCAGATGGCAGGTAAAAGAGGGGCTTGGGAGGATGAGAGGCATCAGGGCAAAGACCACACATTTCCAGAGCAGTAGTGGATAAGAGGTAAGATGGGGAGGGGGGCGGTCTCTGTCAGACTGGGGCTAGGGGAGGGGGCAGATGCTGGAGTTCATTTTACAGCAAACCTCTGGGTTAGGGGTTATGGTAGAAAGGACCTTGAGAGAAAGACTCTGAAGAGCGGAAATGAAGTACATTTTTCCTCTGAGATTGGAGGATGAAATAGAAAAGAATGGGTGTAGATTTGACATGCTTTCACAAGTACCCCTCCTCTTCCAAGTCAAGATGGCACACAGGATGTGACAGGGATGAAGACCTTCACAGTCACTTCTTAGTAGTGTGGGCTGGTCACTAAAAAAGACCAAGCAGTGGTGTGGATCTATTGGCCTTCACCAAATGACGCTATCACCTCTAAAATGGTGATCCTTGGGGCCAATCCATGGACCAGTGAACTTCCATGGTAAACTAATCACTGAAATGAGGTTCTTTTTATATAGAACTCAATTCAATGTAAAGGATTGTCCTTTATGCTGAGATTACATCATCTTTGCTTTTTTTGGTATTAATATGTTCTTTGCTGAACATGAAACAATGATAATAGATCAAAGTTTGGTTTTTCCCTCCATGACTTTACTTAGCAAGAGAAAACAATGCTTTTCCTTTTACTCCCTGTGTTCTCCCTATGTTACCACCACCACTTATTTTTCATGTTCCTGTTTGTGACTTAAATTATGGAGAACAATTGTTCTGACACTAATGTCTATATACCTCTAAAATATAGTTTTAGAAAACAATTATTTTAGGGATGCCTGGGCAGCTCAGGGGTTGAGCATCTGCCTTCAGCTCAGGGTGTGATCCCAGTTCAGGGATTGAGTCCAACATCAGGCTCCCTGCATGGAGCCTGCTTCTCCCTCTGCCCATGTCTGCACCTCTCTCTGTCTCTCATGAATAATTAAAAAAAATTATTTTAAATGAAGTATTTTTGAGCCACCCAAGACAAGATATTTCTGGTTTGGTCTTCCTGGTTAGGGCTTACAACTTCCTGCCAGTGTATCAGTTAAATTGAGAATAATTTCCTTTGAGGACTACCTTAAAAATGAGTGGGAAACCAAGTCTTTTTGACTCAAAGATTTTTAAAAGGACATGGTGATTTTTGTGTACACCTCCCTCCAGAGACACCAATGAACAGGTTTGTGGTGGAAATCTAGCTCATGCAGCCCTGGGATCCCAGACCTTTAGGCCTCTGGAAGGAACTTTAGGATTTGTTTTGTCTTCTCTTTTAGATTAGTCTATCTTAGGCCCTATATGAAAGGGAGCATATGTGCCCAAAGCCACATAACCTACTAGCAGCAGAGTCAACAGGAAAGGCCCCATCTCCAAATCCCCAAGCCATCCTGTCCCATCTTTACTTGCTCCTGGCTTAGGATCATGGCAATCTCCTCTTTCTCCATAGGTAAGCCTCAAGCCAAACAACAGCAGCCTTGGTCCAGCGTGGTTGGCCTACAGGGTGGTACACAGAGTACAGTGCCATTTTCTCCTTTATAATAATGGCTATTGCCTCAAATGTTTAATGTCTTCCTGATTGTATCACTTAGAACTATTGCTACAGACCCTTAGTTCCCTCCAGAGGGGCTTCTTTCTCTTCCAACAACCCAGAGGTCAGTTCTAAGGACCAGGCTCTCATATCCCACCTCAACCTCCATGATTTCAACAAGGCTTTCCTGCATATACCTCCTCTATCGGTTTCCTCTCTCACTGAACTGTTCTGTGCCAACTGCAGGAAGTGGCATCTTGTTTCTAGTGATCCAGACCTTGTGGGAATCCCAGTATTACCAATTAGCGCTAATATTTTCGTAATAGTCTTTGAGGCCAAAAGATCAGGAATTACAAACAAGAACACATGTAGCGCTGGTGGAGACCCAGTGGAGTCACCTGATGCTGTGACTGTAAGGGACATTGTGGACAGGGTGCCGTGGGAGCATTAGAAGAGAAGAGTAAGATTTAGGTCACTCTGAGGAATGGGGGAGGAGTTGGGGGGAGGACCCAGGAAAGCTTCACAGAGAAGACATTTGAGCTGGGCCTTGAAGAATGATTTAGAGGCAGAGAAAGGATCTTCTAAACCTAGCTCTTTGCCTCCAGTCATAGAACTGACCTCAGAGAGCAAAGCAGGAACTGGAGAGAAGAAGCACAGTAAGAGCCAGGGAGGATTCACTGGCTGAGATGTAGCTACTGTTTGGGGTAGCATAGAATCAAATGGTCCTTCCTTACTGATTGGGGTTATATGCCCCAGCTGATGGTATAAGGTTATCTGTCCACTCACTATAAGCTGAGAGTTAATGCTCTAACGATATTTAAGTTACTTTGTATTTTTGACATTTATTTTTAGAGCTTGTAGAATAATTCACACTTTTATGGACTCAATGCCATGAAAAATTAAGTTTAAGAAATTACTGTTTTAATTGTCATATTGACTAAATATATTGATATCTCACTACCATTTATGGCCTTGGGTGATCATTAAATGTAATGATATGACTACTTCATGGTGCATGGTATGATAAAGTGTTTAGGTGGAGGTATGTCATGAACCTGTGTTTTTAAAAGCTGATATGTATCATTGAAATTAACGTAAAGGAATCCAGAAACATTCTTTGTGGAAAGATCAGGTGAGAATTGGGAAGACTTGGCTTTTCACCCTGGCTCAGCTCCTGGCACTAAGTGTCTCATTCCTGACTACCACCCACTTTCTCATCTGTAGAAAGGAAGCAGTTGCCTAGGGAGGGGAAAAATGGAATAGATGGTTTCTAAGGACCCTTCCGGCTCTGTCGTTTTTTTGATAAAATTCAAGGGATTCCTTTATTGAACAGTGGTCCAGAACATTTCCTTCCATGCCTATCTTGTGCATCATTTGCTTCTAAAACTCTGAACCCTTGCTTTCTCAGTAACTCTTACCATTTCTAGTATACTGACTCAGAAATTGCTCAACTGCTAATGATCATTGTCCCACTTTAGCTGTTGCTGAGAAAGTGAGAAAAAGGAACTGGGTTGGAGGCAAAGAATCATCGCCAGGATAATGGAGTACTATTTTTCTTAAATTAAAAATAAATCCTGAGCTGACTGCAAATGTGATCTTGCTCACATGACTAGTGGGAAGCTGGGAAAGAAGGTGGCTGGGCCGGGTCCCACTGGCCAGCTCCATCTCTTTAGGTTTCTTGGAGCCAGCAAAGGCACTTCTGATCCCTCAATCCTTTGTCTCAAAAGGTTTCATAGAGAGACAAGGGTCCTCTGCCAAAACAGAGGACCCTTCCTCCAGAGCCTCCCATGTACTTCTTTCCATTATTGGTGGCATTTGTTGTCTGATGGCAACTGGGCTTCTCTTGTCATCACTGGGGCTTCCTTTTGATCCCTGGTTTACATGGCTTTCTGTTGAGCAAATAAACACAAACTCATCCTCACCCCCAACAAGACAAAGGCGATTCATTCATAGTAGCTGCTGCCCAGCTGACAGATGTTCTGGCCTTCTGGCCCTGCAGCCCAGCATGCTGCTGACCCTAAAGGTGAAAGGCTCTGTCACCCATTCTCATCCCCTAGTTGGCTAGTTGCTACACAGGATCATACAAGGATTTTGACATTTGCCTTTCCTCCCCCACTCCTGCCCTCACAACTTTAGTGGCAAAGCTGTTCCCAAAGTGGCCTTTGATCAGGTCTGCTGGAGCATGAAAAGGCCATGTGGTAAGGATTGCCTTGCCACAGCTGCTCAAATCCTTCTGCAGACCTGACTGTGTCTTTACAAAGACAAAGCCATGAGGACCCCTTTTAGGCACTTCCCCAGAGAGCGAGCAAGGAGAAGCCCCTTTGTTGGAATTTAATGGCTGAAAAAATAAGTGCCACCTTTCTAGCTTTATCGTGATGTTGGGGCTCATAATCTTCTTTTCATTAGTAGTTTACAGCCTGGGGGGGAGGGGGGAGAGAAAAGACCTTTGCTACCATGCTGTCCAGTTTTTAAGCATCTAGGGGAGTGCCCAACCAAATAGTTGAGCCCAGAGAAGGAAATGTTGACTTCCAACAGGACAACTCATGGAAGGTTCTACAGAGGAGGTGACATTTGAGCTGGGCCAGAGGAGAGGTAGAATTTCATTGGGAAAAAAGTGGAGATGGGAGAGCCTTCATTTATGTACCTGCCTCTGTGTGAAGGTAATAGAATGCAGACCCAATCTGAGCAGCAGGGCAGGTGGAAGAGCAGCCAATGAGGCAAAACAGACTATGCCACCACAAAGCCACTCTTCCAGTTTATCAGTCAGCCCACCTAAGGGTCCTGAGCCACCAAGAGTCCTGAGCCCAGTTTGAGTAAAACTCTTTAGACCCATTTCTTCATAGAAATTCATAGAGGGTTTTGAGAGGGAAGTAATCCCTAAGGAATCCTTAAAAGGAAACTCCATGATCTGAACTCAGCTGACTCCCTCCCTGTCTAGGCTTCTTTGGAGTCTTCCAACATTTTTCTACATAAGTTACTGAATGTTCTGCGTTTATATGCCAAACCACAACTAACCAGAAGAGCCACAAACAGCCTATTAGCTAGTCTTTGAGAGCCTAGACTCTCTAGAAATCACTGTGGTGCTTTTCAGCTCTTTCATAGGAAATCATCTCTGGAGCAAATGATCAGGTGCACTAGAAGGAGTCCATTTCACTCTGCCAATAGTCAGGGTAGAGACTTTCAAGAATAAAACCCTAAAGAGCCTGTTCCACCATAGCTGCCAGGCTGGAAGTGCCTCCTGTGCCACTTGCAGAGTCTGAGTAGTATCACCACCAGCTCCTCCTCTAGCCCTACATTGGGAACCAGCTCCTGCTGGAAGAGCATTTTTCCCAGATTCCATCCATCTTCAGTGCCTTTTTAGTGTATCAAATGATTGAAGATCCCTGTTAGTGCAGCTATTGGTTTTTTGTTGTTGTTGTTTAAAAGTATAGCAATGAGAACATTCCCCTTAAGAAAATCATCACTCCCAGAAACAGAAAATAATAGTAGGGGACAAGTTGAACTGGACACCAATAGGACTGAAGGCCAGCAAAGTGTGATCAAAGAAACAGCAGGAAGGAGAAAGAGGCGAAGAGAAGTGAACAGAAAGCTAAGAAAGGAAACTACCTCCCCAGGTGAGATAATACAATCAGACCAGAGGGTAGGGAAGCTGTCAGAAGAGAAATCAGATCCAAAGGGACCTGCCACAGTTAAGAGTTAAAGAGGCATTTTGCTTGAGCTGGGAGTGGGTATAGAAAAGCTGGAATTTTAAGGCAACTTACAGGAGGCAGAGGCTAGAAAGGCTGAGTTTGGAGGCTGAAAAAACTGATGTGGAAAAATCCTCAAAGGCAATTTCTCACACTGGGAAAATTGCCAATCCTGAGCCCAAGTAGTTGACCTGGCCATGTTGTCCCTTGTCATTTGCCTCCCTGTCTGATAATACTGACATTATTTGCACTATTCTATGGTCGTTTTTGCCCAACAATGGCAGACATTAAGCATAAAACTTAGAGAGCATAAAAGTTCCTTTCCAAATTAGGTCAATTTAGCCTTTTAGATCCTGGGTTGACCAGAAGTAGGATTCACCTCATTCTGGATGGTGGGGGGGGGGGGGGGGAGGGGGCAAGGGGCAGAGTGGGGAGTGGGTGGCCACACCTCTAAGGTCAAGGATCCACCCCTTCCTGGTCCAACCAGGTATATAAAAGGTCAAGCAGAGAATGTCTCCTCCTCTGTCCAGAGGATTCTTAGGATCAGGAGCCACAGGTCTGCATGCTGACCCTACTCTGGCTGACCCACTATGCTTCCTGCCTGCCTGCCTTTTTTTAATGCCTCCATCCAAGGCATTCTACTACTCTCTCAGGCCTGAGTCTTGTGCTCTTCATCCTTTGGTTGACTAGACCTTATTTATCTGCCAGCTTTTCTTCCATCAAGTATCAGTGGGTTGCTTTATCTTTCCAAGGCTAGGGTTACTGCTGACTAAATTCAGCTCACTGGGAATGACTATAATCATGGGGAAATGTTGGTTATGTCTGGGCTTAAAGATCAAAGTCCAAAGGGAATGATGCTACCAGAGATTAACAATTCTTCTTGTAAGTTGCATAAACATTTTTAAAGGAATAATATTTGTGTAGTTTCCCTGCCAAAAAAATTTTCATAGATCTCTCTGTAGTCTCTACAGAGCTAGGTAGAGCTAGGATTCTAAAACAGCAACAAAGGGAAAAGAATAACTAGATTAAATATTTAGAGTGTGGACTTCTTAAATAAGTTTTCCCTTTTGTCTTTATATTATCATTCAGTTGCCCCTTCTTAACCAATTTTTTGTTGTTGTTCTCATCAAATTATTACCAACTCCTCCCCGCCATGTCAGCTCCAGTCCTCCTCTTTCTCATTTCTGCCTACAGACTCTTCAAAACATGTGCTCATATTGTTCCTGCTGGCAGACATGAACTAAACATCAACCTGATACTCTTGCAAATTCAAGTGAACAGTGTTGCATATTCACTCTTTGGGGTCCCATCTCCCATTCTGTGAAACATCATTGCTTGCTTGAGGGCATTCACTGAGAGACCTTGCCTAGGCCTAGAGGTATATCATTGGCTCTCCCTTCAAATACTAATAGAATGGCGCTGAGGGTCAGCCTAACCACCCTCAGAGAGCACTTGTCATTCTAGCCCTCATTTCTCAACTTTTAACCATTACTCCCTATAAATAAATAATAGCCTATTTTCATCTGGGCAACATTCGGCAAAATGTTAAAGCAGGCAAAGTGTCATTCCTGGTGTCCTCTTACTAGAGAACACACCCAGAGTCTCCTTGGGCTTTTTCTCACCTTTTTCCAGCTGCCCACCCCTACAGATCACAGTCTTGGACTAAAGGTGTCCATCACCATAACTAACACCACCTCCAATCTCTGCCTGTGGATCCCTGTCACCTTCCTAAGTCCAGCTCAAATGCGACCTCCTCTGGCAGGCCTGCCTTGATGATCAGCCTGTATCTTTCTCTCTTCTGAAGTCCCATGGCCCTTGGAATTGTCTTTGCTATGGTATTTGGCACTTTCTACCACTAGACAGCTCCTCGAGGGCAGGATCCATGTCTGATTCATCTCTGGGTCCCTTGCTGGGCTGAGCCCTATAGACCTTCTTGGAGGCATGCAGGAGTGGCTGTGGAAGGAGTGAGACTCTAAACATGGCACAGCACACTCTGTCAGTAGGCTGAAAGGAGCCTGGGCCTGGGGTCTCCCTCTTCATAAAGGTGGTTATTACCTTTCCCCTTCCATTCTCACTCCCAACCCATTCCTGAAAGACCTCTCTCATTCACTGTCTTCAGCCAACTGCTGCTGTGGGACAGAATCCTCTGTGAAGGTTTTAGCTGTTAACAGTTTAGAATGTTGCTGCTCCCAGAAATCTTTGCACTCAACAGTAGGGGTCGGATAGGGGTGGAGTTGGGGGAGTGCTGAAGGAGGTGAGGGTGCGAACTTTCAGTCCCCAAGGAAATGTATTTTTTTTAATGTATTCTTATTAGAGGATTTAGGCATGACAGGCTGGGCAGGAAAGGAATTTGGGGGATTGGGAGACTTCTTTATTGATACCCCTCCAATCATAGCCCTTTAGTATCCCGAGCTACTTTTGTTCTCTGCCTGTGTCTTTTTAAAAAAGATGTATGTGTTGGCACAGAGTAGCCTTTAAGTTATAATCATTAATGTCTTACTAATAAATCAATAGCATAAAAAACATAGACACATAGCCCACCCTAAACACATAAGTGCTTGGAGGTGCCAAGTAGATGTAGATGGATTTAGTTTCCAAAGTGCCAGTCCAGGTTTTGAAACCTCTGTTTCCTGGTGGTGGAAACCATCTGAATAAAGATGAGGTGAAAACCAGCAGGTTGTGTGTGCAGAGGGAATGGCCAGTGACTTAGGACCTTCCTAAGAGACTAACAAATGGAGTTGGTTACATGGCAGGAAGGAGTGAGAGGGGAGAGGGGAGCCAAGTTGAAGAGAGACATGAGAAATTCAACTTTTGTGTTGTTGGTAGGTCACATTACTCCCTATAAATAAATAATAGCCTATTTTCATCTGGGCAACATTCGGCCCAGATGATTTTGGATGATTCCTGAGAACACTGTAAGGTCATGGCTTATGTCATATCTCTAGGAAAAATTCAGCTAGCAGGAATGAATGGAGAACATAGTCGTGTGCTTAGGGGGTGTTCAAATGAAAAAGGTGGGATAGGAGAGGTGATCATGATAGTGGTGGCAGTGCTTTCAGTGCTTTTGAGCTCTGCAGCAGAAAAGTACAAGGAGAAATATAAGGCCAGGGAGAAAAAAATACAAGATGGAGGAGAAGGAAATCATTAGAAACCTTAAGTGTACTCTTTTAACGGCAACTTTGTTTAAATTTTGACATTGTATTTATTTAATGATTTAAAGAATTAACATTTTTGTTGTTTTTCTGGTTTGGAAGACCTATGGAAGGCTCTATAAATATTGAGTTGGGCAGCCCGGGTGGCTCAGGGGTTTAGCGCTGCCTTCGGCCCACGGCATGATCCTGGAGACCTGGGATCGAGTCCCACGTCGGGCTCCCTGTGTGGAGCCTGCTTCTCCCTCTGCCTGTGTCTCTGGACCCCCCACCCCCCACCCCGTGTCTCTCATGAATAAATAAATAAAATCTTGAAAAAAAGATATTGAGTTGAAGTTCCCACTTGGCGCTCTCCCTGGTGCTGGATTTGCATAGTTCATTCCTTCCTTGTCTTGGGGGTATAATGGAAACCACGGACTTTCTCCCTGTTCATCTCCCTTTAGGTGCTAGCCAGGAACTAAATCTTGCCAAATAAATCACCTTTACATGATTTTTGCTTCTCCTCCACCCAGCATCACTAAGGCTAACATTCGCTGCAAAGTTTTAAATGGAGACAACAGTCCTTTTCAGGAATAAAACTCCCTATTTTTTTCCAAACCAAATCTTGTTAACAGTGGTTTTCAGGGGAGTGGTGAGTTTTATGAGGAATGTTTATTTTCTTTACATTTTCTGCATTTTCCAAATATTACTTCCATAGTTAATATTTTTTAAAGAAAGAAAAGTAGATTGGAGATGGAGTTATTACTCTTAGAAATTCTTGTAAGGTAATCCTCATAAGCTGTGAAATTCTCAGTGACATGGCGTTGCCTCTGTATCTCTCTTAAGGGAAAATTCTCAGCATTAGTAATATTTAGGTTTTTAAAATTTATTCATTTTTAAAGATTTATTTTAGAGAGAGAGCACGCACATGGGGGGAGGGGCAGAGGGAGAGAATTATCAAGCAGACTCTTTGCTGAGCGAGGAGCCTAAGGTGGGGCTCCATCTCACAACCCATGAGATCATGACTTGAGCCAAAAGCAAGAGTTGGATGCTTAGCCAACTAAGCTACCCAGGCACCCCTAAAATGTATTTTTTAATAAGGTAAGCTTTAGGATTGTAATTCATAATAGTTTACTATTCCCAAGTGACTGCTTCTCTTCCTTCCAATGTAGAACATCACCCAAGAGTATCAACTCTTCAATGCATTACAGGAAAATTTTGGATGATTCCTGAGAACACTGTAAGATCACGGCTTATGTCATATCTCTAGGAAAAATTCAGCTAGCAGGAATGAATGGAGAACATAGTCGTGTGCTTAGGATTGTCTCAAAACCAAAGTCAGATACTATGAACTTGACAGGAAGCACCAAGTGCACTGCCCTCCACTGTGGTCTTCACACCTCCATGCTCTGAGCCAGCTGACAATGTCCCTTGTGTCTCCACATACTTTCTGCTGGACTACTATTGGGCTTTCCATTCATTCAACCTTGACTGAGTACCTGGTGTGCCTTTTACTGCACCTTTGCTCTGAGATAATAGAAATGGACATGATAGATCCCGTTTCTAAAGAGACTTATGAGCCAAGAGGAGAGGCAGCTATGTCAAGGTGACAGTAAAGCAGATGACTTCTGGCTCAGAGGCTCATACAGGATGTTAGGGAGCACAAAGAGCTCCTAATTTTGCTTGGTGAAAGAGGGTGGAGAATAGAGGGAAGAGGATCACAAAGGAAGGGACACTTGCATTTATTTACTAGGTATACTAGGGAGGGGCAATGGGAGAGGATCTAGGGGTAGAGGGACCCAGAGAGGAAATCCGAAACACCGCATCAAGAGAAAGGCTCAGGAATCACAAAGGAACTTATCTGGGACCTATTCTGCCAAACTGTTAAATGGAATACTGCGCCCCATGGACTAAGGATGAGGGGGTAGATATAGTAGGTGGAATTCTAAGACGACCTCCAAGATTCCAGTCCCCTATAGAATCCTCTCCCCATGAGAGTGAGCAAGATTTGTGAAGATCTAATTTCACACCTGTGATTTTATTACTTTATATGGTAAAAGGGGGCTTAGGTGTAATCAAGGTCCCTAATCAGTTGACCTTAAATATATTAAAAGGGAGATTATCCTGGGCTTGAATTAAGCACATGACCTTTTTAAAAAGGTTTCAGGACTTCCTAGAAGTCAGAGTGATTCCAAGTAGAATTCTGAGAGGGTCTCCTTTTTGGCCTTGAGGAAGCAATGCCATGTTGTGGAGAGAACTATATGGGTAGGAACAGCATGTGGCCTCTAGGAGCTGGAAATGAATTGGATAAGCAGTGAGCTTGGAAGAAAACCCTAAGCCTCAAGTGAGCTTACAACCTTGGCCAACACCTTAATTCTAGCCTGGTGAGATCCTGAGCAGCTATCCCGTACCTGTGCCTGTTCTGGTATGGGAAAATTATTATGTGGGATAATAAACTTATACTGTCTTAAGCCTCTGAGTTTGTGGTAAATTGTTATGTAGCAACAGAAAATTAGTTCAGTGGGTAAAGATGGAGTAAATGTTGAAGACAGGAGGAGGTAAGCTCTAGAGCCCCATGAGAAGCTAGAAAGCAAGAAGCATTCTGTTTAGCGAGTCAGTCCTTGAGTCAGCATATACTTAATGCTGAAGTATAAAGTCGGGCGAAAAAGCCCTGCCTACTTCCTAAGGATTGCTGTGATAGGAACTAAACCTATGAGTCTTTCCTTCTCAAAAGGAATGCTCAGATGAGTGGTGAAGGCTGAGGCTCTGTGACTTCTCCTGCCCAACAAGAGACTGGTGGAAAGGAAAGAACCCAGAGATGATGTTTATATCCTGGGGAGACATCAAAATTGTATTTCCTTAAAAGGCAAATACTTCATTTTTGTGCCATGAAACTTGGCAAGTTTCTTCCCTGAAATTTAGTTGTGTCCTAGAGCTTTTTTTTCATGTTTTACTTGTTACCAAAAATGCAAAAGCAAACTCTTGCATTTTGTGGTACATTTTCAATCTTAGAAAATATTGAAAAAAGTGTAGCCAGTTTATTTTTCCCCTCAAAGGAACTAATGTTTGGGTTTTATTTCTTCTTTTTGTTCTTTTAAAAAAAATTGGGTCACACTGGTGAATCATTTCAATGTTTGAATCATTTTAGAAGGTCCAGAGAGACAATTTCTTTAACACTGGAAATAATCAGGGGTTATATAATATACATAGGATGGACAAATAGCTTTAAAAAAGAAATCCCTACATCTCTTTTTCTTCTACCATCTCAAGGGCCATAAATCTTCACTGAAAATAATAAAATGTTTTTAATGACAAAGTTATCTTCATATGAAATTTTAAAGCTCTAGTAAATTGTGTAATAGAGTATCAATTGCCTATCTGTGAGAAAAGTATGGGATAGTGTTGTCACATCCATGGGTGGAAAGTAAATTACAAATATATAAAGACAACAATACAGGATGATTATATATGGCACAAGGAGTTGGAAGAGTTTAGGCCTATTTGTGTAGCAATAAAATCAGCTGGGTTGAAGGTGGGATTCATCTCAAAGGAAGTAGGGAGATATTTGGAAAATATTAGTGAGTCTAGGCTTTTCCCGTATGCAATGGAAAGCCACTGAAGTCTTCTGGATCCAACAAAAGCAAGTGTTTCATGAAGACCCGTGGTCAGCTGTGTTTGTTTGGATTGGCAGCAGGGAGCCTGTTGAGAGTTTATGGCAAAAGTGATAAGGACCAGCTGGGGCCGGGGGAAAGGAGGTTGGAAGATGGCATTCAAAATATAATATACAGAAAAATCTGAAAGACATGATACCTCTCTAGGGAATTTATTGATGTCACAAACCTTCAAAGATTTTGGCCAAGACTCAGCTTGTTTAGTGGGGGACCAGTGATCTCAGGCAACCTTCCTTTTTCTTTGCAGAGAAATATAATTCTATGTGGGCTTACAGTGACATTTTTAGAGAATTAGCTCATGATGAATTGAGAACTTCAGAGATTAAAAATTAGTCACATCTGGAACAAAGCATTATCATGGTGTAAAAGTCTGCTTGCTCTGGGACAACTTTTAAAGGTGCTCTTCGGGGACAAATTGGTGCCTAGAGGTGCTGCTCAAGCCTGAAATTTCCTAGGCTTCCACATATCTTTTTATTTAGTACCCTGCTAGGCTGCTGGTTTCTATGTTGCCTCATACAAGAGGAGAACCCTGAGAAGCCAGAGTGATTAACCCAAATGCTAGTCTTATTTTCACACACACACACACACACACACACACACACACACATTTTGACACTGTTTTCACCTCCACTCTTCAGCAGTCGTGAAGTTGAGTAGGCACCCACTACCTCCTTGGGAGACTAGTAAAATGGAGGAGATGGGGACACTAAGGGTAAGAGCCAACATCTATTGAGCACCTAGAGAGTACCAAGTCCTCTGCTAGAAACTAATCAATGTAAAATTTAGCATAGTGCTAAATACAGTTTGGCTCAGTCAATGTTCATTTCTTTTCTCCTGGCTATTAAATTAGAAAGAGGACATGAGATGGTGATAGGCAGGAGCCATAAAGAAGACTGACAAAGAGAAGCTCAGTGTGTGTGCTCCGGAAAGCAACAAGCAGATTCCACCAACCCTCCGAGAAATAGAAGAAAAGCTGCTCTTCACGGATCACATAGGAGGGATAGAGGACTTTCAGATTAACACTCCCAGCCGTCCTGAGCCAAGGCCAGCACTGAGGCCCAGTGGGAACTAGGGATGATTCTACCCCCTGCTTCTACTAATCCCCACCAAGCAGTCCCTCCCTCCTCCATCCCCAAATCACCTTCCTCATCAGAAGAAGTAGTCCTGGAAAATGATTCCACCCTTTCTTCACCTTTCCTTCCTTTGTCTCATGGTCAATTTCTGAATTTTTCATTTTTGAGAGAGGAAGATAAGCACTTGCTTGAATTATACTCCCAAGGAGATACAGGTCTGGGGAACCTGGGATCTGGCTTCCCAGTGGACTAATTTCTCTCTTGTGAGACTCCAGATCCCACTATTGACAGTAGTATCTCTTCCTCAAACTCCTCAGAATGACCCATGTGTTACATAGAAAACTGCTGTGGCTGTAGTGGTGTGAGAAGGGAAAACCTTCAGACCCCAAAGTCTTACAGGCTGGTACAGTGGAGAAAACAGAACCTGTACTCAGGATACCTAGGCTCTAGCCTACATTTTCCTTGTTAGGACCCTGAGAAAATCACATCACCTTTGAGTCTGTCTCCCTGTCAACCATATAGGAATCACAAAGCTTATCACAAAGGTGTGCTGGACTGTCATGAGGATGATAAGATAACTAATACACAGAACACTCTTGCTGATGCAAGGCATCTACTTGTGCTAGCTAAATGATTAACACTTATTCTTCCACTTTTTGTCTCCTTTCCCAGATTTAACACACTGGCATTAATTTGATGCAGAAAGAGAAGGTAAGTGCTTTCAAAGAGAAAAGGTAGCAGAGATGGGCTGGGGGAGTAGTTAATCTTCCTTATGAAAAATTATGTCCTTGGCAAATGGCCTCAGCTTCTCCCACTCTTTTTTTTTTAATATCAGATTTCATCTTTTTTCCACTTCAATTGCTACTCTGGACACTGTCCAATGTCTTCATTTCCCTTTTGACTTCTGGGGCCCCAAACCTGACTGTATTCTCTAAGACTATGTTTATTAGGCAAAAGACTATTACACGGAGTAGTCAACATTTTGTAGGGTTCACAAAACTATAAAAATAGTACTTTATATACCATTTTGTAAAAGTGATTTGCTATTGGTTCTCCTCAGAAGAGGGAGACTATCAAAGATGTTTTCTAGAAAGGGAAAGTCCCCAGAATCAATCTGGGAAATGCTAACAATGTGTTGCAGTTCTGAAGCACACAAGAGAACTTGAGAAAGATTTCAACCTTGGATCCTAAATTTCTAGTCCAAATTTATGTTATTTCACTGAATTGTGAGCTCATTTAGGACAGGGATGATGTTTAAGCCATTTTTGTAGCTCCAAGATACAGCACATAGGGGCATTCAATGCACCTTTGTTGAGTGAACATCTATGTCAAGTATCAACCCAAATAAGGCAGAAAACTTGGAACCATAGACTCCTGGGACCTGGCACCACCAGACCAGGGGATATAGGATTCCTAAATATAACAGTTTCTATCAGTGGGCCTCTGCCAGTAAGTCCCAGGGGAGCACCAACCAAAAGAGATGGATTCCAAGTATGTGGTTAGACTTGCAGGTCCAACCAAATGGAGGAAGGACACTGTACTCTTTCTCACACTAAGTACAACTAAACACTCTGAACAAAATACAAATACACAAAGCAATCAATTGAGGACTCTGAAAAGTAAGCAAAAGCAGGTGGATTGGGGAAAGAAAAACTCAATACATGACCAATATGGTGGCAGTGAGTTTCTTAGAATTTTTCTCCTGGCTTTGACTTGAAGGTGAGCTAGCTGACTCCTGAAACTGGACAGAAGTCATAGACAGCAACAACTGTATGAAATAGCCCATCTCTCTGGACAAATGACCTGCAAAGGGGGCCCTTGCAAGCCAGAGTGGGTGGGGGAAATTCTTGTTCTTGTCCTTATATGTCTTTCTCTCACAGTTCAGTCTGAAGGCCAGATGTAGCTTCTGAACTACACTGCTACCACAATTACCTCAGGGACTTTCCTAACTCACAGGCTATCTAGGACAGGTAGAGGACAGGTAGGCTGAGTGGGCTTGGACAGTCTTTTACATCCCTCAGTTTCTTCTTTGGTAAAATTAGCCTACTGGGAAGCCAAGCCCCAGGTTCCCCAGAACTGTATCTCATTCTTTTTTTCTCTTGCCACTTTATTCAGATGGCAGGCATAGTAGAATGAAACTCTGCGATGTCATTAGTGGCTACAACTCTAAGAGCCCTATCTTTCTAGATGATCACTAGATCATCTAGTGAACAATGATCCTTGAAGCTGAAGAATGTGAGGAAAATTGTGAAGAGGAAAGAATAGGACAAAGGGATTCCATGTATGAACCAACATAAGTCCTGGGCTATACCTCCAAGCTGTGCATGTGTGGAATATACCCAAACACATAGCAAAGGCTTTGAAACCTGAACTGACAGTGGAACGTCTGCAGAAGGTGAGACAGAACTTGCAGCCTGCACTTAACTGGTTTACTTGAATGCTAAAACAAAACAAAACAAAAAATCAACATGCTCTGATTTTAACAGGACCCAGAGTTATATAACATCTAATATAAAATATCTAAGATACAATCCAAAATTACCTGATGTGATAAGAACCAGGAAAATCTGGCCGATTCTCAAGGGAAAAGATAAGACAATGTTGAAATTACAAGAAAAAAATATTTTAAGGCAATTGTTATAATCATTCTTCATGATTTTAAGGTAAATACTCTTAAAAATAAATAGAAGTTCTCAGTAGGTTTGAAATAGGAAACTTTTTTTGAAATGGAAATTTTTGAACTAAGAAATACAACATCTGAATAAAATATTCACTAGATGAGCTTAGTAGCAGAATGCAAACAATAGAGGGAAGAGTCAGTAGACTGGAAGATAGATCGATAGTAATTATGCAATCAGCAAAACACAGAGAAAAATGAAAAATAATGAATAGAGCTTCAGGAACAGTTTCGTATGGTCTTAAAGTCCATGCCATTGTAATTCTTAAGGGAGTGGAGAAGGAATGGCATAAAAGGAGGTAGTTGAAAAAAAATAATGGCTGAAGATTTCCCAAATCTGGTGGGAGATGTAAGTTTACAGATTCAAGTAGCTCAGGAAACTCTAAACAGAATAAACTTAAAGAAAACGTGAACTAAATGTCTCACCATTTTCTCTATCATCCTACCCACTAATGCCCTCCTGATTATACCCTGAAGACATCTGCATTTTTGACCCTGGAGTCAGGGAAGGAACACTGAATGGGGGTCAGACTCCTAGGGACTGACTGAAGTGTGAGACTTAGGGAAAACCAATTCCCCTGCCTGGGCCTCAGGTCCTCATCTAGAAAATCTCAGGGTTGAACTACAAGATTTTCTAATTTCCTTCTAGCTCTAAAATATCACTCATTATCAGCTCCTCTGTGGACTTTTTCTGTTCAAAATAACATTATTTACCAAAACCTAGTGCTATGAATCAAGATACCACTTTGCTGCCAAGTCTTTATACCCTTTGTAATGGTGCAAATGACTGAAATGGAGATGCTCACAGAACAGAACAAAAAATGAAGTTTCGTAGCAACTAGAATGGAGGTTAGCTTTCCCCAGCAGCTTCCTACAGAGCTCTTTGAGCACCATGGGAAACCTGGAATTCATTGCAAAGGAAAGGAAGCTCTGCAGAAAACTTTGTACTCCCAATAAATACATTTCCATTCTCATCATGTTTGACAGAGGCTAAGGAATGGAATGGAATACCCGCCATGGCCTCAGATTCCTAGTTTGATGTCAAGTCTGTCAGAGTGGGTTAAATCTCCTATGTCTGTAAACACAGTAACTACCACTTGTATAGCATTTGCAGTTAACAGAGCAGTTCTCTTTCATGTAAACTCTCATTTCATCCAACCACCAACCTCTGCAGTAGGTTGTAGCAATCACCTTCTGTTTCCTTAGAGGAAACAGTCTGAGAGAGGTTGAGAGTTTTACCCCAGGCCATCTAGTGGGTGTTTCTTCAGGTTTTGCCATTGAGGGGCCTTGAAGAGCTTTGCTGCTTGGGCCCCACGTGGGCTTCCTCCGTGCTAACCTCTCCAGTGAGGAATTGCTGTTCCCTCCCATTCTTGCACATTCATTCAGCCTCCACTCTGCATTGATGTGCCCAGAGGTCATCCTTCCCTCCCTTCATGAGCCAATTTCAGCTCATTTACTCACACATTGTCCCTTTATTTTCAAGAAAAATACAAAGTAGTCTCTTTGAGTATGATAATTCTGAGTCATTGCATACCATCATCATTTCAGAACAAAAAGATGTCAAAAGGTGGGCGGGTTCATTTCATCTAGCAAGAGAGAAGGCCTTCTTTTCTTTGTTTCACCCTTAATGACTCATTCAACCTGAATCAAAGCTGAGTAGTCTTGGCCTTTGAACAGGAGGCTGGGGGGTTAAGAGGAGAAGCAGGGTGTAGGTACTGCACAAGCTGGGGCCATGTCTATGTGGCATGGAGTGGGCAGAAGGGACTGAGAAAATAGAATGATAGCATGGTACCATATGAAGCCCTTGTTCATCTCTGGACCTCTGTTTTCACATCTATAAAAACCTCAAAAGGATCACAGAAGAGTGGGTTGGGACTGGGGTACATGACCTCCCTGTAACTATTTTTCTGAATCCCTGTGCTTTCCTGTCCAGGAACCTTGATTCAAGAAAGGGGGTTCAACCCTCACATGGCTTAGTTACCTGAAGAGGTGGAGAGAGGAGGCTTTGCTGGCAGACAGGCTTGGATCCTGCCTCTGCCACTTCCTGGCTATATGCCCTTGGGATAAGTATTTAAGTTCTCTGTGTCTCATTTAGTTTTCTCATTTATAAAAAGAGTATAGTACTTATCTTGATAAGGTCACTGTGAAGATAAAATGTAACATCTGCCACAATTATCTCAGGGACTTCCATGACTCACATACAGGATATCTAGGACAGAGAACAGGTAGGCTGAGTGGGCTTGGACAGTCTTTTACATCCCTCAGTTTCTTCTTTGGTAAAATTGGGATAATAACAGGTGCTTTGCCAGAGGTTTGCGAATATTAGAAATGATTAAAGAGTCCAGCACAATACTAGGACCTTAAGTGGTGCTACTGGCCAAGTAGAGGTTATGAGTATTTACCTTACCTAGGGCCAGTACTGGGTCAAAGCAGGAGACATCAGTGGGTTTTGAGCCAGAGAAGGTGGGACCAAGCTACCATCAGCACACAAGTTAGGGCCAGTACCTAGAGGTGTGGTACAGAGTGCCCATTGTATATATGGCAAGAGTTCACACACCAGGACTAGAGGGGCTGCCCCACATACCCACTCATACAGCTGTATTTTCTACAGCCTTGGGTTCAAGCAGTCTCCCTGATGGGCTCATAGGCCTCACAATACAAGCTGCCAGGCAGGGCTCTGCAGAGGCCTAGAAATAGGATAGCACCCTATGGCAGTAGCTCTCAACATGAGTACCCAGGTCACTACAGAAGATTCACAAATATAAAAACATTCCTTTTGGGGAGGGAAGAAATACCTTTTTTTTTTTTTTTTTCCTGGTGGAAACTGGGATCTATGGGGTTTTGGTCATGCTGAGCTGTGTAGTGATCCACAGACCTCTTAAGATTCCAACAAAAGTGGCCTTGGGGTACACAAAAAACTCCGAACCAACCTGGGAAAACAATGGGATTCATCTCCTCATTCCCTCCCTTTAGCAAGTTTTAGTTGTACCCCCTGGAGAGCCAAGTCTCAGTATCTCTCCCCAAAAAACCATGACCAAACCATCTGCTGAATAAATCACACACTGTTCTGTCTCAACAATCTTACTTGCATCATTGCACAGCCTGGAATGTCCTCTCCACTCACCCAAATCCTACTCGTATAAAAAGCCCAGTAGCAATCCTAACTCTTCTGGGAAGTCCTCCAAAATCTTTCTAGCCCACAGCAATTATCCCTTCTTCAAAACACATGGTCATGCCACCATTTTCTTTCTGGATAGCTTTTATTCTATAGTTTTGTTGTCAGCATCTGTCTTTGGTATTTTTAATTTTTTTTTTCTTCATAAATATTGGTTTCCTCCATCTTTCTCATTCCTTTCTTCTAGCTAGGTCATCAAAGCCTATTGGTTGTACCTCTCAAAATTATTTTAAATCCATCAACTTCTCATGACCTCTCAGGGTCATTCTCTGGCTCAGGCTGCCATTACTGCAACATCCTCCTAAGAAGTCTCCTACATCTGGCCAACCCTTTTAATTCATTCTCCACCCTGAGGCCAGGGGATTGTTTCTAAGGTACGAATCTGCCTCAAGTCTTTTTCCCACTGGCCTCAAGACAAAATATAAACTTTCCAACAGACTTTTCAAAGACCTTCGTTTACTGGTCCCTGCCCACCTTTGTGGTCACATTTCTTAACACTCCCCTCCTCCCCAGTCCCTTCCATCATTATCACTGAGGTCTGCCAATTCTGGTCATGATACATCCGTCTTAGCTACACACACACACACACACACACACACACACACACACACACCTGGATATTCTATCTGGAATCCTCTTCCTTGCCACACACCATGCCTCTCACACGGCTCTTGCTTCACCTACACATATTCAGTCTTCAGGTCTCCAGTTTGATGTTATCTCCTCCACTAAGCCTGCCTGTCC
Source organism: Canis aureus (assembly GCF_053574225.1). Taxonomy (NCBI): domain Eukaryota; kingdom Metazoa; phylum Chordata; class Mammalia; order Carnivora; family Canidae; genus Canis; species Canis aureus. Next base: position 21,813,302 of record NC_135642.1, read on the forward strand.
CCAAACACATACCCCAGTCTAGGTGATCTACTTTGTCCCTTCCACATCACCATACTTTTAATTCTACTTAATAGGTGCCTTTTACTGGTCTTTGTGCCCCAGTAGACTCTAAGCAAGATCAGAGCAGAAACCATATCTGCATGGTTTTACTGTTGCATACCCAGTGCTCGGCCCAGTGTCTACCTTTCATAAATACTCAAGAAATAATTTTTTAAACAAATGAATGAAAAGAATCTATATATCCAAATCTTCAAGAACAATAAACATTTTATATGCTTCTCTGTTTATCCCATCAGTGCCTGATTGAGGGCCCTGTGTATTCTAGGTACAAAGGGAAGGAGGTAATGCTCTCATTATTTGAATAGAATGGTCCTCTATTTCTTGGTGTTTTCCTTTTCCAGACTGAAGGCTTTTTGAACTATGTGCTAACAGGAATGCAGTTGACAACCTAATGACCTAGATCTGCTCCCAGGGGTTCTAGATGAGCAGGAAGACCCACAAAAGGCCTTCAGAAGCCAAATGGGCTACTCATCAAGGAGGAGCTGGAAATAGCCTTGATGGAGTCCAGAAATTCAAGTTCTCATCCCGGCACCTTCATTCATTACCTCCATGACCACAGGCAACTCTCTTAGCCACCAGAGTTCGGTTTCCTTATTGGTAAAGTGTGGTAAGGAAAAGGACTGGTAGTTTATCTTCACTTACAGCTCTGAGTTATCATTCATTAATAAACATGTCACCACATTCCCACCAGAGGTGAGGAAGAATTGGGCTGTTTCCAACCTAAAGATCAGGATACCCATATCCTTACAAATGAGGTAAGTGTTTTGGGAATTGTCATCTTACATCTTATATGATGTTTTAAACTTGGTAGTGAGTTTTCATATTTTAAAATTTTTAAATGACTGTGGTAGGGGAAGCTATATGGGTATAACAATATCTATTATTCCACTATTGCCTATCAACTTATTAGAAATGGCAATATGTATGCCCTAGCCTCCCTTGTAGATAGGATGATCATATGACTAAGTTCTAACAGATAAGATATGAGCAGGAATGTCTGTATAGCATCCCTGTAAAGCTTCTCTAAAGGGGGAGAATACACTCTTTGCCCTCTTTGTCCTCTCCTCTCTGCTGGCTGAATGAGAATAAGATGTCTGGAACTTGGTGGCCATAGTAGAGTATGAGGTGATATGCTAAGAATGGTGGAGCAGCAAGACAGAAGGAGTTGGGTCCCTGACACCTGAGCCACCATCCTATCCCTGGGTTATTTTCTGTTGGATCTCTTTAGCATAAGAGAGAAATAATTTTTATTTTCTTTAAACCACTGTTATTTTAGTTTTCCTGTCACATGTAAATGTAACACTAATTGATAAAATCATCATCTACTTTATTCAAGACCCTGTGCTAGATGCTGCAGGGGATGTAAAGGTATATAGGATTTAGATACACCAATTGTTGGGCAGGAAGGCTCTGTCTGGTATGAAGGAAGTGCTAAGAAAGGTTTGGCCTGACAGGGCTGTGTGGAAATGAAAAGGATTTTATGAGATGAGAACTGGGAATATGATGCAAGGAGCTGGAATGCCAGGCTAATGACATTGAACTCGACCCAGTGATGGGCAAACAGAGCAGGTAAGCTTGTCTCCAGTTTGCAAATGAAGAAACCCAGACCTTGGCAAATTATAGGACTTGTTCAAGGTCACCCAGCCGGTAAACTGCAGAGCCAATCTCAGTTCTACTGACACTTGGCCCAGTGCCATCTCATAGTTCTGGTGTCTTTGAAAGAATCTGGGGCAAAAAGAGTAGGAATGGAGGTTTTGTACTCTCACACAGCCAGGGAACTAGACTGTACCCCTGCTCATACCCTCACACCTTTAAGAGGAAGCTTTGGGGGGTTGCTAGAAGTTTAGGATCCAGACCTACCTTGAAGTCAGAGAACCCTTCCTCAGCCTCCTGCTTAGCCACCTCCATGAGGTTATAATGCCCAGAGTGCTGCTTTGCTATATAGTAAGTGCCCATGTGTCAGGAACAGTGCTGGACACATTATCTAATTTGCTGCCTTAAATAGTCTAACAAGAAAGTTATACCACTTCTATTTTACAACAAAGATGAAGAAATTGAAGTTCTAAGAAATGAAACCACCTACCCAAAGTCACTCAGTTGATGGCAAAGTTGAAGTTCAAAGCTACATCAGTTCATCACCAAGCTGTGTTCTTAGCCCCACATTCTAATGTCTTCTCAATCCCTGCCAAAGCATGGAATAGTCTTCTATTACTATTCAGATACCAAGGACTTACCTAGTTTGATAGGTTGACCAGTACCAGATTCCCACTGTGAGCATTCCACCTGCAGTCAGGAGTCAGCGTCCTATCCAATAATCTTATCACCCATGCCCTATATGTAACCCTCACAGGGGTGAGGGATCTCTTAGGGAGGTAGACCCACAGATTTCCAGACCTTTGTGGCCTCAAGCTTCCCAGGGTTCTTTGTCTTGGTTGGTCATGTGGCAAGGATGTCAGAGTCCTCCCATTCTAGGTTCTAGAATTCACAGATTCCAGTGAGCTGTTTCATGGAATCAGGGACACTGCATTCTTTGTGTCCTTCCTGTGGCTGTCATGGTTAGAATGCATTTGTTATGATTTGCACTGGCATTCATTCAATAAACAACTGGTCATTGGAACTGAATCTCTTATCATTGCCAACGTTTGGAAAGTTGCGTTTTATTTTGCCAGTTATCCAGTGTGCATCTTTCCAGTAATGTGGTATGTCCAGAGTTCTAACACAAACCACATATTCCCTTAAGCTGACCACACTGGTTTTCTTCTGGAACTTCCCATAGGAAACACCATGAGATGTGGCCTGCAGAGCTGAAGGCGACAGATGGACACCCATCCCCTCTGCATTCTCTACCCAACCACAGGAGACCAACTACTTTGCCAGGTTTTGCCCTGGGTCATCACCAGGCCGCCCCATTCTGTGCAACCTCCCTCCCTGTTGGCAAAATACTCTTCCTTTCTAAGTTCAGCCTAAGACTCTCACCCCACACTCTTTTCCTAATCAGGCTAAAGATGGAATGTATTTTCCTTATTTTAATTAGATCTATTAGGCTTAGCCTAAGTACAGCAGATTTTAATATTTTTTACTTTAATTTACTGATAGAATACTCATCCTTTCTTTGCAAACATCATAATCAACATTCCTATTCTCAGATGTACCACTTAAAGCATCTGAAATCAGACATGAAACAGTAATTTAAATTTGTTCATAACAGTTTTCTGAAGATATAAGCAGATTGTCATGCAGAAGCACAATTCTTACACTTTCATGCATTGCAATGTAATGTAGTTAAACTATCTCACTATATCTTGTCATTATACCTTGTAGACATTCTTATCAATAGTTCTTATACAATCCTTATAATCCGTCATTGTCACCCAAAAGTGATGGCCAGTTAAGTAGTTGGATCCACACGATTACCAAAGGCTCGCTGCTTCCTTGACTACAGCATTCTCATTAAAATTATGCCCTAGATGTTTCATATATGGCAACAATTTACACATATATGTCCCCCCCTGGAAGCATAAGCAGTTGGTGGACATGAAAGGACTTTGAAACCCTGTATAACACTACGTGTGTCAGCTATCCTTTTACACGGTAACAGATGGTGGCCAAAGTCCAGCTGGGTGCAAGGCCCACTCTGCCTCTTACTCATGGTGTGATCTCTACTAGGTCATTTACACTCTCTGACCCTCAGGTTTTTCATCTATGAAATGGAAATGAGAATGCTTGCCCTACCACGAGGTTCAAATGAGATCACAGTTGGGAAATCCCTTCAATATTCAAACGTTAACCGTTTTACCACACACATTAACTTTTAATCTTGACAACAATAGGACACAGAGGTCATTTTCCCCTTTTACAGATGTGGAGACTCAAGTGAATTAGCCCTGGAGTCCAAACTGTGGTCTCCCTGTCCAATGCTCTTCTCTGAGGGAGGCACACTCCATGGCACCATCCCTGCTCATGGCTGTGTCCTCTGCACACTACAAACAGCACATTATTGAGCTATTGGCCTTAAGTTTGGCAGCAAATCAGTCCTTAAGAGCCACACAGGGGGAGAAAGGGATCAAGGGAAGGCAGTTAAGCCCCTTCATCCTGTCCATAAATCCTATTTCCAGCCCAGCTTCCTGACTTTTCCCAACACAAATGTGTTAGCCATGTACTTGTGGAGTACCTGCTTCCACTTCCGCCCCTGCAGAAAGCAGATGGGATTCAGTAGCACTGCCCTGAAAAGGTGTGTCATGTGGCTGGGGCAAGAACTCAAGACACAGAAACAGCTGAACACAAAACAGTACATGTTCAGGTGCCAGATGAGTAGGCAGGACAGAGGGACATTCCCAGATGCTCCATTTGGGAACACTGGAAGTTGCTGAAGCTTTCTGTGGCCAACAAACCCAAGAAGTACCTCAGTTTGAGGAGACATGGAATCTGCATCATCCCCCCTCTTTCCTCAATGCCACTGCTGAGGTCCCTTGTCCCCAAAGCTGTCTCCTTCACTGGCCTATAGGCTCCATAAGGTCAGCAAATGTTTCCATTGCCATGTGCTCCAGACTTACTCTAGATCAATCCAGAGTGAACATCTGCTGAATTGAGCAGATGTAAATAGAGCACATGGACAACACTAGGGACTCATCCTCTGGTCTCAGGGGCCTATGAAGGAGAGTGTGCAGGCAGGCTGGACTCTGTCCTGGGAAGGAGGAGGCCTAAGACCTCATGGAGGAGCCAAAGGAAAAAAAATTAACATTCTATGAACTAAATGGAGAGAAATGCCATTTAGGAAAAAACCTGATAAGTGAAATTCTTAAGAGAAGCAACTGTCAGGTAGCAAATCATCCCTTGTGTGAGAGGCAGGAAGGTTGCACAGCAACTCCGTTCTGGTCACCACCAGCTGGAGCTGGGCTACATAGGTGAAGGTGCCATTTCCTGCACTTGAAGTAGACTGAGGGGAGCCCTGTGACCACCTTCCTGCCTCACTGTGGGGGACTCCTGAGTTTCGAGGACCCTGATCTCTTCAGAGAAAGGAAGCCTAATTTCCGGGTCCAGTGTTCTTCCCTGATCTCCTACTGAGTGGAGAATAAGCAGGGGCTTTCTCTGAACCATGCGCCCCCTTACCTGATCCGCAAGCACAAAGGGAAATTAATAGTACTTTATGCAAACACTTCTCTCTTTTTTGGATATTATATTTAGAGAAACTGATTTGGCATTTAGAGATAAGTTTTACATAAGAGTTTGTTACTGCTGCTTCTGCTGTTAACCATCCAAACAGTAAAAGCCAAGTGGAAATTCTCAGATGTCAGTAATACCACCAAAATGCTTAAAAATATCCACTAAGTCCCCTTCAGTCATCACATTTTCAAACTTCTGGAAGTATAGGGAACCTTCTGAGAAGAACTTGTCATAATATAATGCTTAACAAAATGTTTTCCACCTTCCCTCCCCAACCTCTCCCATTAGGATTTTTCAAGTGTACTTGATTCTAACAACTTTGGGCCAAGCTAACCCACTGTGTGGCCTTAGGCAAGTCCCTATCCCTGTGGGTCTCAGTTGGTGATTATTGAACCTCTAAGTCTCTCTCTCTCTGAAAGGGTCCCCTTTCAGCAGCAAGTCGAGAACCAGTGATCCCATTAGGAAACAATGCAGCTCCTAGAATTATGAGTCTACAGGGAACATATCCCATTTCTGGCTGAACTGTTCCCAGACTGCTGCTAACACAGAGGCTCCAAACTTTAAAGCCTCAATAATGGCTTGAAGGAATTCAGTGTTTTCTACCAAATGACTGCTGGAATGACAAGGGTCCTGTACAGGCTTTAGTTAGCTGGCCCAGTAAAAAGGAAATTGATCTTCTGCTCTCTTCCTGTGTTCCCTTCCAGTGGTTCCCTGGACCACCTTCTTTGGACCTCTCTCCACACCCCTACCACCATGCCATCACCACTGCAAGAGTCTGGGCTCTTGGGTGGCCTATACATGCCCACTGTGCCTGGCCCTCTCCAGCCCTCTCCTTCCTTGCCTGCTGAGAAGCTCCTTCTGTAGGAAGTTGCTCTCAGGTGGGAAGGAGCCAACTGACTAATTCACACTGAGACATAATGCTTTCTAAAGAATTAAAATGCAGATGTCCTATAGGAGAAAAAAAATGCATTAAGTTCCCAAAGAAATTAATTTTAAAGAGAACTTGAGGCATTAAAGATGAACCAAGAAAGGAAGATGTTTTATGGCATGGGAGCTTGGATTTGGGTGTGGCTCTACCCTTTCTTTTACAAGTGTATGCTCTTGGGAAATTTGTTTAACCACTCTGAAATCCGATTTCTAGAACAATAAAATGACTTCTGGAGCCACTGACCAACCCCCATGAGATAATATGAAAGTGCTTGAAAACTGTACAATTCAGCATAAACCCCCCTGCTTATGCTCCCCCCCCCCCCCCCGTCCCATTTTCTCCTTCTTAGCTCCACTACTCACTCTTACTACTCTGAGAGAAGAACAAGGGAGAAAAAGATGCTGGCATGTTCCCTTCCAGCCTTCCCCATGCTTCATCCCCTCCCCACCTCCTAATCATCACAGGGATTTTGAATGTTGTTTTGTATGTGGATTTCCCTTTGTTCCCCTACCCCTCAAAGGAAGCACTCCAAATCTCTGAAGCATGCTCTGCAACAGGACAATGGAAGACTGGTGTGCAGGCTGGGAAAGAGAAGGATTTGCCTGGTGAACAAAATCAGGAGACCTGAGGGTCATGCTTTCTTTTTTAAAAAAAACCTACACAAAAACGTGTCCCTTCTGACACTATGCCCAACATCTCTCGGTTCCCTTGAAGACGGGGCAGCATGATGACAACTTGGTGCTATTTTATAATCAGGCAGCACATGGAATGGGGCTATTCCCACATATGCCTCTCCAGCTCCCAACAGAATGGACACTCTATTTAAATGTAGACATTTCTTATCATTTCCAAAGATTAATATTTACAAAGTCATAATTTGATGAGAATTATTCTAGCTATTCCTAATTACCATTAGGCTTATATGTTAACAATGTATTCCCACACAAGTTTGGGAATTGGTCTAAAAATACTAACGTAGAAATAAGTGAATAAAAACTAAGCCAATTCATAGGACACTAGAACATTGCAAAGAGAGGAACCATCATGTTTGTTCAGCTCCTGTATGATGAAATTAAGTCATGCATGCTGGGAAACGAGGTTACACTACACACTAATCAGAGCTGGGTTAAAACACAGTTCTTCTAATCCACTTCATGGATGGCTGAGAACGTAACAGCAATAAAATAATACATACTAAAAGATAATTATAAGCCAAAAATATAACAAGGGAAATTCAAAGCTGGTTCAAAACTAAACAATCTAAATCCAACTAACAAACAAGTAGATGGAAATTAAATTTAAATGAAGAAAAGCATAAGTGGAAATGCAAATTTCAGACAGAGTAAATGTTAACTGGAGCCACTTAAGTTGTCCATTGATCTGGACTTTTTACTGTCAGCTCTGGGGATCCTAGTGGGTCATAATTGAAGGAAGAAGTGATTATATATTGGGAAAACAAGGTTAAAGACAAAAATAACAGAATGCCGGGGCTTGTGTTTGACATAAATTGAAGGCAGAAGTGGAGCTGTAATCTCATTTTTGGTGGAAATCACCAAGAAAAATAAATGAAAGAAGCGTTCTTGCTTGTCTCTCCACAAAAAGGAATAAAATGCCAGTAATAAGAAAAACAGTGTAATTCAGAAAATTCCTGAGCCCACATCAACTCCGTTTGTTGGGGTGAGTGTCCAAACCAGGTTGCTTCAGGGCAAGGCCCTTATGGTGGTTCTGGAAAGCTACTGAGGACAGAGGTCCTGTGGGTCTTGTTGCTGGCAGGGCAAGAGGTTGTGAGGACAGAGACAAGAGAAGAAAGCTTCCATTGTAAGGACTTCCAGCCTGAAGATACCTCCTCCACAATCTGCCTTCTCTGCTCTGTCCTCTTGGGTTAGCAGTGTGACACTTAACCTTGGGGCTTTTGCCTTATATTCATCAGGCAAATAGGGAAGAGACTTTCTGAACGCCCCTAAATTTTCCCAGTTCTATTAGTGTAGGTGTATGAATCAGGTTGCTACATAGTGAAGACCTGTTTTACTGAACACTTAGCTCAATTCATGATTTACCTGCACCTCCCAGCCATTGCTTTCAAGAGGCCAGAGTCAAAGCTCTTCTAGGAAAATGAAGGAAGAGAAGTATCTCTGCAATATTTAAGTCAAATGTTGAGACTCCACAACAAGAAATGAGGAACATGACATGGACCTTACAGTCAAAGAATTTTGCTGGTAGAAGTCTCAGCTACAACAAAATATAAACTGTGGCTTGAGTTAAGCATTTTACTAGTAAATCCCACAGATCTAGACTTTCACTCAGTGTCTTTATTTTCTTTACAGAATTATCCAAAATCGTTCCAAGTACCTAAAGAAAGCAACAATGTACCTATGGCATAGCATTGTCCTTGACACTCAAAAGTAGCATAAAACTGGAGAGGAAAATGCCCTTCCTCAAGCCCACTGGCCAGAACCATAGAATTTTGAACCTGGAAGAAACCTTAACTGGAGACTCGGGTTTAAGGTAATAATACCATCTGACAAAGTGAAGCACAGGGCATTGGAAAGAGGCCAGTGTGCAATGAGGGGCTTTACAGTGTGAGCATCTTCAGTTTCATGGTATACCTACCTCTGCCAATGAATCACCATGTAATTCATTTAAATGGTCATATATTGCATTTCATTGATTCATAGACTCTTGGATGTGGAAATATCAACTGGCTTGTTCATTGCCATGCAGATAGTTGTTGGTGGAAAATGTCAGGGATCAAGCCCTGTGTTTTGAACTCCTATGCAGAACTGTTACTTATACCTGCAACATCTGCAACTACTTTGTATATACACCTAAACATCTAAAAGTATCTCATGCTTTTGGCTTCAGGCAGTCAGTAAAAGGTCCTAATTATCTAGCATCAGGAAAGAGAATAAACAAGTCTAACATTTAGAAGTAAAGTAACTTAGGACTTAGTCCAGCCCTAAATGAAAGCCAGTGGGTGATACATGGCACCATATGTCAGGCTGGTTAACAGCCTAGCTCTCTTCTCCTTATGCTCATCATTGTTCTCTATTTCTTCCAGAATTAGGTGCCAGGGCTAATTAAATTCCTGATTAAAGCCCAAGGCATCACTGGGAATTCAGCTGGCAAGCTGGCTGAATATAAAGGACAAAACAGTCCCCCCATTTGATTTCCAAAGATATTGGTAGAGCCATCTGTTAGATTCCTTCAAATCATGCCTTCATTTATTCATTCATCCATTCATTCACTAATTTTTTCATTCATTTGTTCATTCAGCATTCTTACTGAGCACCTCAGGACATGGGACACATCAATCTCTTTCCTCAAGGAATTTACAGTCCAATTTGAGGAGATAAGAAATGAACTCATGAAAAACATTTAAGGTGGAGCATGTGTAGGCAAAGCAGAGGAGGAGAGACTGCTTCCTCAAGGTGGAAGAAGCCTTTATGGAGGAATCAGGGCCTATAAGCCCCTGGAAGGTAGGCCGAAAGCCCTCTTGATCTTCCCAGCCCTTAATTGAACAAAGAAATATCTCCACGACACTCAGTGACATTAGCCAGTTGCTTGGGGATTTTTTTTTTTTTTTAAGATTTTAAGTATCATCTCTACACCCAATGTGGGGCTTGAACCCACAACCCTGAGATCAAGAGTCACACATTCCACTGATTGAACCAGCCAGGTGCCCTGGGACTCATTAATTTCTGAAATTCCCCCAAAATGGAAGATAAGATTATTGGAGACCTAGGCTCCTCACTGTATGCAGGCCCCTTGGGCCAGGGCCTGACAGATAAATAAGCATTTCTTCAGAGGCACTGATTAATTTAGAATAATGGCTCTCATCCACATTGGACCCAATGCCTCTTTTTATAACAAAAAATGTGTACCTCTCTCTTTGTTATGCTCAAATGAAAACCATAAATAATATAATCTGCCTACACAGAATTTCCCCTCCAAAATCTATAATTAAAAAAATTATAAATAATGCACTTACTATGTTATAATCAAAGAGTAAAGAAAAGCAATTTTATAGTAAAATAGTAAGTATTTTAGTACCTGAAAAAAATGTATAAACAGCGACACTGGAAGACCTAGTTAGTAGTTAGATTAGTAGACAGATGCCGAATCACCATGAAAGCAATACTTATAAATGCACAGATCCACATGTATTTTAAGGGCCACTCGCATACTGATTGGCATTGCTATTTATTATATGATTTTCCAGAATCATAGGGATCCTGGGGAACAACTCTTAGTAAAGTCCTGAACAAAATGTGCCACCTTCATTCAATTTTGCATTCCTAGAAAAATTTGGTCCCTATTAAAAGTGAAAAAATCCTCATGTTTATATGTAAAATGGAGTTGGATGCTAGACCAAGATAATTATGAACAAGGTTTTCCTGGACATAAACAACTGGTGGGACATTTGAAAGTCATGTTGACAGTACCTTGTGGTACAGACTGTCCTAACCATGGCATAACATGACACCCCCATCCAGGGGCACCCCCTCATCATTGTAACAAAGTGTGATTGTGACAAATGCCTCCATGAATTTCCAAAAATGCCTCTTAGGGAGTGAAACTACTGTTTGTGGGAAGCCTAGATCAGAGGGCAGGTGTGTGTGTCTGTGTAGGTTATATATGTCGTCTTCTTTTTTTAATTTTTTTTAATTTTTTTATTTTTTTTATATGTCTTCTAATAGCTGGAGGTAGGGATCACCTGCTCACCCTACTGCCTCCTGAGATGGTTAATTTCATGTGTTGAGGGACCCAAGTTGCTCAGTCGGTTTGGTGTCTGACTTCAGCTGGGGTCCTGGGATAGAGCCCTGAATCAGGCTCCCGGCTCAGTGGGGCATCTGCTTGTCTCTCTTCCTCTTCCTCTGCCCCTCCCTCCACTCATGTTCTCTCTGTCTCTCTCTTTCTCTCTCTCAAATAAATAAAATCTTTAAAAAAAATGTGTCAACCTGTGAGCCAGGGGGTGCCCAGATATTTGGTCAAACATTATTCCAAGTATTTCTGTGTGTTTTGGATGGGGTTAACATATATATAATCTACATTTAGCTACATATACATCCTTTATACATAACTATATACAACCAATAGGATGGGATACTTCTGTTTCTCTGAAGAGTTCTAATATATTACCATTCAAGTCTGAGCAATGTCTTTGCCTTGTACTGCCTTCTGCCCTCAGATTCCCCACTTCTGAGTGCTGAGCTCTTGATATCACAGCCTTTGGTCCACCATAAGACACTGAAGCACTGTATCAGGAGGCTCCAGCTGCAGCAAATAGGATCCCATCCCAAACATAGCATGAAGCAAGCAATGGCCAACAGAAAGGGGAAGGAACACAACAAGGCACCCTTTAAAGTTGACTGGCCCTGAGACTTTGGCCCCTTTTCGGTGTCTTCTTGGACACTCAGACTTGGGTCCTCTTGTGAAACAGGGAGGGAAGGCCTTTAGGAAAAGACTGGTGGCATTTCAATTATTTTGATTTACTTTGATTATTCCCCCTTCTAAGTAAATAAATTAATTCTGTAATCAAGAAAGGAGTCTCAGAAAATATAGCAAGAGTATTTTATTTTATCACATATTTACTCATTCAATGTCTACTATATGCCAGGCTCACATTAAGTTTTGAGAATATAATGATGAGGAATATATAGACCTATCCACAAGTAGCTCACAGACTGGCAAGGAGATAGACAGGTAAAAGGCAATTATAAAACAACAGAATGTACAGCAGGATGGGTAAATACAATTGCAGTGGGAGCAGCTAACCCTCCCAGGACGTGGAGTCAGGAATTTGGAAAGTTCACCAGAGGGAACACCAGAGGTGGGTTTTGAAGAATGAATTAAAGCTAACTAAACAGAGAAGGGGAAAAAGGAAAAAAGGCTGAGATGCGTGCTGCAATGGCACAAAGCAAGAAGGGAGCAGGCACCTCCTAGAAGCTAGAGAAAGGGATATAAGGTACAGGTGTGGAGTGGTGCGAACTAAGCTAGAGATAACAGACAAGGGTTGGATCATGGGGCACCCTGTGTGGATCATGCTAGCCTGCCTGGTTTTCACTCTGAAGGCAATAGGAAGCCAATGAAATATTTTAAGCAGAAGAGGGGCATGATCAGATTTATATAATAAACATATTACTCAGACTGAAGAATCAAGTCTGGTCTTTAAACTGGACCAGGGGCAGGAAGAGCACTCAGGAAAGTGTTGTAGAAATTTGAGTTGTGATGGGGACCCCACTTAAGGCACAAGTCAGGGAGGGAGGAAGGGGAATGCAGAATATCAAGTAGAGAAAGGATTTGCATATACACATACACACACATTGCTGATCAATAAAACATGAAAAAAAATCTTGCTATAACTAATAAAGCAAAAAGTAAAATGATAGTACTTTCTTCCATTGACTTCATAAGGGTTTTTGTTTTTAGGGAATACAGGATGTGTTGCATTTGAGGTCCCTCTGGGACTCCAAATGGAGCCACTCCGTTGGTAGTTGACCCTGTGGGTCCAGAGTTCAGGAGAGAGGTCTGGACTACAGTTAGAGTTTGGGAGTCATCCCAAACTCTAGGTGGAGTGACCACCACCTACCATGGAAGTGAACTAAATCACCAAGGGAGAGTCTGTATAGAGAGGAAGTAAGGCAAAACCCTGGAGAATACTAGCAATCAAGGTGAACAGAGGTTAAAGAACAGTTTAAGGAGGCTAAGAAGGAATGGTCAGAAAAGTAGGAGGAAACCTGGAAGAAAATATTGTCATGGAAGCCAGGATAGGAAGGAATGCCAAGAAGGGAGGAGTGTTGAAGACCACTGAAGGTTGCAGAGAGAAGTCCAGTAAGATTGAGAAGTATGCATTGTATTCAGCAAACAAGTCATCAGTGACTTGTTTCTTCTATTTTGTTTATTTTTTATTTCATCTTCCCATTCCATTTCCTTGTACTAATTAGTTGTACTGTTAGAGCTGTTATTCAGTTATTTTTCTTTTTAATCTGGGGTCTCTATTTTTTTCATAATACTGACTTCTCCTTTTTGTCACTAATAGTCAGACTCATACTGTTCTTCCATTGCATGAAGATAAGACTCCAACTATTTTCCCCAAGCTCTATTCTCCTGCTGTTCTTCCTCCCCTAAAGGATGCTTTCACTTCCCACTCTCACACCAACATGAGACGTGTGGGAAAGTTTTCCTTCCTCTCTTTCTCCTTTAGTACTTTCAGTTCCAGGCAATTCTAACATTTCCTTTGAAATATGTCTCTTCTATTTTGAGTTCTTCAATTACACATCCCTAAACAGCCTATTATTATTCATACAAATGTAACTAGTTATATATTGTAAGGATTCTTGCTCATCACTATTTTTTTCCTTTTTATCCTCCATCCATCCTAAAGCCCTTATACAGATTTATTTATTTATTTATTTATTTATTTTTTTTACAGATTCATTTATTGTTTGATTAGATCCTTTATTAATATCTTTTTCTCTGATGGAAGATGTGGGTGACATGTCCTTGGAATCTCTGCATATCCTTAAATATACTTCTTTCACTCTGACAGGGGAACAAAGTCTTGCTATAGGGTTCTTGGTATGCACTATTTTTTTCTCCAGTGATCTTCACATGATTCACCACACTCCTCTCTGCTTCAAGTGTTATAGAAGAGACAGTTGATTGCCCCATGATCCTTCTTCCTCTGTCTGTAACTTGTACTTTCTTTCTGGATGATTGTAAATTTTTTTTTAATCCTTAGACTCCAAGAATTTGCTAAACTCTGACTCATTTGTCTTGCCCAGAACTTGCCAAAACTTTCCAATCAGCAGTCTAGGGCCTTTTTTTAGCTTGGGAAATGTATTTTCTACTACTGAAATATTATCTCTCTCTTTTCCATCTACTTAATTTGTGTGCAGATCTTGTCTTTTGGCTCCAGAAAGGTTTTTTTGTGTTCTACTGGAATCTTTACATCCTAATGTTCTTATTATTTTAAAGTTATTATTGTTCTTTAGTGGCTTGTTTTTATGCAAGTCTCTTTCCTAAGAGTGTTGCTGGGCTCCTTAGGTTTTTTTTTTTTTTTTTTAGGTATTATTTATTCATTCATGAGATACACACACAGAGAGAGAGGCAGAGGCAGAGGGAGAAGCAGGCTTCATGCCCGGAGCCCGACGCAGGACTCAATCTCAGGACTCCAGGATTGTGCCCCGGGCCAAAGGCAGGCGCTAAACTGCTGAGCCACTCAGGAATCCCCTCCTTAGGTATTAATAGTAGTTTCTTTTGACTGCTTTTGGGGTCAGTGTCAATCACTGAGGTGCTTTAAGAGGAGCAGATCCACAAGCGGTGGGCAGTATTCACCTAGGCAAGATGCCAGAAGGAATACTCTCATTCCCCACTTTATCGTGTTGTCAAGTCTTAGGAATAGAGATAGAACACAGTCACCTGTACAATTCCCCTCCCTCTCATCCAGCTGGGTCTCTTTGCTAGGATACCTACTGGTACCCAGATACTGGGGCCGCCTTCTGATCATAGAAGAAGGGGCAATCTGGAATCTAGGTGCTTACATGTACAGATTTAAGAAAACAATACAGGTCTCATTCAAGAAGTTATCTCAGAGTGATGGCACTGATGCAAGCAAGATGGCAGAGTAGAAAGACCTTCTTCCTCTATACATATATTGATTCAACAATTCACAGACAAGTTCCTTTTGAGAGAAATTCAGAAACTAATTTAAAGGTTTTTGCACCCCAGGCAAACATGAAACTGGGCTCATTGAAGCCAGGAGGAAAATTCAGAACACCCTTTTGCCAGAATTCCTACTCCTAGCACAGCACTGTATGATCAGGAAGAGATTCTCCAGGTCCAGGTTTTCAAAGGGGAGAGAAAGAGTTGGTTTATGCATCCAGTGGCCCAATTTTTTCAAAAGGGCTCCTCCCAGAGAACTGGCTTCTGTCTTGCCAGCCTTGGCACTCTTATGGGTCCAACAGTCTAGCCACCCAGGGGAGAACAGAGACAGTGACTTGGATTGGTAAATGCCATGACTCTGCTCAACACAGAGAAAATAGGAAACACCACAGCTGCCTTCTTCTCCCTGATGAGGGAAGGAGTTGGTCCAGGCTTCCAACATCAAAACTTTTCTGGGAGCTTCTCAAAAGACTTGCCTGTCTTGGAAGGCTGATATGACCTAAAATATTGTAGCTTCCTGGGGGCTAGTGAGAACAGAAACAGAGATTTAGATTGGCAGTCACCATAGTACCCCTTCCTGATTCAACACAGAGCAAGCAGAGAGAGAGAGAGAGATGATAGATAGATACATACAGAGAGAGAAAGAGAGAGAGAGAGAGATAAGTAACTGTTCCCAGATTCTCCCTAGGGAAGGAAAAGTTGGACAGAGTGTCCAATGATACAACTTTTCTGAGTACCATCTAAGGAACTGGCTTCAATTTCACTGGCTTCAATTTTCACTTCAATTTCACTTGTCCCAGCATACTCTAGACATCTGGGATCTGCAAAGAATGTAGAAAGTGGTTTGGTTTAATACAAAAGATTGAGGATCCCCTAGAATCTCTGGCCAGGCTGATTGATGGAGGTCTTCTCCTATATACAGCCAGTCTGTGAAGACTAATGAGAGGTGGCTGTTTTGTCTAATGTACAGACACCAACACAGAGTCCAGGAAAATGAAGAATCAGGCAAAGATAACACAAAAATCTTCACAAAACAACCCTAATGAAATAGGGTTATATGATATACTTGACAGAAAATTCAAAATAACTGTCATAAAGATGCACACTGAGGCCAAGAGAACATGAATGAAGTGATAATTTCAATAAAGAAATATAAAATATAAAAAGGGGCTAATAGAAATCATGGAACTGAAGAATACAATAGCTAACCTTAAAAATTCACTAGAGGTGGTTCAATAACAGGCTAGATCAAGCAGAATAAAGAATCAGTGAATTTAAAGATAAGTCATTGAAAATAATTCGGTCAAAAGAGCAAAAAGGAAAAAAAAAAAAAAAAGAATGAAACAGTGTAGAAACCTTAAAGGACTTATGAGACATCACCAAGCAGGCCAACATACACACTGTAGGAATTCCAGAAGGATAAAAGATAGAAAGCACCAAAAAGCTTATTCAAGAAATAATGGCTGAACATTTCTCCCTGACTCTGGGCAAGGAAATGGACAACCAAATCCAAGAGGCAAAAAAAATATGAAAAAAAAATGAAGCAGAAAAATTCACACTGAGACACATTGTAATCAAATTGTCAGAATTCAAAGGCAAAAAGAATTTTGAAAGCAGAAAGAGTAAAGTAAATTATCATATACAAGGGAACCATCATAAGACTATCAGCAATTTCTCAGCAGAAACCTTGCAGGCCAGACGGGAATGGTAGGATAAATTCTAAGTGCTCAAAGGAAAAAGCTGCCAACCAAGCATACTGTACTGGCAAAACTGCCCTTCCAAAATGATGGAGAGATAAAGACTTTCAAAAGGTAAAGGGAGTTCATCACCATTAGACTTCCTTAAAAGAAATACTAAAGGAAGTTCTTCAAGTTAAAATGAAAGTGCACCAAACAGCTACATGATAGCATAGTATAAAATGTGTTGGTAAAGGTTAATATAAACACAAATACAGAATACTGTGTTACTGTAATGGTACTGGGTAAATTACTTTTAATTCTAGAGTTAAACAAAAAGATAAAAGTATTAAAAATAACTAAAAATATCTTAAAAGAGAAACAATATGTTGTGACAACAACAAAATATGTGAGGAGAGAAATTATACTGTAGAGTTTTTATATGTGATTGAACAGCTTAAAATAGACTCTTTTTTATGAGCTTAAGAAAGACTTTTAACTATGAGCCCCAAAGAAACCACCAACACCAAAAATACCTATAGAATTTACACACACACACACACACACACACAAAAGAATTTTAATATTATCAGTACCGGGCAGCCCCAGTGGCTCAGCGGTTTAGCACTGCCATCAGCCCAGGGTGTGATCCTGGAGACCGGGGATCAAGTCCCACGTCGGGCTCCTGCATGGACCCTGCTTCTCCCTCTGCCTTTGTCTCTGCTTTTCTCTTTGTGTGTTTCTCATGAATAAATAAATAAATAAAATCTTTAAAAAATAAATAAAATAAAATAAAATAAAATTATCAGTACCAAAAAATCAACAAAACTCAAAATAAGACAGTAAGATAGGAAAAGACAGATAAAAAAATTTATAAGATCAACAAAAACAACAAAATGGCAACAGTAAATCCATGCCTACAAATAATTAAATATAAATGGATTAAACTCCCCAATCAAAAGATATAGAGTGACAAGATAGATAAGAAAACAGACCCAACAATATACTATTTATGAGAAACACAATTTAGATGTAAAGACACAGATAGGCTAAAAGTGAAGAGATAGAAAAAGATAGTCCATACATATGGTAACCAAGAGAGAGCAGAGGTGGCTATAGATAGACTACACAAAATAAACTTCAAGTCAAAAACTATCACAAGTGAAAAGAAGGACATTATATAAAGGATAAAAGGGTCAATTTACTAGGAAGATATAACAATTATAAGTATACATGCATCCAGTATCAGAGCACCTCAACATATAAAGCAAACATTGACAGAACCAAAGGAAGAAATATATAGCAATGCAGTAATGGTAGGAGACTTCAGTACTTCACTTGTAATAATGAAACATAGAATTTGAACAAACACTGTAGACCAACAAAACATTCTAACCAGCAGCAGAAGAACATACATTCTTCTCAAATACACATGGGATTTTTTTTCTGGGATATATCACAGGTTAAATCACAAAACAAGTCATTATAAATTTAAGAAGAGTGAAATCATACCACGTATCTTTTCTGAAATGAATCTAGAAATCAATACCAGAAGGAGTACTGAGAAATTCAAAGATATGTGGAAATTAAACAACACAGTCTTGAACAAAAATTAGTTCAAAGAAGAAATCAAAAGGAAATTGGAAAATACCTCAGGTCAAACAAATAACAACAAGACCCATAACACACCAAGATTTATGGGATGTAACAAAAGCAAATACTAAGAGGGAAATTTATTGAGATTAAAAAGAAGGAATAAAAAAGAATAAAGATTTTAAATAAACAATTTAACTTTATATCTCAAGGAGCTAGAAAAAGAATAAACTAAGCCAAAAATTAGCAAAAGGAAAGAAATAACAAAGATTGGAGCAGAAATCAATGAAATAGAGAATAGGAAATTAATAATAAAAAAAATAAAACTAAGAGTTGGTTCTTTCAAAAGATAAACAAAATTGATTAACCCCTAGATAGACTAAAGAGAAAAGAGAGAAGACTCAAATAAATAAATTCAATAATGGAAGAAGAGTCATTACCACTGATGCCACTGAAATAAAAAGGATTAACAACCTACTATGAACAATCATACAACAACAGATTGGATAGCCTAGAAGAAATCGATACACTTCTAGAAACATACAACCTAGGAAGACAGAATCACAAAGATACAGATAATCTAAATAGACCTATAGCATGCAGGTTGAATCAGTAATCAAAAACCTCCTAATAAACCAAAGCCCAACACCAGATGGCTTCACTGGTGAATTCTACCAAAAATTTAAAGAATTGAATGCCAATCCTCAAATTTTTACAAAAGATTGGAAAGAAAGGAACACTTTCACACTCATTTTATGAGGCCATCATAATCCTGATACCAAAAGCAGACAAAGACACCACATACAAAAAAAAAAAAAAAAAAAAGGAACTGCAGTCCAGTATCCCTGGTGAATGTAGATGCAAAAATTCTCAGTGAAATACTAGCAAATTGAATCCAACAGCTCATTAAAAGGATCATATGCCAAAACCAAGTGGAATTTATCCCTGGGATGCAAGGATAGTTCAACATATAAAAATCGATTGATGGGATACATCATATTAACAGGATAAAGGCTAAAAATCACATGATTGTCTCTAGATGCAAAAAAAAATTTTTTTAAGATTTTATTTATTTATTCATGAAATACACACACACACAGAGAGAGAGAGAGAGAGAGAGAGAGAGAGGCAGAAACACAGGCAGAGGAAGAAGCAGGCTCCTTGCAAGGAGCCCGATGTAGGACTCAATCCCAGATCCCGGGATCACACCCTGAGTTGAAAGCAGATGCTCAATCTCTGAGCCACCCAGGCATCCCACAAAAATGTTTTTAATAAAATTCAACACCATTTCATGATAAAGACTCTCACCAAACTAGGAATAAAAGGAAATGGACTCTCAGTGCCCCTCACCTAGGCACTTGATGAGATGAGCACTGGGTGCTATACTATATGTTGGGAAATTGAACTTCAATAAAAAATATATTTTTTTTTTAAAAAGGATATTGACTCAATATAATAAAGGCTGTATATGGAAAGCCCACAGCTAATATCATACTCAATGGTTAAAGTGAGCAAGGCAAGGATGCTCACTTTCACCACTTCCATTCAACATGGCATTGGAAGTACTAGCTAGAGCAAATAGGTAAGAAAAATAAATACAAGGCATCTAAATCAGAAAAAAGGAAGTTGGAGTTGTTTGCAGACAATATGATCTTATATATATAAAATACAGAAGACTCCATGAAGAACTGTTAGAATGATAAAATGACTCAGTAAAGTTGCAAGACACAAAATCAACATATGAAAATCAGTTGCATTTCTATACACTAACAACAGACTTTCTGAAAAAGAAGAAGTAAAACAGTTTCATTTACAATCGTGCCAAAAAGAATAAAGTGCTTGGGAATAAACTGAATTAAGGAAGTAAAAGATTTCTATACTGAAAACTACAAAACACTGTTAAAAGAAATAGAAGAAAATATAAGCAGAAAGAGACATCTCAAGGTTATGGATTTGAAGACTTAATATTGTTGAAAATGTCCATACTATCCAAAGTCATCTACAGATTGAAAGCAATCTCTATTAAAATCTTTATGATGGTGTTTACAGAAATAGAAAAAACAATTCTAAAATTCATATAGAACAACAAAAAGAATAGCCAGGTCAACCTTGAGAAAGAAGAACCAAGCTGTAGTCCTCACTTTTCCTGATTTCAACATATATTGCAAAGCTACAATAATCAAACCAGCATGGTTCTGGCATAAAGACATATAGGCAAATGGAACAAAATAGAGAATCCAGAAATAAATCTATGCATATATGATTAACTGATCTTTTGACAAATGTACCAAGAAAACACAATGAGAAAAGGATAATCTCTTCAACAATGTTGAGAAAACTGGGTGTAAATATGCAGAGTGATTAAACTGGATTCCTATCTTAAGCTATACACAAAAATCAACTCAAAATGATTAAAGACTTAAATGTAAGACCTGAAACTGTAAAATTCCTAGAAGAAACAGTGAAAAAGCTTCATGGCAGTGGTCTTTGTAATAATCATGGATCTGACACAAAAGCACAGGCAGCAAAAGCAAAAATAGAGAAGTGGGGAAAAAAGTAGACAAGTGGGACTACATCAAACTAAAACACTTCTGCACAGCAAAAGAAACAACAGTGAAAAGGCAACATGTGAAAAGGGAAAAATATTTTCAAACCATATACCTGATAAGGGGTTAATCTCCAAAATATATAAGGAACCTCTACAACTGAGTACCAAAAAAACCAAAAACCCTAATGACCCAATTTAAAAATCGGCTAAGTACTTGAGTAGATATTTTCCCAAAGAAGACATATAAATAGCTAATAGGTATATGAAAAAATTCTCAACATCACTAATCATCAGGGAAATGCAAATCAAAACCACAATGAGTTCTCATCCTCACATCTGTCAAGATGGCTATTGTCAAGAAAAAAAAAAAAAGACAAGTGTTGTTGAGGATGTAGAGAAATTGGACACTATTGGTGGAACTGTAAAATGGTGCAGCTGCTATGGAAAACAGTATGAAGCTTCCTCAAAAAATTAAAAATAGAGCTATCATACGATCCGGTAATCCCACTCTGGGTATTTATCTAAAAGACTTGAAATCAGAATATTGAAGAGATATCTGCATTCCAGTATTCATTACATCACTATTGACATTAACCAAAATGTGGAAACAACTTAAATATTCTTTGATGGATGGAGAAAGAAACTATGGCATATACATACATAGAATATTATTCAACCTTAAAAAAGAAATTCTGCAATATGAAACAACATGGATGAGCTTTGAGAGCATTATGCTAAATGAAGTAAGACAGTCAGAGAAAGATAAATACCACGTGACTATCTAAAATAGTCAAATTTGTAGAATGAAAGACTGGAATTAGTGGTTGTCAGGAACCGGGGTAAGGGGAAAACGAGGAGTTGCTAATCAAAAGACCTAATGTTTTAATTAAGAAAGATAAGTAAGTTTTAGAGATTTATAGTACAATATTGTACCTACAGTCAACAGTACTATATCATATAACTAAAAAGTTTGTCAGGAAGGTAGATCTCATGTAAGTGTTCTTACCACAATAAAATAAATTTTTTTGAAGAGACAAAGTAAAATGACATACAAGAATAATTCATTCCTAATAACTTTGTGAGACTGTAAAACAAAAGAAGAGAGAGGGAAGGAAGGGAGGGAGGGAGGGAAGGAAAAGGGAAAAAGGAAGGAAGGAAAGGATAGGTAAGATATAGCCTAATATCACAGTTATGCACATCTCTTAAAAAAAAAAAAAAAAGAAAAAGAAGTCATCTTGGTTCAGGGTCTATAGTCTGACCTGTGTTCCCCCTGGCTGGGGACAATCCTCCGGGCCCCTGGTTCTGCAGATGGAGTGCCATCTCTCCAGACTTGGTATTGGCAGGAATCCCTTTTGTTCCCTTTCACTTGGACTTTGGAGAGGTGAGGCATATCTAATCTTGCTTTTCACTCTGGCTTCTGAACCCCAAGGAGGAAAAGTCTTGGTTTCTCAGGCCCCAAATTCACCTTTTGTTCAGGTTCCATATTCATCTCTGAGATGCAGGGATGACAGTTCCCCTATTTGGTCTCCAGGAAATCGTCTGACATCATTGCTCTCCCTGAACCCTCCATAAATTGCTAGACTGGGGACTGGCTTTCTCTCTCTTGCATAGTTTACATAGTCTAACAATCAGGGCTTGCTCCGCCTTTGTTTTAGAATCTTGGAGCCAGTGGCCGCTCTAAGCCCTTTTCCATTTCATCAGTTTGAATCCTTTCCCTGCCCTATTTTTCCACTTCCTGTCCATCATCTTGAGCATTCCTGACTGGCCCAAGATTTGAGTCGAGAAGGTTCCCACTTTCCATGAATGCTGGTGAGGTTTCAACAGTATGATCTTGAGTGAGTTGCTTAACCTTTGTGAGCCTTGCTTTCTCGTCTGTGAAGTGGTTATAAGACCTGCCCTGCTCACTTCACAAGCTGATTATGGGGCTCAGATGACATGAGAAAGTACTTTGAAAACTGAAGTGCCCTACACATGTAAAACTTTGTTTTGTCCTTTCAAAAACAGTGGTTCAAGTTTCTTAAGTGGAGCTTTGAAGTATTAAGTTACTTCCATGGATCTAACCATGTCAAAGCTACTAGTAGAGCTTTTCTTCATATTTTCATTCTGTTTCTAAAAACAATCACTTTTTTATGTACTGAAAGGCCATAACTGTAGGTGAAAAAGAAGGCTTCTGTCCACTGTGATATGATTACAATTTAAGGTTTGCTAATACTGGAATTGCAGACCTGTCTTTAACATTGATCAGGTGGTTGATATGATAGATGTGGAGATGTGCCCCACTTTCCCTTTCAAGGAAGGACTTGCTGCCCAGCTGCAGGGAATGAGGTCAGGGTATACCTCAGCTTTGAGAGCCACCTGGCCCAAGGCCACACTCTTCCTCAGGTAGCCCACATCTGCCCTGTGACTAGGTGAGAGGGGGGCGAATGCCAAGTCTATTCTGGCTTGACAAGGGACACTCCAATGGCTAATACTCGATTCAGAGTTCCCCATAGGGTTGGCTGAGACTTTGCAAGACTACATTGAGTTGGACTTCTTCCTCTACCCAATCCTGCTTCCTCTATTTCCTTCACAGATGCTGATCCCTAAAAAACATCTTGCACCCCAAATTCCATCTCAGCATCTGTTCCAGAGAACTCAATCTGTGATAATTGGCTAAGATGCACTGGGGAAGGCAGGATGGATGGGGTGGGGAGGGCCATCTTTATCGCAAACACAGCAAATTAAGTACAGAAAAGGTAGAGGGAGAATTTGAAATAGCCCTACTCTACAACTTTGGACAACTCCATGTCTAACAATGATTGAGTGACTCTCAGATATGCACTTATGATAGGTGGAAAGCTGTTGTTACTTGCCTAACTTACTTAGACCAAAATCTCAGAAGGGAAGCAACATCTTTCTTATTCCCAATGCTAGAGATGACTTGATTTGATGATCTCACCTTGAAGTACCAAAAAGTGCAAATATGTGCTGGTTGTCAGACAAAAACTCCAGCTAGTATCAAGATTAGCCAAATCATCTAAATGTTAGTCATGGTTCTATTTTTCAACTACCTTTAAATGTGCAATGAAAGAGAAAATACCATTTTCTAGAACTCAATGTATTCTTATTTCATTTAGAAAGATGGATTTGAAAGCTGAGATTTAGCCGAGTAGAGATCAGAGATAGTTTCTGTAGTGACAGAAGCCACTGCAAATCCTAGCAATAAAAGGTGATCTTTGAAAATGAAAATCTGTCATTCATCAACCCAATCTCCCACCTCAACACACACACTTAAAACCCTTAACTAACTTCCCATTGCTCTTACAATAAAGACCTGAGTCCTACAAAGTCCCACCCACAGAGTCTGGCCCCTAACTCAGTCTCCAGCTTCATTTCATTCCCTTTTTCTCCTTGCTCCCTATGGTCTTTATGCTATAACCACATTGGCCTTCTTATGGTTCCTCAAATAATCCATGGTGCCTCCTGCCAGAAGATCCCACACGTGCTGTCCTCTCTGACTACAACTCTCCCACCCATACCTCCACTTAGTTAACTACTGCTGGTCTTCAGATTCCAGCTCAAGCACCACGCTTCTTCAGGGAGACCTTCCTTGACCCCATACCCCACATCTAGGATAGATTCCTCAGTGATATGATCTCACAGAATAGCACTCCTTTCCTTCAGATCATCTATCTCACTGTCTCATTTAGAATTATACTCTCACACAATTACTGGGCTAATTCCATCTCCCCACTTAGACCATGGGCTTCAGGAAGGCAGGAATGGTGTCTGGTTTTGCTCTCCATCCTATTCCTTGCTCCTAGCGCAGTTCCTGACAGATAGTAAACACCCAATTTGTTGAATAAATAGATAAATGAATGAGTATATGAACAAAGAAAAGAAATCTCTGACTTTTTTTTGTTTGGGGAGCTTGAAGTTTCATGAGGTTAAAACGTAGAAATGTTGAGTTAAAAACCCAACATGGTTGGGGAAGATATATTTGGTGGCAACTATTACAGAGATTTTCTCCCTAACCCCTGGCAAGGAGAAAGGATGGGGATGGGGAGGGAGGACAGCACCATCAGAACAAGCATACCTCCCAACCTCATTACAGAAAATGACAATACCCAAGATCAGGCCTGAGAGTAAATGAAAATTATTCACTTGACAGTCAGGAGGAAATGCTGTGGAATTAAAGTTGGAGTATATTCTTGAATTGGATGCTTTTCTCCAGGGCCCTAAAGTTTACTAGCTGGAATCATTTTTTCGGAACCATTCCATTTAACCTTTGAAAAAGAAGCATCTGTCTTTTAATAGAAAAGCTACTTCTCATTGTAAAGATAGCACGCAATGTTCTTGGCTTCCTTGGTATCCAGAAAAGGAAAGTCAGATATTTCCCTGTGTCCTCACTATATCTTGAACCCCTATGTCAACAAAATAGGCCAGATTAATAGCTAACTTTTTTTTAGAATTACTTATTACTAAAAGTACTAGCCCATCCTGAGAAACACTAGGTAGAGCAGTCTACACAGATGTATCTGCCCCTCCAGGAGTCATGGGAGGCTTAGGAAGCCAGAGATGGAAGGGCCCCAAATAACCAATCTCAAAGCCACTGTATACAGAAAAGAGGCCAAGTTTACCATCCATTGAACACTTTTTTCCTCAAAAAGCATTTTAAAAAGTGTAATTAGCTAATCAATTTATTAATCGAATATTCCTACTTGGTATAAGCCCCTGCTGTGTCACAATGGAGAGTGGTCCCTTTCCTAAGCATACCATACCCCAATAAAAGAAGTAACATCTGGATGAGCTAAGTTGTTGGTCAGCCGCACAAGGCACAACATGGGTATTGGCAATACAAGCCGCACAAGGCACAACATGGGTATTGGCAATACAGACAGCCCATAGCCAATAGCACTAATGACCACTGAGCATTTACTATATACCAAGCACTCTACATGTATTTTCTCATTAAATCCTCACAATCTATGAGATAGACATGATTATACTCTCCTTAGAAAAGCTGAGTAACACACCTAAGGCTGCAAGTTTAGAGCAGTTTCAAGCTTAGTTCTATCTGCTTCCAAAGCTCATGCCTATAGCCTCTGAGTCTGCGAGGGCTTGCAGACTTCAGGGAGAGGGAGAATTGAGTGTGGTATGGAAGGCAAGGCTTGATGAAGGACAGGGTTCCGAGATAGGCCTGAAACAGGCACAACTCTGAGACAGGACAGAGAAGGAGGAGAGTCAATGCATGGAGCTGTGGTGGAGCAAGGCTGTAGGGAGAAGACGTTGAAGAAAGGGGAAAGAGAACAGAGCAAGGCCGGTTGCTTGGATACAGCCATGTTGGGGAGAGGGGTGAGGACACCGGCCTTGTGTGCCGTAACAACTTGCCCCCTCTTCTCCTTTTCAATAAAATACTATATTCCTACACAGAAAGACTTGGAGAGGGAACTAGAAGAAGTGTTGAGTGGAAGAGGAATCTTGCCTTTCCTTTGATCTCTTTCTGCCTCTCTGCTCTGAGTGCAGCATCCCAGGCGTTCCACCTATGGAGCCCAAAGTCAGTGCTACAAACCTTTTAAGTCCTACATCCGAAGAAGGGTAGCATCTTTGCCTGAGGTTGTCAGATAAAGCTTGGCTGACTCCAAATGGAACTGGAACTCCACTCCTTCTACTGACTGTGGAGTCTGAACCAGAGGGGTGGGGGCAAGTGTGTCAGGCTACAGTTACCCTCCCAACCCCTGGACAGGCAGCCTTCCAAAGAAGGTAGTTCCAGTTTGGTAGCACAAGCAGAGTTTCATGCTTAAGCCTTACTACCGCTAGGTACACATCATGTTACATAGACATATATTTACTGTACAGCCTTTTATTCATTCATTTGTTTGTTCACTCATTCAAGAGGTAAATTACTGAATGGTCATTTCAAGTCAGGGACTTGTGCTCGGTATTGGGGGAGATTAGGTCAAACAATATGCTTGTATATAGCTCCTAACCTCAGGAGCTTAATACTCTGTTATTGCTGGTGGGCATTGATGACATGATCAAGAAATAGTAATTATAACGAATGCCAGGATAAAGAGAAGCTTAGGAAGCTCCATGGGACTCCAATTGCTCACACCGCAAGCTGCTTGCCTTGTTCATTTCTGTACCTCACATGTCCGTCACTATGCCTGACACACAGCAGGTGCTCAGTAAATTTTCAGTGAATTAAATAAAGATCTTACTGCGCCTGACTCCTAGCTCTGTCTCTCTGTGACTTCTCCCCATTAGTTTAAGCCTGGCATCCTAAGCCTGGATGACATAAGGAAACATGGCATTCTTCAAATAGATCACAATACGTTAGAATTGGGAGAAACTTGACAAATCTGTCTGTATCGCTTCCATTTCCTCCTAGACATCCTGTCCCCATAGTTGAGGTTCTTCAGGAACCACTTGAAACTGCTTGCTTTCCTAATTCCTCCTCATTCTGAATGCTCTCCTAAGAATATGCAAGTTGGTCAATGTCCCAATTAAAACTCAGGAGTCCAGACCTTGACCCAGAACCATGACAGCTCCAGCTGGCTTGATGGCAGGGGGCCACCTCCTCCTCTGAAATAATGGGCGGTGGAAACCGCGATCTTGGCTTCTGATTAGGGTCTTCCAACACCATGAGGGTCTCCTAGGGGCCTTGGGGCCCCAGGGAGGCAGAGCCATTCTGGGGAAAGATGAGGAACAGAGTGGAGGGGTCCTGTGAGGAGGCTAAAAATTGACTCTGCCTTTGGGGGGATAGTGATCCCTGAGGTACAGGCACCTGAGCGGACAGAAAAGAGAGGGTGTTGTGAAGGAGTAACTAGGAGGCATGAGTCAACTGCCCCCTCAAGCAAGGAAGGCTAGGTAAGCTCCAGAAAGGGCCTGGCCAGAGTCCTAACTCTTCAGCCAGAAAGCACCTCAGAGTCAGTTCAGAGTGGTCTTGGGACATGCTCAAAGCCCTTCAGCTGAGTGGTAGCAGAACGGGGTTAGAATCAGGGCTCTTGATTTCTACCCTTGAGTTCTCTGCCCCCCTCACCCTGATGCCTCCTGGGTATGGGTCTCATGGGGGAGTTCTTGGCCTGTCACGTTTTAGGAAATCTCCCTTCTAAAAGGACTCCTGCGTCTCCGGCAGGACAAAGCTATTCTGGTTCTAAGGGCGGCCTTTTTAACCCTCCGATGCCAACCGTCGCCCTGTCTCTATCCATCCCCTTCCCCGGAAATATCTCATGGGGTTTTCAGTGGCCACGGGATGGGCAGCCTGGGCCCCCACCCAGCAGCAAACCCTGGGGCAGCGGGCATATGTCTTGGCATCTGGGCATCTGGATCCTTTCCTCCGGGGAGGCCAGTGTGGGGGCAACGGCGTGGAGTCCAGGGACTTGTCAGCCTTGAGCATCCCCGCTCCCCCCAGTCGGCCCCTCCGTCTGCCCGCCTGGGCCACAGCAATGCCCACACGCAGGGCAGTGAGAAAAGGAGGGGACCTGGGTTTGCCGGGCTTCCTGGCCCGCCCCCGCCCCCTGCTCCCGCTCCCCTTCCCGCCGCCCCGCCGCCCCGCCCGCCGGTCCCTCCGGGCTGCTCGGGCGCCGCCACTGCTGTCCCCAACGCGTCCCGCCAGCCGGGGCAGAGGGCAGCGTGACTCACGGCGCTGCCACCAGCCCACGGCCTGCCCGCCCCGTATAAAGGCTGCCGGGCGGCGGCGGCGAGCCGGGCCGGGCCGGGCCGAGGCGCGCAGAGCATGGCCGGGGGCGCGGAGCGAGGCCGCGGGGGCGCGGGCTGCGGGCTGCGGGGCGCGCTGGCGGCCGTGGCGCTGCTGGCGGCGCTCAACGCCGCGGGCACCGTGTTCGCGCTGTGCCAGTGGCGCGGGCTGAGCGCGGCGGTGCGGGCGCTGGAGGCCCAGCGGGGCCGCGAGCGGCGCGAGGACAGCGCCCTGCGCTCCTTCCTGGCCGAGCTGAGCCGCGCGCCGCCCCCGCCGCCCCCGCCGCCCCCGCCGCCCCCGGACCCCGCCGGCGCCGCGCGCAACAAGCGCAGCCACGGCGGGGAGCCCGCGCCGCACCTCCGCGCCGAGAGCCACGACATGCTGATGCTGATGACCTACTCCATGGTGCCGGTAGGCGGGGGCCCGGCTCCCCGTGGCGCCTCCGCCGGGGCGGGCGGCGGGCAGGGCGGGGAGACGGGCCCCGACGGACGGCGAGGCGCCGAGAGGGAGGCCCGGCGGGGGCTGGCACCCGGGCGGGCGCCCCTGCACCTGAGCCCGCGGAGGTCCGTGCGAGGGGGAGGGGGTCAGGGGCTGTCTTCCCCCTCGGGCATCCTTGGGTGTGCAGGTAAATGCAGGTGAACCCGCGTCGGCGGCGTCCGGGACAGTCCACTTGCGCCCCTGACTTCGGAAGAGAGCGCTCGCAGCCTGGCGTGAGGGGAGCCTCGCGCTCCGGGCCCGGGCCCCGCGGAGAGCGCACATTTCGGAGAGTCTTCCCCTGGCTTGTCCAGGGCTCCGGCCTCTCACCTGGCCTCCCACCATCCTCGTGAGGTTGGGTGAAGCGAAAACAGCCCCAATTTTACCGAGTCGCCTGGAATCTTGGTGCTGCTGATAAAGTTGCTCTTGGGTCTTAAAGCGCTTTCCAGATGGAAGAGATCAAAATAGAGAAATTTTCTTGAAATCCACTGAGGAAGCCCACGTTCTCCTACGGGCTCCAGCGGGTCTATGGAACCCCAGAGATTACCAGTGTGCACTCAGGGGGCGTGGAGCGAGGGAGAGTCCCTAGCTTTCCATTAGATTTTCATTAGAATTGCACTCCCCCAAAAAAGGTTTAAGAAACTCTGCTCCAAGTCTTTAGAGTAAAGCCTCAAAAATCTTTTTTTTTTTTTTTTTTTTACAGTTCAAAGTTTGCTTTTGCGGATTTTTAACTCAATAATTATCTAACAATTGCATTTAGATCACCTTGCAGGTCCCCATTCCATTCATTACCCATTTCAACCACAATGGTCTTATTTCATTTTATAACGACAAAGATTTCAATTCTGTCACCCCCAAGTCAAGTGTGAGCTGTACTTCGGAATCCTAGGTATTCTGAAGATAAACTCACTTAAAGCTTCTGTATCATAGAAGCTTTTAAATATCTTATATGACCTGAAATGCTTTTACAACTACATCATGGAAATGTGGCATACTGCAAATACATCTTTTCAGAGAGATCAAAATCTCTATTCCTGTTTTTTTTTTTTTTTTTACTTGTGTCATCATTTAAAAATCTGGGACCAAGTAAAGAATTTTCAAAAGACCTCTGTAGGGGCACCTGAGTGGCTCAGTTAGTTTAAGCATCTGCCTTAGGCTCAGGTCATGAACCCAGAGTTCTGGGATTGAGCCCCAGTTGAGCCTGCTTCTCCCGTCTCAGTCTCCCCCTGCTTGCACTCTCTCACTCTGTGTCAAATAAATAAATAAAATCTTAAAAGAAAAAAAAAAGACTTTTGTAAAATGAAGAAATCTCCTTTCAGGGAATTTATTCTTTCTCTTGGCTCTCTACCATGCATTTTGAGGGTTTTTTGAAACCCTTCAGGAAGGATGCATCTGAGCATCAACATTTTATATTTTTAATCCTGCTTTTAAGGTAGAAGCCTATGTATTGCAGTCTGTTCAGTCACTAACGCAAGAGAACAGAGAGACCCATTTCTGTGTCAGTCTGAAAGCTGGATTTAACTATCACCACCTGCTCTGTTATAGATCAGAGAGCAGAAACATCACATTTGTCAGGCTGAGAAGCGTTCATAGATTATCACCAACTCACCCCCCATTTCTAATGGATATGCTTTCACCTTATAGCATCATTGAGGGAATTTCCATGCAGATCAGGATAAAGTAGCTGTCATATTGCCGGCTTCCCCATTGGGAGTAGTTCTCAAGCAGTAGGCTAGGGGGTCACCTGGAAGCACATTGAAATGCAGATTCCGTGGTCCCACTGTCACACTTACAAAGTGATCATCTCCAGAATTGTCTTCCTTAAGAAGTCGCCTGATCCCCATTCCCCCACCTTCCCACCCCCTTGGTGAGCTTGATACAAGCGATCCAGGTGCCACTTTGAGAAATTGCTGTAGATCACTGCTTCTCTACTTTAATATGTATACGAATATCTTGATGGTCTTGTTCAAATGCAGATTCTGACTCAGAAGGTCTAATTTCAGGCTGGAGATCCCACATACCAGTGCTGCTGGTTTGAGGACCACAATCTGAATAGCATGGTTCAAGAGCAGTAGTTGCACATTGAAATCACATGGGGGGCTCTAACAGGACTGTATGCAGATCCCACCACCAGAGACTGAATTCACCGTTAGAGGTGCGGTCTGGCATGCCTGGACGTTGGCATGCCTTCTTGCTGACAGTGAGCAGCATGAAGCATCTTACTCCCACCAGGTCTCTTTTGAGGCCTCTGCTCAAAGCAGAGGAGCCCATTTTATTGCTGAAAGGCTTTTACTTTATTCTAGCAATATTCTCACTCATCTTTGCAAAATTTTCTCCATTTTTCTCAGAATAGAGAATAATTCACACGAGGAAACAGTGTTTTAAAAACCACTTTTTGGGTGCCTGGGTGGCTCTGTTGGTTAAATTCTGCCTTGGCTGGAGTGGAGATCTCTGGGTCCTGTGATAGAGCCCCACCTCTGGCTCCCTGCTCATCAGGGAGCCTGCTTCTCTCTCTACCCCTCCCCCCAACTCATGCCCCCCCTTAAATAAATAAATAAATAAATAAATAAATAAATAAATAATCTTTTTTTTTTTAAAGCACCTTCAAGGGCACCTCTGGTAGAAAAGTTGCTAAGAGAACTATTTAGTATACATCATGGAGGTCGGTGTGCACACCTCTTACGGTTGAAGTCACACCTTCCCCTACCCTTATCTATAGCACCAGTAGGTTTGAATGGGGATGAGATCAGAGGTCCCCCCACTGACAGTCCGTGTCCTTAGAAATCTAGGAATAAAGAAATATGTTGTAGGCAGACTAATGTCAGCATTTCAGAAAGTCTTCCCAAAGGCTCATTTATCCAAGATGAGCCTCCTCAAGCTTACTGACACTTCAAAGTTCTGTGCTTTGGGCTGAAAGCATATCAGCTCAGCATGGTAATTCTGATTAGCACATTCTGCGCAGAAACTGGTTGTTAAAAGGGCAGAGTAAGTAGTCATTACCTAAGAACAGTTAGTTCGGTACAAGCAAAAACATTAAATCCTTGAAAGTAAGTGGATACTTTGGAAAAAAGTAGTAAGGGCCCTGGGTACCCCTGAGCTAGACCAACAATAGGAAGCCATCTGCCAGGAACTCCTGCAGGAGAGGGTGCCTCAGTTTACTCCCCACCCCACCTCACCCCAGTCCCGTCTCACTTCTCTTCCCATCAACTGCTTCTTTGTCCCATTCTTCAGGTCTTACACTTACTGATCTTCTGGTAGCCTCGTCATCCTGTCCAAAATCTAGGCCCAAGCTCCCAGTAGGAAAAAGATGTTACTTCTAGTGATGTGTGTCTTAAGCTCTGGGTTGATGGGTTGACGATTCACATGTTTTAAAAAATGAAACTCTAAAACTACTGGAGGAAAACATGGGTAAATTCATTTTTAATGTTGGAATGGGGAAATCTGTCTAAAAATGTAAATGCCAGAAGCAAAGAGTAAATAAACTTACCTACATTTAAAAAGCACAAAGAACAAACTAACAAACACACATCTCATAAACAAAGGCAAAAGATAAAGCACAAACTGAAAAAAAAAACCATTTACAGTTCATATCATAGATACAGGGCTAATCTATATATTACTCCTATAATTTTATAAGAAAAAACCCCAAGAATTTAATAGGAAAATCAACAGAAATAGGAATCCAATAGGAAAATGGAACATAGTTCTCAGAAAAAGAAATACAAATGTCTCTAGGTAAACATGTGAGAAAAGATGTCTTGGTTAAAAATGCAAATTACACCTGCCCTGAAATATAGTTTTTACCTGTTAGAATGACAAAACTACAAAAATGTGACCACATAGTCTCCTGGGGAAGCTGAAGGAAAATAAACATGCTTTTGTATTGCTGTTTTGGACTGCAAAATGGCACAACCCACGTGGAAGGCGATTTGGCAGTACCTAAAAATATTACAAATACATTTACCCTGTAACCCAGAAATCTCACTTGTGGGAATTTATCCTGCACGATATACTTTATAACCTATGAAGTGACATATGCATATATCTGTTGTAGAATATTTGTAAGAACAAAAGACTATTCACAACCTGTGCTCATTAATACAGAAGTAGTTTAATACATCAACCTATGCACTCACTGGAATAGGTAGCTGTAAAATGAGGATGAGGAAGTTCTTTATGTGCTATTATTGGAATAATCCTTAGGATATATTTTAAGTAAAGAAAGCAAGACAGAAAAATATATATATTGTATTACCTCGTGTAAGGAAGAAGTGGAAAAATAAGTGACGATGTTAACAAAAGTGCTTTATTAATAAAGGAGGGTGGGGATAAGTTGGGAACGAGCCTCTCACTATATAGCTTTGTATATTATTTTGACTTTTGAACCGTGTGATTGTGTTAGTCTATCTGTGAGTAAAAAGGCCATGACCACAAGGTTACATGGCTGCTGCCCCCGGCCTGGGGGGCCGTAGGGCATAGCAGAGGCTGGCCTGGCCTGAAATTCATGTGTTATGTCTAAGGGGAGGCTCTCACCGATTGTTGCTGTACAAGAGCAAGAGCTCAGTGTGCCTGGTCTTTTGAATTTTTTTTTTTTTCAAGAGAAGTTAAAAAATCTGACTTTTTATGCAAAATCTCTTGGCTTTGAAATATTGACAAAAATTCCCGCAAAAATGTGTTTAACTGGCTAACTGTGTTGGCCAAACAACACTCGCATTGTTAGGGACCATGTTAGGACTACCAAGCTTAGTTTCCAGAAGTCTTGTCTTATAATCATGAGTGGTTTTGAACAAAAATGGCTTTATTTAGTTCCACCACGCCCCCCCTCCCCCCATGTCTTTCCCACCCTGGTTCTGCAAGGATACTAGTAACTGTGCCATTGTTATTGTTGGTTGAGTGAGATGGGTTTCTTTGTGTGCTTGGTTTGGTTTGGGTTTTGTTTTGGTTTTTGGCTGTTTCTAAAACTCAGCTCCACCTTCAGTGGATGGAGATTTCCCGGCACTGTTGCTTTTCAAAGGCATATGCTCTAGTTCTGAGGATAGTTCTCAAGGAGGAGAGGCCAGCTGTGTCGAGCTGTATAACGCATTCTTGTAACAAGTGGAGCTTTTTGTGATGACTGCAGTGAGGTACACTTATACGGATCTATACATTATCTTCTTTATAGGGGGAAAATCACATTACCTGTAGTCACAGCTCCTGTTTCCATGGATGCTATACTTCCTTGAAAGCCCTAGATTGGCTGTGTCAGGGTTCACCTCCTTTTTCTACCGCTTGGAGTGAGTCAACTTCACTCCAGATTTAAAAGATTTAAAAGTTGAGGGTTCAGACCAGGAGTCAACAAACTACGCCCTCTAGCCAAATCAAGTGGGCCACTTGATTTTGTACAGCCCACAAAGTAAAAATGATTTACATTTGTAAAGGGCTGGGGGGAGGGAAATCAAAAGAAGGATAATATTTCGTGACACACAAACATTATGTGTAATTCAAATTTTAGCAATCGTAATAGGGTTTTGTTGGAATACAACTATGCCCGTTCACATATTGCCTGTGACTACTTTCACATGACAACAGCAGAACTGAGTAGTTGAAACATAAACCATATGGCCCACAAAGCCTAAAATATTTTCCTTTTGGCCCTTTACAGAATAAGCTTGCCAACTCCTCATTAGACAGTGGTCCACTGGAGCAGAGGAGATACTAGGAGTTGTTCCTTTGGAGAACCTAAGCAACTAAATCAGGGTTGTTCTAGGATTGGGCTAACCCCGTTTTTTTGTTTGTTTTGTTGGAGTTTTTTTTTTTTTTTAAAGCTTGAGGGTAAAATTTAGTGGTTTATAGTTGCATATTATACTGTAACACTCAGTGCTCATCACGGTAAGTGTACTCCTTAATTCCCATCACCTATTTACACATCCCCCAACCTGCTTCCCCTCCAGCAACTCTCAGTTTGTTTCCTAGAGTTAAGAATGCCTTATGGTTTGCCTCCCTTCCTGTTATTATCTTTTTTTTCCTTCACTTCTCCTGTGTTCATCAGTTTTGTTTCTTAAATTCCACACATGAGTGAAATCATATGGTATTTGCCTTTCTTTGACTGATTTATTTCCCATAACATAATACCCTTTAGTTCTATCCATGTCATTGCAAATGGCATGATTTCATTCTTTTTGACGGCTGAGTAATATTCGTATGTGTGTGTGTGTGTGTGTACCACATCCTCTTTATTCATTCATCTGTTGATGGACATCTGGACTCTTTCCATATTTTGGCTATTGTGGCCATTGCTACTATAAACATTGGAGTGCATGCACCCCTTCGAATCAGCATTTTTGTATCCTTTGGATAAACACTTGGTAGTGAAATTGCTGAGTTGTAGGGTAGTTCTATTTTTAACTTTTTGAGGAGCTTCCATACTGTTTTCCAGAGTGGCTGCCCCAGGTTGCATTCCCACCAATAGTATAAGAGGGTTTCTCCACATCCTTGACAATGTCTGATGTTTCCTGAGTTGTTAATTTTAGCCATTCTGACAGGGTTTTAAGACATCTTCCAAGGAGACAGAATCTAGGATGGAGCTGACCCAAAGTGCAGTCTCACCCTGGATGGGGGTTGCAGGGCCAAGCTGGTCCTCAGGCCTTTTGCTCCTTCTAGGCCAGCTCCCCAAGTCAAGAGCAGTTATGTTAGGCTCTTAACCACTGTTAATCCCATGTCTAAGCCTTGTTTCAAACCACATCATTCTCTTCAATTGGAAGGGGGAGTTTTATACCCCATTAGGTCCTATGGACCCTGAAGAGAGATTAGAGGCCTGATGAGAAGAACAAGAAAAGACACAAACCTACATATCATGCCTGAGAGACATGTTTCCGTGGCCTTTTGCATAGCTGCATGTGCACGTGGGCACTTGGGATGTCACATCTGACACTGTGGTTGGTTTGCCTGTCAGAAGACCTTTCTGAGTGCCAATTAAGGGTGAGAGAGAACTTGAAGCTACATGCCTGCTAAGATTGTGACTGGTGTTGGTACTGTGAACACATCCATAAACTTAACTCATGACGGCATGTTGAGGAAGATAGGTGAGAGCTAGCTCCTTAGTTACATCCTTCAGACACTTTATCAAAATACATTTTACATACATGCAAATAAAACATTCAATGTAGATATACAGTGGTCATGATTCTCTAAGGATGTATGTGAAAGACAAGTGTGCCGAGACTGAGCATCTGGACCCATGGAAACAGGGCAGTTGTGTTGACATGAATGGCATTAAGCCATTCGGAACTACTCCCAGATCCTAGAGCTATTAAAAAGCCCTTAGTCTCTTTCTAGCCAAAGCATTAGAGGTAAGAGAAGCAAGAACAAGTCTGCTAAGCTTCTACAACCCAAACAGGCTGGACCTTCTGGGACCTAGTCAATTGTCCCCTCTCTCTATGTCCTGCCTTTCCTTCAACCTGTACTGCCTCTATGCCAGCGATAAAAAAGAATTTTTTTCCTTTTGGAACTCAAAGCCACATGCCCCCTGGAACAGTGCCACTCTACTCTGGGGAGACAGCAGAACCCCCAGACCAGCCTGTCATTTACAGGCATTGCCCACTAGACT
Source organism: Canis aureus (assembly GCF_053574225.1). Classification (NCBI taxonomy): domain Eukaryota; kingdom Metazoa; phylum Chordata; class Mammalia; order Carnivora; family Canidae; genus Canis; species Canis aureus. The sequence goes on from NC_135642.1 coordinate 21,849,671, forward strand.
ACAGACTGAGAGATCCTTGGGCAGAGGGCCCTTTCTGGGTGAGTTCCAGAACAACTTCTCAAATCATGAGTCCTCCAATGCCAAGAGATTGTTTATCCTTCCTCCCCCAAATGCCCTTTTCCTAGGATCCTCTCTATGACTGGCCCAGGCTCACCTCCATGTGGTACTCCTGCCACCTTCAGTCATTGTGTGCCTGCCCTAATTTGAGGCACCTGGGATTCCTTCCTCACTCTTAGGTTCCCAGCCAAATTCTCTCTCCCTGATGCTTCCCTGAGTATGTTGTGCTGATGAGCAGTGTGGACCAAGGGAGTTTGATGAATTCACATCCTGGACTCACAGATTTGTAGCTGGGCTACCTTGGACAAGTCTTTTAACTTCTCCAAACTTCAGTTTCCTCATCTGCAAGATTGAGATAATAGCGTTCACTTCATAGTGTTTGTCCCTAGCAGGCTTAAGGGAAATGTTGGTAAAGTATAGCACCTAATAGAGTCAGGTTCCCAGTGACTATTCATTATTACTATTATGAAGATTTTTCACTATTACTTTATCATTAGCCCTTCTTGCCCCATTATCTCAGCATCTTGTTTCTGGCTTCATTCTTTATTGCCAGTTCCTTCAGAATGCCAAGTTGTCTGTTCCTATGTGCTTCTAACAGCTGCTGCTTGGGGATAGTGTTTGGTCTCTTGACACCAGATTGACATCACACCAGCTTAAATCATCTTGTCATGAAAGCAAAATAGAGTTAGCCTTGATGTGGTAATAGGGCTTCTTGAGCTGGTCAGGATTTCCTGGGCCCCCACCCCTTCTACACAGCCACTGATGACAAGGTTTGATGCCCACTGAAAGGGAGTCAGCTTGATCTCCTTTCTGACTGACTTAACTGGTTACTGTTGGTGGCAGTCCTAAAAAATGTTTTGGATGCTTTCATTTGGAAAATTGACAAAATGTGAGTGGAAGACAGAGCAAAAACAACTTCTAAGAAAGAAGAACAGTTTACTTCTTAGGGGTGGCAGGTTCTCCAGGATATGATTACCTGTGGGGGAACTATCAGAACGGACTTCAGATCTGACAAAACACACTTATCTGGAAAAAAAATGTATTTTTTTTTCTCTACATTCCTCAAACTCACCCCTCCCTGCTCCCATAAAAGAAATCCTTGGCCAAATCTAGTTGACATTCAAGCTTAATTTACATGCATTTTATCTGCAGACTAAAGGTCATGTTGTGTGAAATAAGCTGAAGCTTTTAGGTTGTGATTCTGCTACAAAGACAGCATTTTTCAGCCCATCAATTGCTTTTATATAGCTCTTTGGGTTCTAACAGCTCTATATTTTAAGTAGATATAATTTACTTCTAGTTTAACTAAGGTTCAAGCCACAATTTTCTTTACTGAAAGGTAGAGTTAAAATAACAAGGCCAACTAAAGATTGTTCAAAATGCAATTTGTGGAGTTTGTTCTGAATGCAATAGGTAGAGTAACCTTTCATCTGCCATTCAGAAAGTTTCCTGTGCTCAACCAAAGTGCTGGGAACTTTCCAGACCTTGCCTGGGCTGTATGCAAAAACTGTGAAGTATTTGAGAAAAAATTGTAGATAACTATACCCAAGCCAAAATGAAGTGCAAGTGCAAAATAATTCCTCAGTTTTTCAGTAACTTAATGGGTGAGTAGTAGAGTCTAGATTTATTTTCACTCAGAGGTGGAAAATGCCCTCTCCCTCTAGGCCACACTTGAGGATGTTGGAATCAATCCCTCTGAACAGGGAGACCTTTAGAGAAAAATCCTTTGCAGTGAGCTAGGTGATGAGCATCAGGGCAGTCAAGAAGAGAGAAAATTGATTCTCACTAAAGTGATGAAGGAAGGTTTCATGGAGGAGACAGAACATGAAGTGGGCAGTGTAGAGTTGGTAAGATTTGGGGAGGCAAGGAGAGTGAGTCATATCAAGGGCAGATAACAACTTACACCATGCTCGAGGGACTAGGATAACAATGGTACCAGGCTGGAAGAGCAAGGAATCAAGATCTTCCTGCACTGGGAAGTTCGGGCTAGGGAGAAGGGAATTCCTTAAATTTACACTTTTGAGAAGTTGAGAATGAATCTGATAGGTAACGAGGAGCATTGTAGATCTTTCATCAAGAAGGAGTCATGGAGAAAATGGTTTCGTAGGACTACTCTGGTAGTGTGCTGCAGGACAGGCAGGGGAGAGACCAGAGGCAAGAAGAGATGGCCTTAGTCCACGCAAGAAAGAATTCATGTCTGGTTTAGGTGGTGGCATCAGAAATGAAGAAGATGTATATCCTACAAATACCAAGACAGAAGAATGAATTGAACGGTTAACTAATTGGGTATAAGAAAGAGAAAGGAACCATCTGGTCCAGATCCATCCAACACTGAGGAGGGTGAAGGCATCACAGGCAAAATTGAGTAAACACCCAAAGACGTTAATTTAGAAGTGAGGCTAACAGGGCACCTGGGTGGCTCATTCAGTTAAGCGTCTGACTCTTGATCATGATCTTGAGGTCATGATCTCAGAGTTATGAGACTGAGCCCTACATCGGGCTCCACAGTAGATGGAGGGTGTAGAGCCTGCTTGATATTCTTCTCTCTCTTCCTCTCCCTCTCCCTCTGCCCCTGTCCACCCTCTAAAAAATTTTTTTTAAATTTTTAAATGAGGATGCAGAATTTGAGACTGAAAAGAGAGGGGGAAAAAAGAAGGAAGGGAAACTGAAGAAAGAAAGAGCATTTAGGGAAAGGAAAATATCCTCCTTCTCAAAACTCTGTCTTTGCTGTGAGAGAGAGAGGTCTTTACGAGTCTAAAAAGTAAAAGGCAGACCCAAAACCTTTATAGTGAGTGCTAGAATCATACTATGTGTTTACTCCTGGCTCCCTTTTAGGTATGTGGCCTTGGACAGGTCAACTTCTCTGTGCCTCAGTTCTCTCATCCTTAAGAAGGCAAGGTGCCTGGTTGACTCAGTCGGTTAATGTCTGCCTTTGGCTCACATTGTGATCCCAGGCTGCTGGGACTGAGCTGGCATCTGGCTCCCTGCTCAGCAGGGAGTCTGTTTTTCCCTCTCCTTCTGCCTGCCACTCCCCTTGCTTGTGTGCTCCCGCTCACTCTCTCTCACTCTCTCTCTCTCTCTCTCTCTCTGTCACATAAGTAAATAAAATCTTTTAAAAAATTTTTACTTATTTATTCATGAGAGACACACACAGAGAGAGAGGCAGAGACACAGGCAGAAGGAGAAGCAGGTTCCCCACTGGGAGCCCGATGTGGGACTCCATCCCTGGACCCAGGATCACTCCCTAAGCCAAAGGCAGATGCTCAACCACTGAGCTACCCAGGCGTCCCAAGAAATAAAATCTTAAAAAAAGAAATAGGCAACAAAGATAGCAGTGTCTACCTTAGGTGTTACCATAAGGATTCAATTCAGGAATCCATGTAAAGTCCTCAGTATCATGCCTACAACTCAGAATGTTAGCTTATTATTATTGATATTTTAGTATTTCTCAAATGCTTCCTTTGTGCTTCAGGGAATTTTGAAACCTTATAATAAAAACAATGCAGATTGAATCAACAGAATTTGCCAGAGAAAGGGCAGATCCCAGATGACTCTAAAGTTTGGAATCTCAGGTGATTGGGGAAACACACAGATCTCTAGAAAGAATGTTGTTTCCTAGATAGTTATTTTTCTGTTTATTGGGTCCAAAAAGGAAAAAATATAGATTTTAGATATTTAGGGAATTTGATTATGAGCATAATTTGCAAATATCTTAATTCATGTCCAATGTGAACTCATGCATTCATTCTTTCAATGACCAAAATGTTTTGAACCCCATAGGAGCAGCATGTTTGTCAGACCAATGGTCCCATCCAGCCAGTGTTCTGAGGCTAACAGCATCGATAATTATTTTGTGGGTAAACATCTCACCCCTAAGGACATCCTCCAAATGTTTTCTGGAGTAACCACTTATAGTTATTCCCTGATACAAGGAGGAGGAGGGAGGGGGCTGAGCAAGGAGTAGGTTGACAAAACATCTTCACAAATGCTTTTGCTATGTGCAAAGAATGCCGCAGGGCAGAGTTTTTGGGTTAAGGGTTTAATTCCACCAACACAGACAAATTACTTGCTATGGTATGTATACTTTTCCAACTATAAGGTAAGGATAAGAATGCTTAGATAAAAATCAGAAATTATCTGAAGATGCTTGTTGAACAATGTGAGCACAAAATATTGTTATTAACAGTTGGTGAAAGATTATTCCAACAGCACTCATGCTTCAGAAAACCCTATTAGAAGCCAGCAGGAGACAAGTGATTCTCAGCTCACTTCAAAACACTCATCTTTTCCTTCCCTAACTCGTTCTGCACTTATTTGTCTATATCACACAAACTAAAACTATGTACAGTTTTGGTCTACAATTTGTCACCTCTAGTCACCTTGTCTCTTTAAATACATCTCACCATTCTTTGCTATGCCTCAAGTGAGGTAGTTGATGAATACTTCTTTACTGATGAATTCATCCACAACTCAACAAGTGCAAATCTAAAGTAAGGTATCTGTCAGTTTCTGAATTTGGTTTCTTGCCTTGCTAAGAGTTTTGAAGGTGGGTCCTGGAACATTTTTAAAATTCCTTCCTCAGAATTCATGCTACCCACCAAATAAGAGATGGTATCAGGAACTGGTACGACTTAGAGGCCTACTCTGCCTGTCAGAGATTCATTCATTCAGTATGTGGTTACTGAACACCTACTATGTCCCAGGCACTATTGTGAGTGCATGCGAAACAGCTGGAATAAAGCATACAAATCCCCTTTCTCTTGGACTTTATGTTCTGGAAGGGAAGGACAGGCAAAAACCAAAGCACATAATTACCTACAGTATTAGAAGGTGATAAGTGCTATGGAAAATGAAAATCAGGGCAGCCCCGGTGGCTTAGCGGTTTAGTGCTACCTTCTGCTCAGGGTGTGATCCTGGAGACCAGGGATTGAGTCCCACGTTGGGCTCCCTGCATGGAGCCTACTTCTCCCTCTGCCTGTTTCTCTCTCTCTCTCTCTCTCTCTCTCTCTGTCTCTAATAAATAAATAAAAAATCTTAAAAAAAAAAAAGAAAACGATAATCAGGGGTAGGGATTAGAGACAGGAAGATGAAGGTGGAATTACAAGTAATGTGGGTGGGAAATGCCCCATTGAGAAGGTGACTTTTGAGCAGAAACTTGAAGAAAGAGGAAGTAAGCCATGTGGATATCTGGGGAAGGGCCATTCAGACAGAGGGAACAGCAAGTGCAAAGTCCTGAGGAAGGAGATGGGAGCAGAATGAATGGGAGGGAGAAGTAGATCAGAGAACAGTTTCCATGTTCCTTTGCAGGCAGTTGTAAGGACACTGATCTTTAAGGGGAGCCTTTGGAAGATTTTAGGCAGAAGAGTGGCATGATGTGACCTGCCTTTTCAAAGAAATCACTGTGATTAGACTAGTGTCTGGAGGGGTCAGGGTGAGCAGTGGAAGCAGGGAGGCTTTCTATATAGCTATTGGAACAATTCAGGTGAAAGAAGATAGTGGCTTAGACCAGGGAGCTGGCACAGATATAATAAGTGGATAGGGTCTAGATATGTCTAATGGTCAAATTGATAGAATTTGTTGACATCCTGATTATAGGTGTGAGGGGGAAAACAGAGGTTAAATGGCTTCAAGGTTAGTGACTGAGCAATGCAAGATAGAATGGCCCTTAACTAAGATGGCAGAACTATAGATGTTTGACTGGAGTGTCAGGAGTTTGGCATGGGGCATGTTAACACTGAGATTCTTTTAGATGTTCGAATGAAGAGGTCTTACATTCCAGAGTCTGAGAAGCAGTCCCAGTTGGAAGTGTCCTAGGATATAATGGAAATGCTGAATATGAGAATTCTCATTACCTGGACACTGGGAGGCTCTGACCAAGAATCTATCCACTCCATATTAAACTCAGGGTGGTTTTTAAAAAATCTTTTATAAACAACCAAATTAAACCAACTAACTGTATTGCGAGCCCAGAGATTTTTTCTCTTACTTTTATAAGCACAGGACCTGGCTTATCAGGTGTTTGCTGATGAATAAATAGGTACTTTAAATCGGTCAGAAGTATTTTAGAAGTTTAAAAGAAGCCTTTAAGCAACTAAGTTATGTGCAAGTTAATATAACAACTTGCTAAGTGCCTGTTCTGGGCAGTGTGGGTGCACACTGTGGGTGATGAGGAAGAACAAGAAAGGAGCCCCTAACATTTATTGGCTAGGGAAGGACAAGGCAAATCCTCAAACACTTATGATGCAAAGCAAAGGATAATAGAATCCTTAGAGAAGTAAGACTAAAATCCAGTGGGCAGTCAGGAAAGGTTTCAAGAAGGAGGCAGCATTTGAGCCAAGCCTGGAAGGATGGGCAGGACTTCACAAGGTAAGTGCTGGCTGGAAGCAAGAAGGCACTTGAACAGCAGGTGGTTTGTTTCAGCTCCAACATGATGTAGGTTGACATAAAAATGACGTTTTTGCCCTCATTGTTGAAAATTATTTTGATCTTCCTTTCAATACTTTATAGATGTTATCCCACTATCTTACTTGCTTTGTTTCCAGCGAGAAGACTGTTGGCATTCTCATCTTTGTTCCTATATATGGATTGTGTCTTTTTTTTCCCCTCTGCTACCCCTAAGATTTTCCTTTTAATATATGTTTAGGCAGTTTTATTATGCTATGCCTTCGTGTCATTTCCTTCAGGGTTCCTGTGCTTGGGTTTTGTTGAACTCGTTGGAGATACAGATTTATAGTTTTCTTGAAATCTTGGAAAGTTTTCTACTGTTATTTCTTCAAATATTTTTCTACCCTCTTCATCACTCTGCCAGCCAGAGACTCTACACATGTGTTGGGCGACTTGGAGCTGTCCCACAGCTCATTGATGATCTGTTCACTTTTTAAGTCTTTTTTCTGTGTGCCTTCATTTTGGCTAGCTGATATTGCTGTGTCTTCATATTCACTAATCTTTCTTCTGCAATATCTAATCTGATTTTAGTCCCATTCAGGGCACTTTTCATCCAGACATTGTAATTTTCATTGCCAGAAGTTTGAACCAGGTATTTTTTAATATTTTTTGTTTCTATTTAACACAGTCTCTCTTGCCTTTAGCTCCTTGAACATTTGGAATACAATTAAAATAATTGTTTTATTGTCTTTGTTTACTAATTCCTTCATTTATGTCATCTCTGGGTGAGTTTCAATCGATTGATTTTTTTCTCCTCATTATGGAGGAACTTTCCTTTGTTTTCCTACTTTCCTACTTGCAGGTCTGGTAGTTTGCTATTGGATGCTACGCATTGTGAGTTTTACCTTGTTTTGGGTGCTTATAGCTTAACTAGGCATTTTTTTTTTTAATTAAAACCTGAGCCAAGATCAAGAGTCAGACATTCAGCTGACTGAGTCACCCAAGTGCCCCAATTAGGCACCCTTTAATTATACCAGGGGGAAAAAAACACATGGCCTTGGGTAACTTCCCAAGTTGACAGGTCAGTGAGGCTTAGAGAGGTTAAGCGCCCTGCTCAAGATCACAGAGCCAGTGAGTAAAAGAAATAGAATTCAGAACAGGTGGAACTGAATCTGACTCCAAAGTCTGTGCTCTTTATGCCACACCTTTCCTATCTTTTCATTTTATTTATAGGGTTTTTTCCCTTTCAAAGGGGATTGAAATTTTTTCATTTCATGTAGTCAAATCTATAGTCTTTCATTTATGGGTTCTTCTTTTGCTTTTACACTTAGAGTGTTCTTCCCTATCTCGAGATCTTAAGATCAAATCATCACCTCTATTTTCTCATAATTACATATAGTTTCATTTGGGAGCTATTCCATTACATTTGCATGTATTTAAACTGTACAGAAGTAAGAAGAAACGTTCTTTCCCCTTTAAGAAATACTCAGCCAGAATTAGTCAATAGATTGCTGTATTTGAAAATAGGCCATTCACTACAAAACAAGCTTTTAAAGTATGGATAAGGATTTGAGGTTAGTAGCTTGATTTAAGCTGCTACTTTTTTTATGATGGGGGCTGTGGGGAGAGCTGTCTCAGGATAAATAAAAATGTCACATTGTCTCTTGTTTGCATCTGTCTCCCATCTGGTGGAAGAATGATGTGAGCACAGGAGAACGTGTTCTGAGCCTTCTCTGAGAGTGGCCAGGTTTCTGGTTCTGGAGCTGAGTTAGCCTGTTGGTGTGAGCAGTGTTTCTTGCTGCCAATGACTCTCACCCAGCCTGTCAACAGAAGAAATAGCAAAAGGTCTGGCCATTCCTGAGGGGCAGCTACTTGAACTCCAGACAGGATAAGACTGAGAACCTGGGGCTTATTGGTGCCTGAGAGGTGCCTGGTAAGAGAAGGGAAAGGCTTAAGACCATTCCCTCATAATGGCCAAGGGCAACTTCTGTTTAGTGGGTTAGGGAGCTTATTGATTTGTCTGGCTGTTTTCATAAATCTTACTCCGTTTTAAAGCTAGGAACATTTTAGAGCTAGCAACTAGACTTTAGTCAAATATTTTTATTAAAATAGTATGAATTAATGATTTTTCGAAAAGTAGGACCACCTCATTTATGTTTAAATCATGAAACGATATCTTTAACACCAATACAAACATATAAAGTTGTTTTTATGAGGACTTCATTACTCCTCCCAGAGGCTCCATGGGGTAAGTATTGTTATGGGTCCTATTTTGTCAAGGGTCTGGGGCACTTGTACAAGGCCCTGTGTAGTCAACAAGAAACAACAAATACCTGCCACCATCATTGTTTGACCTGAGTTCAGAGCCCAATGAAGGCCTCAAAGCATACCCAGGGAAGGAAATGCTCCTTCAGGAACTTGCACTGCACATTTTCAGATGTTCCCAGTATTAATTAATGTCCCCAGGCCCTGATCCCAGCTGAAAGCAATTTTACCAGAGACATTGGGTGAGGATGTTTGCTGGAACCACCTCTTCCAACTGGGATTGTTGATGAGTCCTGAGCCCAACCCAAGCTGCTTCAGCTTCTGTGACTTTGCATGCAAAAGGGCTGGCCAAGGCTTTTGGGTGGACTCTAAACCAACACTCCTTAATTATTTGTTCAGCATTTTTTTTAGAGTCGTGCAGTGACTGAGGCAGAGTGAGAAGGAGGGTGGCAGGAGGCTGTACTGTCTCCAGGAATTCAGTTTAGACCCTGCTCTGGAAAATAAATGCCTTAGGGAGAAAAAGTAGTCCGACCCCTGCTTGGAGGGCAGACTAGCCTCTACCCCCATTCTAATCCACTTAGTAAGGGATTCCTGGCTGGCTCAGCAGTTTAGTGCCTGCCTTTGGCCTAGGGCATGATCCTGGAGTCCTGGGATTGAGTCCCGCATCAGGCTCCTGCATGGAGCCTGCTTCTCCCTCTGCCTGTGTCTCTGCCTCTCTCTCTCTCTCTCTTTCTCTCTCTGTCTCTCATGAATAAATAAATAAAATCTTTTAAAAAATAATCCATTTAGTAAAGCAAGAGTAGCTAGTAAATAGCATGTTTTCCCCATGGCATTGGATTTTCATTGATGTTTGTGACTCCTTCAATGTCAGCACCCCAGTCTCTGCCTAGCTAACCCAGCCCTAACCAGCTGGGTACAGAGCTCATGCTGGTGCCTCTACTCAAGAGAGCATGAAAGGTTTAGCTTATTACCCGGAATACCAGGGGAACATCAATTGTTTCTGGTTTTGCAATGATGTTAATATGGGCAGAGGACAGCCATGTCTCAGGAACCCTAATAGGATAATCCTAGCAGCTCCAAGCTCCTGTTTTCTAGGCATTAGTGGCATGTGTGCCAAAATAAAGTTATCTTAAACAAGCAGGCACAAAGAGAGATAGGTAACCACATGCTAGATGTTCACTTCCCATAAACAAAGTTACTGCTGGTCAGAAAGGAATAATATCCTTGGTTGAGGAGTACATTCTCCTCCCAGTTGAGTGAGTAACCAATTATGAAATATTTATTGAGCATCTACTTTGTGCCCAATGCCATTCAATGCTGAGGAAGAGAACTAATGAGTGAGTAAGGCATACAGAAAAAGGATGAAACAGTTCCTACCAACGAGCCCATCTGGTTGAGAAGCCAGAGCAACACATGAAAAGTGTGCCAACAACCAGCCATATTGTGATGCTGCTGGGCTCAAAAGGGGGCAATCAGTGGGAACAAAGGTCTTTGTGGAAGACTGGGCAGGGTTTAGTTGGACTCTCAGGATTCCAGTCAGGATGAACTGATGGAGAACTCAGCTCCAAGGCCATTGGTATGAGATGGCCAAGGCTTGCTTATTTGAGCTTACAAATGCCTGGACCTTTGGCTGATCTTCCTGTGGGCCTGCAGGAATAAGGTCATACTCAAGAATTTCAGCCCCGTATGAGGCAAACTCCCATTGGGATTTGTAGGCTGTCATCACCATGTCTTGGCCCTCGTATGAATTCTTATCTTTCACAGTGATGAATCCAGGGTGCCTGACCTCAGCTTCAGACCCCACGAGGGATTCCTCTAACACCTGTGGTCTAAACCTCCAGCAGCTGGGCTGCCACATTCAGAGCCCCATCCCTGCAGTCAATGGCAGGCTGATTATCAGCTCCCTGGAGCTATTTCTAAAGGACCATTTCTATGTGCATAATAACAGCAATTTGCATAATTACAGAGAGTCATAAAGAGTATTCAATTGTCTAAGAAAAATGGAATTTAACTTATAGAATAGGTCAGGTCTGAAAGGTAACTTGGAATCTGAACAGTGTTCTAGCTGGCAAACCAGAGACTGTACTTGGGGAGCTTAGGAAGAAGCCACAGCAACATACATTGTTTAAGCAGTGCTCAAACCAGAGCAAGCTGGTATGGATGTGTAGGTTTGCTCTCTTACTTTTCCATTAATCAGTCCTGAGAGCAAAAGGTGAGGGGAAGGTAGTTCAAGAGGTAGCCAGCCAACCACCGCACAGTTTTGTGTTCAGTGAACTCGCTGCAGTTAGCAATACTCATTCTGAGGAGAAACACTTTTGATTAAATCTTTCAGTTTTGCACAGAAAAGATTTCTTAAGATTGATGCATTTCCAAATAGTAAAAATCAAATATCCTATTCAAATTCAAATTAAACTAAAGCAAAAATTTGCATTTCGAGTGGAATTCAGTTTCTTTTGCAGAGGCTTAGCAATACAAAAAGGTACATGTGAAAGAAAGTAGTATTTAGTTCAGGAAGCCTGCTGAGTGAACCTAGAGCAGCTACTCCACTTACTCTCTCTGGTCCTCAGCTTTCTCTTCCGACCTCCCATGACTCTAGGACTCTGGGTGTCCCTCCCCACCCCCTCTCCCTTGTCTTCCATTTGGAGCAGAATTTGAAATCATGTCTAGTCCAAACCTCTCATTTTACAGATAAAAAAGGCCAGCCTCACCCCAGTTCACCCAGAGTAACTCAATTTTTATTTGTTTTATATTTTGGGGTTTGGCAATTTATGTGGGAAAAAGAAAAATCTTATGACTAATGAACAGTTTGAAAACCACTGGACTAGACAACTGTTCTAGTTCATTCTATGTTCATTTGTGTAGAAGCAACAGGGGTCTGTATTATTCTAAGTGATGAGAGTAATTGTGAAGGTATGATGTTTGGGTTCCCAGGGAGAGTTGGGCCATTAGACCTATCTTTTGAGTTCTACAATGTTTGCATGCTCTCTTCTCTCCCTCTGAATTACTAAAAACCTAACAAAGTAAAAAAAAAAAAAAAAAAAATCACTCACTATTCCAACATATTTTTAAAAACTGTATACACTGAGAAGTGACAATCCCCTTTTATTCTCCTGATCTCAGCTGTCTGGAGAAAAAAAGATTCTCAATTAATGGTTTGGTTCATTACGCGCTCAACTTTTCTTTGTGCTTATCCAGACTTTTCTAGATATCCTTTTTTTTTTTTTTTTTTTTTTTAGATATCCTTTTTTAACCAGAAAGTTGTATTATGTGTTGTGGCTCTGACTGCACCTTGCTTAAGAGTATGCTAAGGACATCTTTCCAGATGAGGACATATCATTCATAGCATTCTTTTTCATCTGTTTAACAACTGCCTTATTGATGAGCATTTAGGTTGTTGGCATTTGCCATCACAGCGTTGCCATGAGCATTCTCGTCCAGGATAGCCTTATGTTAAAAGGAAAACTGCAGGCCCCAAATGGCATCACTTAGGCCAAGTCAGCAAACCAAGACTTACTACCTAACCTAACAGCAGTTTCAACACCTCCCACCACCACCAAGGAATGTAATCTTCAGCTAGCCAACGTGGAATTTCCTGGTCAATATTAGATTTACTTATAGATCCCTTTAGCTCCCCTTAAGAGAGCAACCTTGCCTAAGCAATGCATTCTTTGCTAATAAATTCCTTTCTTCTTCTTTTTTAATGCCTTCTCTCTACCTTTAAAACCCTTTCTTCTGTTTAGCTCAGCAGAGCACCCCTCTGCTTGCTAGATGGGATGCTCCCCATTCATGAATCATTTAACAAAGCCAATTAAATCTTCAAATTTACTCAGTTGAATTTTGTTTTTTAACAGATTTGACAGCAGTGGTGGGATCTGAAGCTGACTTCTGATGGCATTCAGGGACAATGAGTCCTGGTGCTCTGTGAGCTTTTGGGTTCACGGTCTTTCTCGCTGTTTCTGAGGGCCGTTGGTGGGTCTCTCTCATTTTTTTTTGTTTGTTTAGGTTGGTTTTTTTTTTTTTTTTTTTTTGCATTTGAGCTACCAATCCAATTGGCTTTCTAGTCCAGAGTTAACAGGTCAGTCTAGATTGATGGGAGGTGCTACCAGAGCACCAGTCCTTAGCCCTCGGTTCAGTCCACAGTTTCATGTTGGGATCCCTTCCCACTTACAGTCTACAGTCCCTGTTTGCTGGGTATGCTGTTGGTGTACATGCCTTCTCTTGGCCAGTCCATGGTACCTTCTTTTGGTTATTGCTGGTGTGTTTAGGTGCTCATGTTTGTTTTGTCTTGAGTTGTGTAAATAAAGCATTAGCTGATAGCCTACAATGTTGGAGGCCAAATAGAAATGTGAGTTGCCCCCCAGGCATGGCTAGATATGGCCGGACAGAAATGTAAGTTAACTCTATTTGCAGCTAGGGTCCTCCCAAACTGCTGCCATCTTTCAGAGGAATTACAACCTAGAAATACAATGGCCATGATGGGGAATGTTCCAATTAGATAAGATCATTGACATTGATCTTGAAAGCAAGGGTTGCCAAATTAAACAGAACGGGATACCTGTTTTAACCTCAAGCAGACATCTCTAAAAGGTTTCAGAATTCCAAAATAGTTCATCAAAAGATTCATTGCAAAAGGCTAAAGGAAAATTAAAGATGTAAGAGGTGGTTTAAAAAAACAACAACATAAGACTGACGTAACTCCTACTGTTCCCCACTTTCCTCTGAGTACTCATTCTACTAATCCTGTCTGAATTGTTTTTTCACTCTAAAAAGACTATACAACTGTAAACAAAAGGCTGCCAAATTAATGGCCTTAGAGACACCCCCATCTCTTCCTTCAAAAGAAGGCCCATAAATGGGGGTGTCTCCCTACCAAGGTTGACAAAACTGGGGTTTCCTTATTACAAGCTGCTAATTAATTATTCATTTAAACAGTCAAGGGGACACTCTGGTAGATACCAGAGCCTGCAGAGGGGATCTGAGGAACACTGGCAGAAGCCAGTAAGAGGTGAAAATTCTTACCAGAAACAGTGCTTCTGAATCTCTGTCTGTAGTACCCAGTCAAGAGAGGAAAATAAAATATCACGTTGTGTCTTCCTTTCCAAATCCCAAACCATTGTTGATTGATCCTTTCTTTCCCGAGGATACTTACTGCCTTCTAGCCTGTCTTATTTTGCATAAATGGGTTTGGCTTTCTGCCTGACTGGGACAAGCAGATTGCTGGTTCTTTCTTTGGGCTGTGTTTGGGAGTGGTTCTGGATTTGGGGAAAATAATACCCTTTGTATGCTCTTTGGGGACCTGTCTTATACCCAAGAGGAGTTATGCAATACTGCCAGAAGAATTTAAAATTAGAAGTATGTATCCAAAAGGAAAGAAACCAATTGAGAATAATGTAGTGGCATGGGTGGCTCAGTCTTTGATGTCATTTAAGTTATAATCCAATTCTTGGAGGAATTGAAAGCAATTATCCTACTATTACAAATTTTTCACAAAACAGAAGTTAGCTCAAGAGGGAATTTAAAATTCACCTATTCCTTTGCCAATCCCTTGTTTATCTCAAAAGACTTATAAATTATTAGCTTTAGAAAACCCAAGCCCTTCTTAGGAGAACTTCCATTCTTTCTCTGTCCCTTGATGTATACATTAAATCATGTCTTTGAAATATAAACACAGCCCACAATCACCTGAGACTGAAGGAAAAAAATGAAAGGGAATGAGGCCTTTTATTGTTTGTTTTTCTTCTGAACCAGATTAGTTTCTTACTCTACCTCCCCTCTAAACCCCTCACCCCAATTCTAGACACCATCCCCAACTGGTCCCATATTTAATATTGTAGAAAGTAACTCCCACTATTATTATTCCAATGTCCACCTTTATAGTGAATGGCAGTTTAAATGTCTGACTGGCCCCCTAGATTTTAGCTCTAAAATGTACAGAAGTGTGCTCAGTTCTCACCTGTAAATTGGGACAAATTTGTTCTTTTACTATAAATTAAATATAACTACATGTGAAGCTCCTAAAATCAATTTAACAATGTCAGTTTTTATATCTTCCCATCAGAACAAGATACAAAGCAAAACTGTGTTAGTCATAACTCTACAGAATATTGAAAAATATTCACAACCCAAGGATTTCGTGTACCATAGTAACATTGGAAATGTTAACCTAAGATTATCCCTCAATACATTTCCTTATTGATCCCAGGATATCAAGTTGTTCCAGGAAAGGAAGGACACAAAAGTATCCTAAAAGAGTTAAGCTTCTAAACAGATACTTTGTTATTTTGGTTAGACACACATAACATAAAATTCACCCTATTGTTTTATTTATTTACTTATTTATTTTTAAGATTTATTTATTCATGAGAGACACACAGAGAGAGGCAGAGGGAAAAGTAGGCTTCATGCAGAGAGCCTGACATGGGACTCGATCCCAGGACCCTGAGATCAGGCCCTGAGCCAAAGGCAGACGTTCAACCACTGAGCCCACGTGTCCCAAAATTCACCCTTTTAAAGGGTAATTTTCTGGTGCTACTTACACTTGCAGTGCTGTACAACTATCATCAGTGTCTAGTTCCAGAACTTTTTCAGCCCCCCAAAAGGAAACCCTGTCCCCTTGAGTATGAACTGCCCCTTCCCCACCCACCCCACGTCTCGTAGGGTGGCAATCTATTAATCTGCTGTCTCTCTGGGTTACACATGCTTAATTAATCTCATCCCAGAAAATGGATTTAAAATCCAATGCTCTTTGAAATTTTCAAGACAAAGCTTTTAAGAGAAAAAAATTTTAGGAGGTCCTCAACTTAGCTTCCAAAGGCAGGAACCACTCTGATATTTTGCTAATATGCTTTTTTTTTTTTTTTTTTTTAGAAAGGGAGAAGTGGGGAGGGGCAGAGGGGGAGAGAGACTCTCAAGCAGTCTCCATGCCCAGCGCAGAGCTCCCCATGAGGCCTGATCTCACGACCCTGAGATCATGACTTGAGCTGAAATGAAGAGTCAGATGCTTAACTGACTGAGGCCACCCAGGCATGCCACTGCAGATATCCATTTTATTCCAAGAAGGACAGCTACAAAAAGAATGCAGCCCCACTTTCCTTCTAGCTATAGGTCAAGAGTCCACCTGAAGGACTGCAGAGGAAAGGACTGGGGGGACTTAATGTGCCAGTGAGAAAGAAAGAAGTCAATTGAGAATAATGTAGTGGTGCCACATGGCACTCAGAGAAGAGGGCTTTCACCCTGACCAGGCTAGTAGGTTGACATCAGGTCCTTAACCAAAGGTTTGACTTTATCCTGTGGATAGCAAAACTCCAGTGATGTTTTTTAAGCAACAGTATGGCATGTTTAGAAACCTACTGAGGAAAACCACATCCCATACAGAAGAATTCACAGCTAACACATTTCCCTGAAATCCATAGTGGTCAACTTTGGTCATATTTCACACCAATTGGGAAGGTTGCTTCAGCTCAATGTCATTGAATTCCATGCTTCAGTTTAATGAGCTATGAGGTTGGGCACCTGGGTGGCTCAGTGGTTGAGCATCAGGGCATGATCTTGGGGTCCTGGGATCCAGTCCCACATCGGGCACCCCGCAGGGAGCCTACTTCTCCCTCTGTCTATGTCTCTGCCTTTCTCTGTGTCTCTTATGAATAAATAAATAAAATCTTTAAAAAAGTAATAATAATAATTAGCTGTGGGGTCTTGGGCAAGTCAGTCAGGGGAAGATAATCCTCTGTAACTTGGGAACAATAAAACCTACCTCTTACATTGCCTGAGGATAAAATAAGAGGATACCAAGGAGAAACCTGGCACAGTGTTACTGGTTGGAGTGACTAACATTTAGAACCTCAGTTCTCAACCAAAGGTGACTTTTGTACCCATTCCTCTTGCCCCTGAGGATGTTAGGCAATATCTGGAGATGTTTTTTGTTGTCAAACACCCCCAGCTTAGGAAGCAAAGCCTTTAACATATAAACAGTTAAAAGGGCTCTTATACCTAAACTCTAGCACAGCCTCTTTAATTCCAGGAACGAACACAAGCCTTAAAAATCTTCTCCACAGATATTAAGAAGGCTTTTGCCATCCTGATGTCCTTATAACACATGGCAACAGTCTGCTCCTAAATCAGGGAAATTAAGATGAGTGAACAGTGGCTCTACTTGAAAAGTAGACTTTTTCTAAATGAAAAGTCGGGGCTATGGGAAAGCCCAGATCACTTGGTCCTTCCTAGCTCCCTGGAAAACCCCACTTTTTGTTTCTGCATTCCTTCACCCACAGTAGTGCATTTAAGAAGACTCAGATTATGAATAGACATTGATAGGGAGACTTCTATCAAATTGCAAAAGCAGTCTACCAGCTACCTTCTGACTTGTCAGATCCAGCCATAATCCTGAAAAAAAACAAAACAAACAAACAAAAAAACTGTTTTTATTCCCAGAGACCTCAGATCTCCATCTGGACCCTTTCGACACTTGCTGCTGAACTTCATTCAACTGCTTTTTCGTTTGGGTTATCGATATGTTCTTGTTACAATATGTAACAGATGAGCTAAAGCTTCCCCCACCTGCAAGGTTAACGCCCTTCCTCACAAGAGCAAAGAAACTGTCAAAAAGTACATTTTCCACTGGGAGTATACCTTCTATGATCTCCAGTGATTAAGGCACCCACTTCACTGGACAAATCATATAAACCTTAATTAAAACCTTACAAACTTCTTAAAATTTGATCAGGATACAACCTTCTGCTTGTCCCTTGTCATGTTATACTGAGGTCTCTAATGTCTTATACTCAAGCCTGAGGTCTCTAATGTCTTATACTCAAGCGTATCATCAATAGGTTAAAGAAGCCTTCCCAGGTCCCACTTCAGAGAATCTAAATTGGCCACAAGTTAGAGCCTGATTGGGTGTTCTGAAAAAGACAGCCCTCAAGCCCCATTGGAAAGGGGATCTTACCAAGTGCGCCTGACCACTGACACTGCTGCAAAACTAGAAGGTATTGGAAAGTAACTCCCACTATTATTATTCCAATGTCCACCTTGATAGTCAATGGCTGTTTAAATTTGTGGGTACACATCACACGGCTAAAGAAGATTCCACCTGTACAGAATCTGGAGACCTCTAAATCAGATTGACAAGGAAATAAAGCAGCTGAAATCAAGGTGGGCTGCTTCCACACAAGAGGACAGATCAAAACTTCATACTTTAAGCATTAGATCCTTTCTCTTTATTTTCCTTCCCTTTACCCTGGCTTTGGCCTGGAAAAATAACACCCTCATTTTTCTTTCTCAGGCGATTATCAGGGTGAGTAACCTCTGGAATTTAGAACAACCTTTTATTTCGGCCAGAAGATTCTCTAATTGCCCTACTTCCCTGGTTAGGGATAAATATAGAGACTAACTTCATAATTCTTGAAATTATTGCAGAATCTGATGCCAAGATCCTTGGATTTTAGATTCTCTAGCCAACAAAGATCCTTAGGTTCTCTGGCCAAAGTTGTTCTTGATAAAAAAATAACCTTTGGCTCCCTTTGAGTGGAGCAGGGAGGTGTCTGTGCTGTGGCCACCACCACCCACTGTAATGGATGAACGCTTCTGGAAAAGCTGAAACTCAGTTATGTAAGATCACTGAGCAAGCCACTTTGAGGCAGGAGGGGAAGGAAGATGCAGGAGACAAGTTAACCAAAGTAAAGCCATTTTGGCTGACCCTTAACTTAAAAGTCAGAAGGTCATAAAAAAAGAGTCATAGGATCTAACTCATGGAAGACCACCAGACCCCACTCCCTCTAGCGGTAAAAGCCACAAAGCCTGGACATTTTAAAAATTACTCCCTGTAGGTAATTGCACAACCCAAGGACAATGGAAAAATTAACCGCCCGATGTCAATGATAAACCCAAAGTTAAAGAGTAAGCCCCTCCAACTAGTTGGCTAGCTAACTTAAAAATGTAGAAAGCCTTTTGTTAGAGGCATAGGAGGATCCTTTTCCCCCTCTAGGAGGAGAGACTGCTACGTTGTGAAGATGCTTCTGTTGTTTCTGACTTCTATACTTGATAAATCTTTGTCACATCTTCTAAATGACTTGCTCTTGAATTCTTTCTCAAGCAAAGCCAAGAACTTCATGGGGAGGAACCCGAGGCCCTCTTTCCCATTTGGACTGTCTTTCCTCCCATCACTACCACATGTTGTCCCTGCTAAGAGCAAGTCCCCATACAACGTGATACATCCCTGTCCTTTACTATATTGACTTTCTTACTGGGGAGATGACCATGACAGGCCATGGTATTTCTTCTGGAGAGATGATTCCACCTCAGTGACATGTCGACCAAAGGGTACACTAAGCCTGAGTTCTCAGGGGTACCATTCTTTATATGGCACTCAGGGTGACAGCCATTTGTTCCCATAAAATGTGTCCTTGAAATAGTGTTGGTGGGTTGGGAGGGCCTTCCCGCCACTGCTATGGAGCTTTATCTGCACCTCACCCACCCTCTTTCCAGCACCATCAGATTCTCACATCAGAAACCCAGGCTAGCAATTTATTGTCACTTTCAGGATAAGCTCTCCCTTTCAAGACCACTGACATACTTTCCTACTTGAACTATAGCTCTCCGGTGGAGAAGTTCTAGGTCTGGGAGCAGGCACTGTTTTATCCATAGGGGATAGAGACAAAACAGAGCAAATTCAAAATGCTTCCATTCTTTGGGAGGCAGGGGTAGATGATAAAGAAATGCAGACATAAGTAAAATACCATTGGATAACGATGAGCGTGACAGAGGCAAAAAGCCAGGTGAGGTGATGGAGAGTGGCTGCTGGGGCTATTTTCAGCTGGGTAGTCAGGAAAATGTTCCTGATGAGGTGACATTGGAGCTGAGGTCTCAGAAAGATGTGAGCACAGCCTACAGGCAGAGCCAAGGCCAGAGACAATGGTCGGTGTGACTGGAGTAGAGTGACAAGGGCTAAGTGGTGGAAGCTGGACTCTGGGAGGGGGCAGGGCCACATCATGGACAGTTTATGCTTGACACCCCCAGGACAATGAGCAGTAAGGCCTCTCCCAGCTTCACCATTCTCAAGTCCTAAACTAAGATTTAGAAAGTTCTTCAATGCCAAATGTGATTGATTTGGCAACCTAGGTTGTGTGACAATCAATTTAACTCCTCTTATTTTGATCGAAGTTCTTAATCATTATCAGAAAAAAACAGTTTCTGACTTTCTTATGGCCACACCTTTTCATATGTTACACACCCCGCTGCCCCTCCTCCCACAATTCTATAGCTCAAGTCTGTTAGAGGAGTATTTCTGCATGAAGATTAACACAATTCACTGACAATTCTCAATTGACATTTAGCATATGAATGGAGCCAAAAGGTCAGGAAATGAAACTCCTTTCTTCATCGTCTTTTATAGACGCTGTGCCTACCCTGGGCCCATGATGAGGAGGAGAGAGAAAGGCTAATTTTCCCTATTGATACTTCGTTGTTTCAAACTATTCCTTCTGCTGTGATCCCCCAGGCAACAAATGAAGCATTGTGAAGTGTTTCATGGTTCTCTCAATGGGCAATTATACATTTTTTAAGATAATAAATCTTGTCCATAGCGCAGCTGATTACATTCATTTATGAAAATGACTAAAAATAGGGAGTCGAAATTTCTTCTGTCTGGTTGTGTTGAGAGAATCATCAGAGCCATAAAAGAAAGCACAGCAGACCTGGCATCAGGAGAGCTGAAGCTAAGTCCAGCTCTGCTATGAGCAAGTGATGTGACCTTGAGTAAATGATGTCACCCCTCTAAGCCTCTGTGTTCTTACTGGTTTAAAAGGGAGAGGAACACTTAACAATATACTTTGTCTCAGAGTTGATGGGGCTGGTGTGTTATGGGAAGAAGCACCTCCAGTTCTTTACTTGGGAGGACAAAATATACGTTTGTTTTATTATTCATCTTTAAGTTGTACGCATTTCATATATCTGTGATATGTATGTTTCTCAATAAATTTCCAAAGCTGTCAATAAATACCTGTTGATATACTTGGCAAAGGAAACACAGTACAAATTTTCCTCTGGATCTCCTAGCAAACAGATTAAGCCTATGTAGAAGACAAAACAATTTTTCCCCTTAAATCAAAACATGTTCTTTTTAAAAGGAGTTTAATTGAAAGAGTAATCAGTGAAAATGCCCAACGAAACAAAAGAGCGTATCATACTTAGTTCGGCTTCCTCCCACCCTGGTTCTCCATTTCCCCCCTGCTCGCTTGAGGCTTCTTAGGTTTCCTTTTTTTTTTCTTCTTCTTCTTAGGTTTCTTTCCAAAAATATTCTGGAAAGCCAAAAACAGATAATCTTGAAAGCAGTAAAAGAGAAGCATATAGAAACATTTGTGTGCATACCATTTTTTTTTACATAAATGAGAGTACATTATGCATGATGCTTGATACTTTGCTTTTTCATTTATTTTGGAGATATTTCAATATCATTCTTACAGATTTAAATGCATTCTTTTTGACAGTATTTCATTCTATGGATAAGCTATACTTCATTTCACCAGACCCCTCTGATAAATACTTAGATTATTTTTGCTCTTGCCCACATTTCTGCAATAATCCTCTTTGTACTTCTATCTCCTCACACATATATGAATCTATCTAAAGAATAAGTCCCAAAGAGCAAATGATGGGTTAGAAGGTAGACCCATAAAAATTCTAGTAGGTATTGCCAAAATGCCCTCCAAAGGGATAATATGCCTTCACACTTGGTCAACAGGACAAGACAGGGCTGCTTTCCTGCCACTCCCATGATATGCGCTCTGTTAGCTGTTTTATTAACAAATCTAAGAGATGGGAAATAGTGCTTTATCATTTGAATGTATTTCTTTACAAGTGAAAATGAGGCAGTCCTCTTTTCCTCTGAATTTCCTGTTTGGGTCCATCGCCCATTTTTCTTCTGATTTCTTGTTTCTTATTGCTTTGTTACATCTCTCTATATACTAGCCCTTTGCAGTTATTTTTCAAGGTCTGTGGTTCGGTTCTCATTTGTTATTGCTTGTAGTATTTTGCCTATTGCAGAAATTTTATTTTATTTTTTTTTTATTTTTTATTTTTTTTTAATTTTATTTATTTATGATAGGCACACAGTGAAAGAGAGAGAGAGAGAGGCAGAGACATAGGCAGAGGGAGAAGCAGGCTCCATGCACCGGGAGCCGGATGTGGGATTCGATCCCGGGTCTCCAGGATCGCGCCCTGGGCCAAAGGCGGGCGCCAAACCGCTGCGCCACCCAGGGATCCCGTATTGCAGAAATTTTAAATTATTAGTTGAATGTATACATTCTTCCTATATAATATGGGGGTAGTTTCTTTCTTCGAAAATTCTTTCTTAATGCTATTATAAATTTTTTCCAAGTTTTCCTCCAGTGCTTTTCCAAGTTTGTTTTTCACTTTTAACTGTTTTATCAATATTACTTAAGGAACTTATTTAGTGTAGGGAGTGAAGTGAGGATTCAACTTTTTGTCTTTCCCCCAGATGTCTATCCAACTGTCTCAAATCCATTTCTTTCCTTTTTAAAAATATTTTATTTATTCATGAGAGACACAGAGAGAGAGGCAGAGACATAGAGGAAGAAGCAGGTTCCTTGCAGGGAGCCCAATGTGGGACTCCATCCCTGGACCAGGATCACGCCCTGAGCCAAAAGCAGACGTTCAACTGCTGAGCCAGCCACCCAGGCGTCCCTCAAATCCATTTGTTAACTAATAAGTTTTCTCTCCATGGTTTTCAAATGTCACATTTGGGGGATCTAAAAACTACTGAATCTATAAGTTGAAAACAATTGGATGGTAAATTGATAAATTTGCTAAGTCATTCTTGGCATGGGTAAAGAGCTATCTAAAACAATAGCATAAACAGAGTGTGCTTACCATGTGTACTCGCTCATTCAATCCATATAACTGTGGTATAAGGTAGGTGCTATTAGCTCCATTTACAGATAAAAACATGGAAGCACAGAGAGGTTAAGTAACTCTTCTAACCTCACACTCTTTGTGAGTGGCAAAGCCATGATTTGAACATAGGCAGGTTGACTTCAGAATCCATGCTTCTGTCTGCACTCTCTGTGGCCTCCACAAAATGGAAATCACTTTTTGTGTGTGCTTCCAACATTGTACTAAGAATTTCACTTAAAATGATTTTGCTTGCTCTTCACAGCAATCCTAAGAATTAAGCACTATTACTATCCCCATTTTATAGTTGAGCAAACTGAAGCAAAGAATAGCTGGAAGACAGGAATAGTGGAGTGGTGTGAGATGAGTCCAGAGAAGCAAGACTTTTGTTCTACTGTTAGAGCAGCAAGGAATCATAATAGTGTGTAATCAGGGCTCACCCAATTAGACTGGGTTTTCTTTTTTTTTTTTTTTTCCTCCAGATTGGGTTTACGTGAAGTTCACTGGGAGCTGCATGGGGAGTGCATGCAGGGAGGGGCTGCAAAATGGGAGTGGGGATATCAGATACCAGGCTAATATCATGCTGCAGTGACCACCTACCACAGGTGGCCATCCAGTGATGAGTCGACAGTAGCCAAATGGCCCAAGAAGTACTAGCATCTGGGGCAGCATCTGTGTGCCCGGGACAGAACTCAAGAAAGGTGCTTATAGTATTTACACTTTTCAGAGGAAACCCAAGTGTCCAGAGGTTGGGTCCCTTGCCTGTGCTCGCCCAGCTAGAAGGTGCTTCCTCCCAGCCACCAAGCCTACCCTCCTTTTTCAAACCCCAGGCAGAGTGAGGCCTTCAGTTGCTGGAGGGCTGGCTTGACAGCCTTGAAAATTGAATTTAGCAATTCCTTCACCATCCTCTGTCTTCTCGGAGTTGAATAGAAATCAAGGAGATTTAGTGGACAATGTTGATAGATGAGCTTCTGTTATATATCGTTAGGTATTTTAATAGTTTCTCTTTCAGTGTAGGTTAACTTTTCCTCAGATTTTTGCATGTTCCTCTGAGGTTACTCTGTGAACCTTTATAACTACTCTCTTGTCTTGCTGAAGGGCGAGTTCAGGGCCCTCTGTCTTCTGTCCTGCTATTAACTGCCCTCTCTCCCTGCAGATCCGAGTGATGGTGGACCTCTGCAACAGCACCAAGGGCATCTGCCTGACAGGTAGGCAGCTTGGCACTGAGCAAGCGGTGCTTGCACGGCAAACACATGTGTGAGCCCAAGGGCCAACACCGAATGAACACCTAGAAACGCTGTGGGTTATAAAAACACATGTTGGTTTACTTTTACCAGATGTTTTTCATAAGCTGAAAACCCATCATAATATAATTATGAAAAATAATATTTTTGTTATTGCCAGAGAAATATAGCCCTGGAAAATAACTAGGTCTTGGATAATTAGAAACGTGTGGTACCTTGAACCAGGGCCATTGGTGTTTTCCTTATTCACGTTAGTTTTTAAAAAAGAAAAGAAAGAAAGGGATATTCTCTTATCAGAAGCAATTATTTCCTTCCATCTTTCAGAGGGCATGCATGGAAAGTTCTAGAAGAGAACTGCTAATTAGCCAAGAAAACACCCTTTATGAAGAGTGCTCTGTGTGTGGTGTCTACTGTGTGCTAGATGAGATGGGAGGTTATGTCACGGCTCCCCTCCACTCAGGAAATCAAACGAACATGAGGGAGGAAGGGAATCAACCAGGAGGTGTATCAAGCGAAAGGCCACAGAATGGCTAATGGGTTGGACGGGGGAGGAGGATAATGCTGTTGGTTTGATCATGTACACCTGAGCCTCAAGGTGTCCTGCCTCTTGCCGGAGGGGAGAGGTGCCTGCCTCCTGGCTTCAGAAGCTGAGGGCAAGGAAGAACATGGATCCCAGAATGGTCACCCAGTTTGTCGCACCCCAGATCAAGAAAGGCCCTGGCCGGGCCCCAGGATGGGCCCATGGAGCCTGATTTCAGACCACAGCATTTCCTGCCTCTCCCCCATTCTGAGAAAATGGGGCAATGATTTTTGCAAAGTCTAATATGGAGTAAATGCACAGTTCTCGTGAGCTTGAAAACATAACCGCAAACTTTGAAGCCAGATAAAGCTTCTGTTGAACGTTCTCAGTCTCTGGCCTCAGGGCCCAGGGAGGGCCCGGTTCACAGGGCGCCAGTGGCGGAGGCTCCGAAACCCTGCAGTGTGCATCCGGCCATAAGCAACCTTGTCCCCATGACCTCTCGTCCCCTGCCGCGTGTTAGGAGCTCCGTGTGAGTTTGCTGAACCACTACACCTATGGTTTATGTAGCTGATTAAATCGGGGGTGGTGGGCTGGTAAGGCAGACACTTCCCTGGGGAACCCTGAGTCCAAGTCTGCCGCTTGTGGGGTTAGTCTGATCTTGGAGAGAAAAGCTGTAATCCTGTGGCTTCTTGGGAAATGCTAATTGAATTACTCCAGTCACATTTAGGCCTTCACAGAAAATTAAATATTTTCAGGACAGCTCAGCCCTTCATTCTGAAACTCTTGTGTCTTAAGCACCTTCCTTCCATCTTTGGAAGGCCTTTTCAGAGTCCTCCCGTGTGACAGTAATGAGTGCCAGAGATGTGCTCAGATAGATGGAATTACAGGCACAAAAGCCCTGTCGAGAGGCACAGGAAAAGCCTCTTCCTTTTTGATATTTATTATAGAAGTGGTAGGAGGAGAGCCAGGCTGCTCAGTGAATGCAGATGGAGCTGTCAATACCACTTAGGGAAGACTGAGGGGCGGCAGGC
Organism: Canis aureus; assembly: GCF_053574225.1. NCBI lineage: Eukaryota > Metazoa > Chordata > Mammalia > Carnivora > Canidae > Canis > Canis aureus. Next base: position 21,875,077 of record NC_135642.1, read on the forward strand.
ATCGCATCTGTGCTGGAAATGGGTTGAGGAGGCTATTCTTTGGCACCTCGAAATCTTGTCAAAAGCCAGCACCTTCTCCTTTCCTGCCAGCTTGAAATCGGGCCCCCTTTTACCACAGCAGGCTCTTCAATTCCAACTTCGGTGTAAGAAGTACAAGTTGCAAAGCGAGGCAGGTCCACCAGGGTAGACTGAACTGCCTGGTCTGGGGGCAGGAGGGCGACAGGACCCAGGACTGGACTGGCCACTACAGGAGGACGGGCACAGAGCCCTGGTCCAGAGCCCCAGGAAGATGCTGGCAGGGAGGGCGGCCAGAGCAGACCCCGGGCGTGGGGCCTGGGGCCTGGGGCCTGAGAACAAAATCTAGCTCTACCCTAGAGTCTTCTTTGAAAAAGCAGGTGTTCTGACTGGAGGCTAGTTTAGGTGTGACCGGGAAACCCCATTGCTGTTCCTTTTACTCCGTGCAGCTGTGGTTGCTATGGGGACAAGGACAGATGTGTGCAGCCTGTAACTCCTCAGGCAAATAGTGAGGGCAAGTCGGTAGCTAGAGTAGTTAAGAGTTTTTGTGTGCACCTGAGAAAACAGCATGCTTTTCTGGATGTATGCTCTCCTTAAGTCCAGATTTCCTTGGGATCTCAGAAACAAATCTTTTGGAATAGCAGGTGTCTTGAAGAAGGCAGGTTCCTGGGTAATTCTTTCCTGCCAGTGGATACTGCATGTGGGCTTTTTGGAAAATCTCTAAACTGTCATGTTACTGAACTGCTTCTCGGGGTAGAGGCGCTTCAGATCCACAGTGCCTGTCCTCTTTACGGCCATGTGACTCTGGCACTAGTCACCCCTCCTTATCCTGTACCCAGGTAGACATTAAGAATGGATCACACCCGCCACTGAGCATAGCCTCCTGTAATTCTTTCCTGGCATTCCAGAAAGCGGTACTCATTGATTAGAATTGGCACTCGAAATAAAACCTACCTGCCATCCTGACTCTAATTCTTGTCATGGTCCAAAGTTGAAATGCACCAAATACATGGGATGGGACCAAAGATGCAGTTTAGCAGGGACGTATGAGGAAAGGTGCCTTGCCAAGTTAGGTGCCCTGGGACTGGCCCACTAGTTGGTGGCGGGGGCAGCCACAGAGGGTGCACGGGCACTCGTAGGGTGGGGATGGGGCCTCAGGGCTGTGGCCAGTACGGCATGTGGTAAACTGACAGACAGGCTGTTCTCAGAAACAGCTGGTGGAGCTGGTCGTGTTCTCACTCAGCCGGCCTCACTGAGCAGCTCGTCTGTTGTGTTAGAGTTGGGAGATTCCAGCCCCACGTGTGAGAGCTAAGGCCCTCTCAGGCCATCCCTGAAGGACAGCCAAGGATTCCTGACTCCCAAGGGAAAGGGGAGCCACACTCCCTTTGGCTGGAGCTCCCGTCTGGCCTTGAAGCTGCGGCTGGCCTGAATCCCAAGCCCCGGGGAGTCCCTGCCCGGAATAGGAGAGGAAGCGAATCGGGTCTATGGACCTCACAGCTCACGGGCGGGCGGGCGCCAGGCCTGGCCTGATCAGGCTGATGAGCTGCGCCTTTTACTAGCTCTTTCTAAAGCGGCAGAACCAGACCTCACTCTCTGACAGGATGCTGTTTGCATTTTTTTATTTGGGGGCTTCTTTGTTTTCCTCTAACAGAGAGACTTTGGGAAATGTGTCCCCATGGCCCCTGTGGTCACTGCTGCGCTCAACAGGTGTCTTGGGTCTGACAACGCCAGTGGGACCCTGCCCTGGGGTGAAAGGGGAGAGAAACCATCTCCTGTGATCTGGAATGGCCGAGGCGGCGGGGGGGGGGGGGGGGGGGGGGGGGGGGGGGGGGGGAGCCCGGGGCCAGGGCCCCGACCCAGAGACTGGAAGTGAGGCTCACACTTCCTTATTACTCCTTTCTCGGATCTGCTGTGAAATGCTTCTCTCTGCTAGTAGCAGAGGCCCGCTAGAACTTCTCTGAGAGGAAAGAGGTGAAGGGGTGACCCGTGACTGTAAGGATAGAGGGGTGTCTTGGTCAAGATAGGGGCCCGGGGGCAATGCAACCTTACCATCCCGGGGGCTAACGCAGCAAAGTCCGGGACAGTCCGCGCCGTCCCAGTGCTGCCATCTCGTGGTCCCATCGTGTCAACGCCAGTCACCGCCTCTGCTCGTCATTCTCTGCAGAGGGCACCGTTTCCGTCCGTCCGTCTGTCCGCAGCCCTCTAACTTACATAACCAGGGGCGTTGTGGGTCTTAGATTTCAAGGAGAGAAAAGACTCCAAGTGGCTCGGCTCCTATAGCACCTGCCCACCTGTAACCGATTCTGGTTGGGAAGGCGGGAGGGGCCGTCAGAGCCCGAGGCCTTTGCAGGCCCCGCGCAAGATGAAAATGCGGGGCCCCTTGTTCAAGAAGCAAGAAAAGGGCTTCCTCCTTTCTTAGAGGGCTTTACTCTCCACCTGCTATGGTGGGGCTTTTTATTTGCTATGCAGTGTCACACGGCTCAAGGCGTGGGATGCTCACCAAACGAGCACAGGCTCTCACAAGCACAGGAGACCCCACTCTGTGACGAAGCATGCAGCGCACGTGTCCACCCCTGGCCTGCCCTGCACTCGCAGCCAGGCCTCCACGAATGTGGAAGGTGACAGCAGTCACAGACCGGGCGGGGAGTGGGGCAGATGACTCAGAAGCAAGAGAGGCAGCAGAAAACTTGTCCTGGGGAGGCCGGGAGGCAGTAGGAGGCTGGGCCACATATGAGCCAAGGCTCCAAGTCCCCAAGACATGCTCCATGATCCCAAGGGGCCAGCCCTCCTTCCAGTGCCAACGTGAGCTTGGCTGTCCAGTGTATCCCGAGGGGTTCTGTTATGCAAGAAGAAAAGAGTCAAGAGCTGAGAAAACAACCTGAGAAAACAGTTTTCTACCGGCCCAGCTGGCACATATTATTTGACCTTTGACATTAGTATAACAACACATATTTAGGGTTTCTTTCAGGCGCCAGGGCTCCTGGGCAGCTCTGTCGGTATCCCGAACAGGCATTGGGTTCAAGGCTCGCCATCACTATAGCATCCTGCTTTTGAGCTCTTTGAAAGTTTTGTCTCCTTTCTCTTCTGTAATTCTCTTCTCCATTAGTTTCAGGGCTCAGGACCCCCTAGATTCCCTCCTATATCTGCAGTTCACTCTCTCTTTCCTGGTGCCTCTCCTATCACTGGCCTCCTTCCAGATATGATGTGTGTCCCCCTTCTCTCCATCCCCAAATTTGGCTCGACATTTTACTCTCGCCTCCAGATTAATAACTCTCAGGCTTTCTAGGGTCAGGGGCCCCTTTAGGGGTCCATTGGTAGTGACCAGTTCTTTTTCCAGAAAAGTTCCAAGTCTGGTCACAGGTACCCAGGACCATCTGCTTCCAGTCACCTGTGGTGCCTGGTGAAAATGCGTGTCCCTGGCGCTCACTCTAAATCCAAGTGAAATTAGAATCTCCAGCTGGGGTCTGGGTATCTGCATTTTAACAATTATTCTAGGTGATCCTGTGGACTCAAATGACTAAGAACTGTAGCCATAGGTGTCAAGGAACCTCAGGTCAATGTCAGGAAACCCTAATCTAGACATTTCACCATAGTGACACTCTTGGTCATGGCAAAAGTGTCCTAAATATACAGCTCTGGCCAGGACCTCTCTCCAGTACTCCTGCTGCATGGAAATGGTCCTCAGATCTCTTGAAACGTATATAGATGGCCAATTCCTGCCTGTTTACTTTTTTTCTACCTTTTTTCTGCACATCTGAATTTGGCCCCATCTGTAGTCAGGAATGATGATTGATTTCTTCTGTAGTCTATCAATAGGTCACATCACCTCCTTGCCTGTGTATGTTTTTTATTGTTGTTAAAGATTTTATTTATTCATGGGAGACACAGAGAGACAGAGAGGCAGAGACACAGGCAGAGGGAGAAGCAGGCTCCATGCAGGGAGCCCAACATGGGACTCCATCCTGGGTCTCCAGGATCAGGCCCCAGGCCGAAGGCGGCGCTAAACCGCTGGGCCACGGGGGCTGCCCTCCTTGCCCGTGTATGTTGAAGCCTGTGTACACACACGTATATACACGCGCCATCTGGTGGTAAAGTCATGTAGCAGCCACAGGCTACCTCACCCTAGACCATGTGGTGCCCTTCTCAGCAAATCATTTTTGCCCAAAGTGGGACTGCATGTATTGAAAGCACATGTTCAGACTCTTCTTCCAAGAATCCTCATGTCTCTTTCCATCAGTATCCTTGGTTCCCCATCATCTGAGATTCCTCGTCTTTGCCCCTTGATCTTACCCAGACATGGAGCCCTGCTCATTCTTCTGCTGAAATACCTCTTAAACTTCTAGTTTTCTCTACAACTCTACAGTTCCCAAACAATTTGTCCACAGCCTTGCCCCTAATTTTAACTACAAAGATCCTCGGGGTGTTTTCTTTTTCTCTCTCTCATCTTTTTCCCTAGTTGTATTTAACTTCCATCTACAGGGAGGATCTCAAAAACACACTGATTTCACAGTGTTATCCCCCACTTAAGACCTAGTGTAGCTCCCTACTGCCTTGCAGATACCACCTATACCTCTCTTCTTGGCATTCAAATGCTGCTGCCCCACATCCTCCCCACCAAGGACTTACTCAGCCTCATCTCCGCATATGCCAGGTTGGCCAGTCTTCCTCCTTTCTCTCACCCTGAATCATGCAAGTTCACACCCTGTGGCTTTGTTCCTGCTGGTGTCCTACCTGGGCTGCCAGGCCCATTATTTCTTCAGGGCCACAGCTCTAGGCTCACGCTCTCTGGACGCCTTCTCAGCCTGCCGTGTGCCAGACTGCCCCGGGGCACCTTTGAGGCACTGCTTCTCTGTAACTCCCTCCCTCATATTTCATTGTGGTTTCAGAGTGTCTACCTTCTCCAGCTAGATTGTAAACACGACAGACACACGGACCAAGACTTCTGCTGTTTGGCAGATTTTAGTGCATGTAGTAAGTGCTTAGTAAATGGTGGTTTTAAAAGTCACATACTTGGATTTGTAGAAAGACCTTTCTACTCCAACATGGGTGTCATTATATATGTTCTAGAGAAACAAAAGGACCTCAGCTTCTCATGTCAAAAACCCATTGGCTTGTCTGAGTGCTTAAATAAAATAATTGACAAAAAGCGTCTCCTGTGTGTGGAAACAAAATTGTTTTGTTAGATTATGTGTAAATGGTTCATCTGAACCCCTTAGATCCTCAGGTAATTATACACTAAGCAAGGTGTTTGTTACCTGATCTGGCCCCTCAATTGTTCTCAGGCTATTTCATGCAACAGAATAGAAACCTGAGAACCAGCTCTGCTTTCAATCCCCTTGGTGGCCTGGAGGGGATGAGCTGGCTGGGTGAGAGCCCTTGGGACTGCTTTCTCACGACAGCCAGGTCTCAGCCCTGCAGTGACAGCATGCCCATGATGCTTACCTGTGCCAGGGCTGCACCAAAGCCCTCCTGCCTTGTTACCAACCTCATTAATGAAGCTAATTGCTTGATTGATAACTGATTTACAAATCTATGGTGAAGCCCACTCAGAAATTATTCTTAGTCCATGGAAACCTGAGCAAAAGTGGTTTGGACTGGCTAGTTGCTTTTAAGGATCTTTTAAGTGAATATTCTGGGTTCTAAATAAAAGGCATGGAGCCTATGCTTAGAGCCAGTAGATGATCAATACTTATAAGGGGAGAAGGTGCTCTTTGATTGAGGGGTTATGGTGCTGACTTTGCTTCCTTCCAGCCATGCTTTTTCATCTAAATTTCTTTTTCTATTGCAGGACCACCTGGCCCACCAGGTAAGAACCCATGGATTGTCCTACTTTGTGGGGAGGCTAGTTCCCTAGGACCCCTCAGAAGGGACTGAGGCGGGAAATGGGGAAGAATCTGGAGGCAGTCTTGACTATGAGTGTGTCCCCCTCCTTGTCTCTACCCAAATCACCAGCTCTCCTGTCTCCTCCCACTTGAGAACCTGCCATCAGTCTTCCCTGTCTGTCACTGCATTATGTGGGGGCAGCAAAGGTGGAAAAGGCAGGAGAAGATCTGGAAAAGGGATTGATGCCTGTCCAATTTCACTGGCTCAAGAAAATCATGTTAACTTCAGTGGAGATGTTTTAAGATGTGCTTACTTCCCATGTTTTGATGCAGGACCTGCGGGAGTTGGCGGGTTACCAGGACACAATGGCTCAGATGGACAGCCTGGCCCCCAGGGCCCAAAAGGAGAAAAAGGAGCAACTGGAAAAAGAGGAAAAATGGGTATTTTGGCAACTTTGCTAGATAACTTACTGCTTATCTCAAATATTGCTTTTTGGCTGGGCCAAAGCTGGACATAGAGGAGAGAACATGTTGCGTCTTTACATGCAGGACTGGTTTAATTCTCTCCTGGAAGCTGCTGTGTGCTGAGGCACCGAGGGCATTCTTTTGAGTGCAACACTGGTTTATATCTAACCAGAGAGTGGCCTCCTTGGGAACTGATTCCCATCTTTCTGCTTGCTCTGAGGCAGGCTGACAGGTGGAAGAGGCGGGAGCAGGGAGCCCTGGGGAGGGACCCTCCAGGAGCTGTGTGGTGGCCCTGTGTGCTGAGGTCCCTAGTTCTTTTGAAGCTCAGGTCTTGCCCTGCGCTCTCACTACCTCCTGCCCAGCAAATCCTTGTGTTTGAAATCAACTGATTGATGTCAGTCCCTGGGTTTTCTGGGCTAGAGGAATAGCTAGAACCATCTGAGTAGCAAGGTAGCATCCAGCCTCCCTTAGGCTGGTTGGCACTCACATCATGTGTCCAGGCAGCACAGGATGATGACACAGTTGCAGCTGGCATCTCTGAAGGAGTTCTGCTGCTCTGCCGTGAGTGGCACCATTGCCATCCCCCAATCAAAGCCCTGGAAACACCAGTGTCAGATGTGTCCAGGGAGCAATGAGAAACAGGGGCTCATGCAGGACCTGGCGGGAGGCTGCAGGACAGGGTAGGTAAGTTCTGAAGGGCTTTGAGCACCCATCCTGGGGAATCCCTGGAGAAGGCCTGGGAGATGCACCTGAAGTAAGCTGGCACATGGCCTCGTGGAGGCTCCAGTGCAGGGAGTAGAGAGACTTCCCCAGAGAGACTCTGGGAAGGCCTGTACCCACAGAGGGTACAGACTGTACCAAACCCTCCTGTTTATTTTCAACCTCTAAGGTTGCTACACCAACTCACCTAGATAGGCCCTGGACTAGAATAACTACTAGAACATTCTTCCAGATGGCAGTAACCTCTTCAAGCACCTCTGCTCTTATTACCATAAGCACTTTACACTTGATCTTAGCCAAAAGGCCGAGAAGCGATACCATAAGCACTTTAAATAAGAGCTGGCGGAAAGTGGGAAAATTGTTAATTGGCTCTGCCAGTTGCTCATATTCCCGGGGGCAGCCTCTGTTGAAGATGGGCCCACACGGTCCAAGTCAGCTCAGTCCTCCAAAGGCCAGCCATTACAGCTTTAATTACGGAGCAGTAATGGATCCTTACATGTTGGATAATAATCATAATTATGAATGAGCGTCAGCGTTGAATAATGATGGCCATCAGTGTGCAGACATTTGGTTTATCCCAGAAAGGCCCCAGAAATGTAATCTAGTCCTAAGGATTCAGCAATGAGTATTGTGAGGGCCAGCTCTGAGGGGGAGAAAACCACCATGCTAGCCCTGGGTATGGAGCAGGTGGGAACGGGGGTGATTTTCAAAAAGTTTACAGAGCCCTGGCTTTGAAGAGGTGTGTTTGATATGCAGCCCACGACCCAATGAAGCCAGGAAAGAAAAAGTTCATTCATCTCTGTAACACCTTTGTCTGTGCCATGTGCTGTTCTAGATGCTGGAGATCCAGAATTGAGAATGCTGACAAAATCCTTACCTTTGTGAAACTTATATTCCAACCCAGGCTAGATTGCCAATGAACAAGCTAAATCAGTGGAAAAGAATCATGTTACATGGTGCTAAGTGCTACAGAGAATATGGTGGCAGGAGAGGGAATGACAAGTGTGGGGTGGGAGTAGGGATGAACCCCAGGGAAGTCCCCCCACCCAGAAGGGACCTTTGAACAAACACCTGGAGGGAGGGAGAGAGGGAGCTGTGGGCTATTTGGGGAAGGGGCTTCCAGCAGAGTGTGTAGGTGTCCAGTGTCCCCACAGGGTCTGAGGAACAGCAAGACAGCCAGGGCGGCCAACAGAGGGGAGCCAGAACGAATGGGGTGGAGTTGAAACCAGAGAGATAGCCCTGGAATGAGGTTGGCCCCGGGGAACCTTAAGAGCTGTGGTTTGTACTCAGGGCAAGCTGGGAGGATTGGCAGCAGTGCAGAGAGCTACCCTGCCTCACCAGGAAAGGATCACCCAGCACCCAGGCCGAGGGAGGCTGCGACAGGGCAGGGGGAGGCAGTGGCAGAGCAGGGAGAGGGGGCCTGATCTGTTCTTCAGGGGGGGTTGACCAAATCCTTGGTCTCCTAGGGGTCCCACGGGACGCCCTCTGCAGCTGTCTCCCAGTGAGGGGGGCCTTTGGGAGTCAGCCCCATTAGGAGAAGCTTCCCACTAAGGTTGAGCAGAGAACTTGAGTCACTAAGAGCCCACATGGTCGTCCTTGCCCCAGGCCAGGGGAGGGGAGACTAACACCATCCTAGATGGCAAATGCTAAACTGATCTATCTGAGAGCCTGGTGCTAGGGAGAGGTTGTTGGAAGCTCTGCTTGGCTGGCCATGGGCCAGCTCAAGCTCCGACCCGGACCATGAACACCCATGCGAGGGTCCAGTCACCCTGCCAGGGCCCTGACGCTGTGCTTTCCCTCCTCTGCTTCCTTCCTTAGCCCTAGGGTTGGTTCACATCCTACCCTCACCCAGGGTTCCAGCAGGGAGAAGAGAGCGGAGCTAGTCAGGGGCCTGGGCTCTCTGTTCTGAGAGCACGGAGAAGCCGCCGAGGGGTTGCAAGTAGGAGAGAGTGACGAGGTCAGGTCTGCTTCACTAAAATGACACTGTGGCTGCTGCGTGGAAAGACAGCAGAGGAGCAAGGACAGAAGCAGGGAGCTGGTTCACAAGCTACTTGGTGTGTAGGTAGAAGGGATGGCAGGCCAGGGTCTGGAGACAGCAGTGGAGCTGAGTGATATTCTGGGGGGAATCAGCCGTATCTGGGGGTGGGTAGATATAAGGAGGAAGGGAGAGGAGGGCGCCAAGACTGACTTTGAGAGCTCTGTCCCTGATGACTGCCCATTCCTGAGGAGGGGAGCCCCATATCAACTCAGGCCCAGGAAAACAAGCATGGCTCAGCATGAGATGTGCTGAGTCTGATGCCTTGAAAAGTCCTGGAGGGGATGTCGGGGGCCTTGGAGATGCAGGCAGGACTACAGTCAGAGGAGACCCTGGGGCTAGAGGTATATGTGAGGAGACCACCTGAGGTAGGGGCCATGTGAGCATGGGCACCGTCACTTTTGGAGGGAGCTAACAGGAGAGGAGGGCCTGGGTTGAGCCCTGAGGAGCAACAACATCGAATGACCAAGAAGGAGGGGGATGAGCCAGCAAAGGAGGCCAAGAACGGGACTGAGTAACAAGAAGAATACCAGGAGAGAGTGGGAACATCTGTCAGCAAATATTTATTGAGCAGATTCCCAGCAATAGTGGGGAAACAAAACAGATGCATCCCATCTTCTGGTACTTTCCATCTTTGGTGGGAAGGCGGAAATTAAAAGTCGATAATCAAGTATGTCTGCAATCACGATGTGAGACACCCATTTAAAGGAAAGAACTGGGGGTTAAGAGACTCGGTCCAGAGAGGGAGGGTCAGGGAGGGAGAGTCCAAGGTCAGACTGGGAGGATGGGAGCAGGCAGGGGGTGGCCCAGGTGGAGCGCACAGCACCTGCGGAGGCCCCACAGGTGTGGCTGTGGGAAGGGAGGTGGGGCTGGAGGCAGGGACCAGGCCCTTCCGGAGCCTTCTGATAAGTCATCTGGGTCTCCTGGTTAGCTCCCAGGAAGGCACTGCAGGGTCTCATACAGGATGTGACCTGGTGGGCCAGGATCATGTCTATGTAGAAGAAAGTGTTGTGGTTCCAACTGAGCGTTCCAGGATCCTGGTTTGCCTGGCTGGGGTGGGAGAGAGGAAGAGTGGGCGTGCATTCCAGAAAGAAGGAACAACAAGTGCTATTTCTAAAAACAGGAAAAAGAGCCTGTGTTCCACAGAGACAAGACTCAGGCTGGACTGTGCCCTCTAGCAGTGATCCTCTGAACAATAGGATGCAAATAGCTAATATTTATTGTCAGGCATGCTACCGAGTACTCTCTATATTTTTCTCATTTACTCTTCAAAACAACCCTAAGGAGATGCATATTTTTGTTGGCCTTATTTTTTCCAGATGAAGAAGGCCTTTCTGTTTCTCAAACAGGCCAAGGTCCTTGCCCCAGGACCTTTGCACTGCTGTGCCCACTCCCTGGAATACTCTTTCCCTATTCTTCTTGCAGCTGGTCCTGGTGCAGGTCTCAACTCTACTATCATCTCTCCTCAAGTTTGTCCTCAAGTTTGTCCCCGACCTTTGTGCCTAGCTCCTGCCTCATGAACATGGTCACATTCTCTCTTCTTCCAAAACACATATCCCTTCCCGGAAATTCTCTCCTTGCATTTGCTTGTTGATACACTGATGGTCTGACCCCCTAGGCAGAATTTGAGGTCCATGACAGCCAAGCCATGTAAATCTTGCTTAGTCCTAACCTGCGGGACCTGGAATACCCAGTGAAGGGGGGATGGGCAATTAAGTCTTTGTTGACATGAATGGACATAACTCGTCCAATGTCACAAAGGTAAGAAGTGGAGGACTCGAACCAGGTCTCTCTGACTCCCAGACCCCTGCTCTTAAACACAACTACACTGAGCTTCTAGGCTGGAGGGGCTGGCCCCAAGCTGTGGGAGCAGCATCGCTGGAGGTGCCACAGAGCAGGAGCAGACGGGCAGAAGGCCTGGTTTTGGGAGCTGGTGCCATTAAGTCTTACAGGGAGCGCCAGAGGCTGCCAGCCCTTCAGAAAAGCCTCCAGGACGTGTGCAAGGATATGCACATAGTTCATATGCACCGTTTAGTGAATAATTGCCCGGCAGGCATGCAGAGTTGATTTTGCACCTCTTATTTCCTGCCCTCCAGGCAGAAGAAGGCAATGGAAGGAGTCCCAGAAGCACCTGCCTTGGGTCCCAACTAGCTCCGAGGCCTTGGACAGGTCACTTCACCATTGAGGCTTGGTCTCATCTGTAGACTGAGGAGGTCGGGTTCCCACAACTCTGACATGGTTTCCATTTTCTAAATAGTCTCCTCCAGTGCTTGTCCATGAAGAAAAGACCATGTCTTCTATATTCTATTATTTGGTACAGCTCTCTGCCAGGCTCAGGTGAGGCTCTGTGAATAATTGACAAATGAAGAATGCGTGCGTGCATGCATGAGAAGAGGAGAGCATACTTTCCATCCATGAGGGCTGCCCCTCCAGGTGAAAGAGAAGATGTATCCCACACACAGCTGTTGAGTAGTAGCTGGTTATTCTGACCAGAAGGAGGCTGTAATAGTGCACAGCAGGTAACACTCCCAGAAGAGAAAGCTCAATTTCCCTGTGCGCATAATGGACAAATAGGACCCTGTGTAGAAGACGGGTTGTATAGTAGGGCTAAGTGTAAGGGGAGAGAGAGAAGTGTGATCAACATCTTAGAAATAACTAGTGGGGAGCTGTGGAAGGTTTGGCAGGGGCAGGAGAAGAAGGCCTGGCCTGGGGAGACTGTTAGTGACACTGCCCGGGACGCTAGAAGAGACCCAGGCTAGCCAGATGCCTGTCTGCGGGAGGTGGCAGGAAGCCACTGTGGGCTCTTGAGGAGATGAAGAATGAGCAGAAACCAGAGTATAGAGCTCTAGCCTAGCCACTGTGTTTGGGAAATTGAAGTGTTGGAGATAACCTTCACTTTCTGATCCGGCAATGCCAAGAACAACAGTGGAATAGCCTGGAGCCAGAGCCTGAGGGCATGGTTTGGGCCCTGGCTCTTCCACTTATTTCCTCTGTGCCCTTGGGCAAGCTACTTAATCACTCTGTGCCAGCTGCCGCCTCTGTAAAATAGGAACAATGGTAATATCCACCTCATAATGCCATTTAGAAGATTACATGAGAAATATATATAGGGCTGAGAATAGGACCTGACACATAGTAAGTGCCATATTCATGTTAGCTATTGTTTCCAAAAACTTGGTTTCAACCCAGAAGGGAATCTTAGTTGAAATGCCTGTATTCATTTGAAAACCCCAACTTAGACTTGGAGAGAAGAACTAAAGAGACGTAAATGTGGTCCATCTTGCATCTTCTGTGTAGTTTGGCATTCCCTTGCTTCAAAACCAAGCATTTGCTTTTTTTTTTTTTTTCCCATCTGTCTCTCACTTTCCCACTAAGGGTTAATTCTGCATCGTCTTCTCTAAAAATCCTCGGGAAACAGAGGAATGCCCTCCTTTTTATTCACTCCGATCTCAGGACTGGGTTTCGGGCGACCCCCTCTGGCCCCCTCTGGCCGCCCTGCCTCAGTCAGTGACAGCCGGTCCTGCCAAAAATAAGCCGCCCTCCCTCACCCCCTGCTGGGAAGATGCTGGCGTTGGAGTTGACCCCCGACAACAGCGTGCAACCCCCAACTCTAAAGCTGGTGAGACAGTTCGCGTTGAGTGGGCGCCACCGGGACGGAAAACACGGGGATGGGCTTCCAGCCCCCGCGGCGGCCGAGCCGACTCTGGCCCTTCTGGTCCACAGAATGTGCTGAGCCCAAGCCCCCGGGGTGCCCCCCAGGGGTCGGTGGTGCCAGGGCCTCCGAGGGGCCAGGCCCAGGGCCAGGGCACGGCCAAGGGGGCCCAGAGGAAACTTGGTGGGAGGCACTGGTCCTAAGAGAAAGACAGACCCTATGGAGACAGAAGGGCCCCCGCCCGTTCTTCCCGAAAGCTGCAAAACGATCGCGCGCACCCAGCTCCGCCGCAATATATTCTGAAGCAAAGGTCTTTAATATCTTGAGCTTTAGAGACTCACCCTGGGCGGGGTGGGGAGGGGGGCGGCTTTGTAACAGCTGCGCTCTGGTATGAAGCTGTTCCTGTCTCACACATCGTCGGCCTCTTTGAGAAAGAAAAGGCACAAGAGGGAGGAATAAAGGGGAAATCGGATGCTGATGCAGAGAGGCTCTTTGTGACTAGAATAAATGCCCGGAAAAGAGAAGCCTGAAGTAACCAGAAGACACCATTTCCCAGAGCACTGCCCAATCTGGGTCATGTGAAACCTTTAGAAGGTATCAGTTATACTGGGTGCATTGTGCTGGCTGGACTCTATGGCAACGTTCTAGTCTTTTGTGTCCTTCAGATAATGTGCCAAATCGCCTATTTAAAATCCCAAAAAAAGGACGTGTCTTCCTATGCAGAGGCCCCTGATTAAGGACTCTTCTTAAGTGAGTGAACCACTTTGCAGCAAGCTGCCATCCTAATGACTATGGGCAGGGGTGGGGGGACCCGGGGCCACGGGTCTTCAGTGTTGCTGTGAGAGACGCATTAGCAGCCCTGCCCCTCCCAACAGGCCTGGTTTGCCATCTATGGGACTGAATCCATGCTGGGCAAGTGCCATCACAGGGGGGCTGCCCCAGCTCCTCCTCACATCCTCTCCCACTGTGTCCCAACACCTCCACCAGTGTACGATGCCCCAGCATCACCACCAGCAGAGGGAGGAAACTCGGGCCTCCAAGCCCATGCAACAGCTGAATTTCATGGTTTTTCTGAAGATGTGGTTTTTATGGTTGGCTGAAATCTAGCAAACACTTCTTTGTTCACTGCATTGTCTAACAGTGATCAATACTTGAAGGTTCTTGAGTACACTGCTGTCTTCCTTGGGGTGGTCCATGTAGGGTCCCTTGGATTTGGAAGAGAAAAGACCACGTTGAATATTTATCACACCCAACATAAAGGAAAGGGTGATAAGAGCTCCAGATGTAGGTTTTAGGGAATATTGCCTCTGATGGCAGTGCAGAATATTCCAGTACATGCTGTGATATGATGTGACATAATAACCTTCTGACTGATGACAAGGACTCGAGAAGAACCAATCAGGTAGCATAGAGGGGCTTTTAGGGTGGAACTCGAGGTTAATCTGCATGATCTCCAAGGTGCCTTCCAATCCTGAATTCTCTGATTCTCTAGGCACAGTGGGGATGGTAGGAAGTGGGGATGGAGTGGGTCCAGATTTTAAAACCTGGAGTGTTAATCTGGAGGGAGGACAATTGCAATGCCAAAAGGATGACAGCTGGGAAGTGGAGACTGGGTAAGTTGATGAGCATAAGAGAGAGGTGGTGAATGGGCAGTCACTTAGCCAGAGCCTATAAGAAGAAGCATGGTGGGGGAGAACTTGGGTGGCTCAGTCAGTTAAGCACCTAGCTCTTGGTTTCAGCTCAGGTCATGACTCAGGGTCATGAGATAGAACCCCACATTGGGCTCCATGCTCAGCCCAGAGTCTGCTTGAGATTCTTTTCCTCTCCCTCTGTCCCCCCTGTCCCTTCTCTCTCTCTCTCTCTCTCTCTCTCTCTCTCTCTCATTCTCCAATAAATAAAAGCCTTCAAAAAAGGGGGCTTGGACACTAGCAGAGTAATTATAAAATAAAATTAATGGATCCTAAGCCCTCTTGGTTATAGAGGTTGAGTGGAACTAAAGATCTGTTTGCACTAAAACATGCTCTGGCTCTTCCTTGTGGCCTGAGATCTCTGCCACTTTGAGCAATATCTCCAGGAAGCCGTTGTGAAAATGAGCATGTGGGTCCTGCGTCTAGAGACTGTGTTAATAGAGTCCTGTGTGGCAGGACTTCAGCACAGTGTTAGGCAATCCCTTTCCTTCTCAGGCCTCCAGTGTCCCCATGCTCAGGAGTTCTAGTAGCTTTTTTAGAGGTTCCATGAGATTTTCTACAAAAACAATCAGCTACCTGCAAATAAAGGCAATTCGAATGCATCCTTTCTGATCTTTTTGCCTTTTCTTTCTTTTTCCTTGCTTTATTGCACTAGCTGGGACTTCTGGTGTTGTGTGAAATAAAAGCGATGAGTGTTGATGCCCTTGTTCCATTCCTGACCTTAGGGAGAAAACATTTAGTGTTTCATCACTAAGAATGAGGTTTGCTATAGGTATTTCATAGGTATTATCTTGTTTGATAAGAATTTTTTTAAGAATGGGTGTTAAATTTTACCAAATGCCTTTTCTGCATCCACTGAGATGATCCTTTTCTTGCTTAAATTGTTAATGTGCTGCATTACATTCACTAAATGATTCAAATCATGGACTCTATGTTGGCAGTGAAACTGCTTTCACCTCTCATTAACATTTCTGAAGCTGGTTTTTAAGCTTAGTTATGATGGATCCACAGCAGCCTGACTCTTGGGCTAATTTAAGCTCACAGCTGAGACAAGGACTTTTCCAAGGACTTTACCTGATATCACATCTTTTTCTGAAATCTCTCTGCTTTGACTGGTAGGAATGGAGCCCTTCCCCTGTGCAAGCACTGAGAGTTGTATAGCAAACTTCCTGTTTGTTTTTTCCCTGCCTTGTAGAATTTCACCCTGCCGATCATTCATTACTCAGCCAAAGACTCAAGGAGACCCCTCTGAAGTTCTCCAGAGCTCCATCTACACAAATACCTCCTTCTGTCTCCTGGATCCCAGCCACCTCTATCTCCCCAGGCTCTGGCTTTTGTCTCCTCACCTCAGTGAAATTGCTAGGCTCTCTTTGGGTACCACTCCCTGTGTTCTGGAAACTACTTGCCAGCAGTGACCAGGGCAATCATATCATGCAACTAGTTTGCTTCCTTTCTCCTGGGGATCAGAATGCTGTGCTGTCCATAATCCATGCTGAGATGGGCCATTGCATAGACTTTTACCCATTTCTAACCATGAGGGGCAGGTCTGCAATTCCTGAAGTTATGGCTCCCCATGAACAGAGGCAGACAGTCCACCCACTGCATTTTGTTCACACTACCACCATCCCTCTTAACGCTTGTGCTAGAGCAACTTTACCTGTTTTGCACTTTTGAGTAAAAGCATTTTGCACTGGAATGTTACAGAAGAGGGCACCCGTGGTGGCATTGGAAGATCTCTGCTGCTCACATAGTGGCATCAGTTATGACCACTGTAAGCCTGAGTCCCAGCTTCTCAAAAATGAGAGTAAGGATGATTTACCCACCTGCCACTCCAACATGTTGTGAGGGATAAACCAATAACGTGGGAAATAACACTCACCCTTCTAGGGCACCAAATGTAGTCATCTGAGCGCTCCAACCTTCCTGCGTGGCAAACTTTTGCTCAGGCCTTACCTTCCTTCCACTCTTGCTGGGATTGCCCCCTTTCTGGACCACTCCTCTCTCCAACCTGTTGGCCTAGCCAAAGGTCCCTAAAATATTCAGAAGAGCCACCTGGAAATACAAGTCTTTACTGAGTTGATATCATGCTGCTATCCTAAAATGGTCACAGAGTCTTGGGTATTTGGTTGTTGAAGTTCCTTCACCTTAAAAGTACAATGTGCAATAATAGTACAAAGCTGCACACACCAGAATAACTTGAACTACAGGCTAAAAAATCATTTCTCTCCTTCAGGGCTGCCTGGAGCCACAGGAGCTCCGGGGGAGAAGGGAGACCGTGGTGAGCTGGGCTTGACTGGACATGAGGGCCCAGCAGGGCCAAAAGGAGACAAAGGAGACAAAGGGGACGTGTCCAATGACGTGCTCCTCACAGGTAAGGGGCTGGCACATGGGCTGTCCCCAGGTGAACGGGCCCAGCGACCAGCCTGGTACAAAGGCTGCTCCAGTCTTCCTTATCTGCTGTAGTGCCCACCTGCTTTGCAGCCTGGTTTGGAGTTCTGTGCCTTCAAAAAGGGGGAAACCATGAATGTTATGCCAACGTTGGCGAGACCAAATCTAAGATCTAAGCATAAGTAGTTTAGATAATTCCAGTCTAAACACCATGATTAGATTGAATTAGGATGGAGGGAGCTTCCTTTATTCCAAATAGCTATTAAGTCTAGCACAATGTAGAACAAGACAAAGAAGCCAGCAATTTAAGATACTTCAGGGGACAACTAACAGAAAGCTCAGGCATTCTCTTCCCAGTCCAGGGAGGGTCATTGAAGACCTTAGGATCTTTGTCCTAAGCCTTTTGGCATACAATTAGAGCAGACATGGTTGCCAATCTCCTTTTTCTGGTTTCCGGCAGACAGTTGGCATCTGGGAGGGTGGCAGGGTTGTAGAGACATAACAAACCACAGAAAGTCACATGGTGGAAAGAGTAGATGACAGCTGATGGTCATGGAGGAGGAAGAGGCCGAAGAGTTTTAAAAGCACAGTACTTCAGAGACCATTTATATCATAAAAACCTAACTATCCTTATGTATTCAATAAATATTTTTGAATGTCAAAGAACACCATTTATGAGTCAGAGACTTTGCTAGTAGCTGGGAATATGAATATGAAAGTGAGCGAGACAGGACATCTGTCCTGAAGAAGCTAGGACACTAGGATGCTAGAAGCTTCTGAGCAGAAGCTTGACCACTAGGTGATGAGCACTAAGGAGGGTTCTTGATGGGATGAGCACTGGGTGTTATACTATGTGTTGGCAAATTGAATTTAAATAAAATATTTTAAAAATAAATTAAAAAAAATAAAAATAAAAATAAAAATAAAATAAAATTTAAAAGGTAGAGCACTCACGCCAGTCACCTATGAGTCTCATAGGCAAGACAGAGAGGATGAGATTCAGTCAGAATCATGAGATTCTTCATTTGAAGAAAGAGGCTCAAATGGTTAAGCTGCCTGCCCAAGGTCAAGGGTAGGCAGGCTCCCCTGATTTCTTCTAACACACAGAGCAGTGCTTCACATACCTGGCAGCATATGAGGAGGCTTTAAAAATTATGGATGACCAGTCTCCCCACCATTTTGACCTAACTATTTTGCGTGGGGTCCCAGCATTAGAATTGTATCAGAGCTCCTTAGATGATTCTAATAAGCAGTCAGGGTTGAGATCCTTCAACATGGCCAGTGACATGAGCATGAGCTTTGTCTCGAGACATACCTGAGGTTGAGTTCCAACCCTATTCCCAGTTGTGACCTTGGTCCAAGTACCAAACTTCCCCAAGACTTGGGTCACTGAGGAGCTACTAATACTGTCTCACAGAATGGTTGGGAAGAACGATGAGGAGGAGATTTGTAAAATTCTTCGCACAGTTCCTGGCACATAGTTGGAACTTAACATCCACTATGGGTGCTTCCTCAACTTTGCATGGACAAGTGCTAGGACACAGTTATGTCAGGGAAGGGGGGCTCAGCAATCCTCCCTGGAGCTACCCATTGTCCTTTCCCCTAGGAGCAACCCATCTCTGTTTATGGTGCTTGAATCAATCTCTCTCCCTGCCCCCTTCTTTCTCTGCAGGTGCCAAAGGTGACCAAGGCCCTCCTGGCCTCCCAGGACCCCCAGGCCCTCCAGGTCCCCCAGGACCTCCTGGAAGCAGACGAGCTAAAGGCCCTCGGCAGCCAAACATGTTCAATGGCCAGTGTACAGGTCACCAGCCCCTGCCCCTGCCCCAGGGAGCCCACCTCTTTGGCTAATGATCCCAAACTCTCAGGCTTCACTCAGGCTTTGCAATCAGAATTTTTTAAACAGAGGGAGGAGATTTTTGACTGAAGTGAGAGATCCCCCTTGAGACAGGCTGCTTGGGCAGTCTGCCCTGAGGGTGAGAACTTGTAGCAGGTTTAGAATTGGGCCTCCTCACCCTCCCGTCTTTTATCACCAGCCTGTTTCTCTTCCTTGCCAAATCCATCATCCCTTCCCCTGAAACAGTCTCAAAGGCTAAGCCATTCACTCTGGGAGTGTGAAGGGCTTGGCTGATGATGCTGGGGAGATGAGGGGGAGGTTCAGCTTGGTTAACTCCCCACAGTACTACAGTTCAGCCCTCACCACCGCTAAGCTTTTCATGCAAACCACGCGTGGGGCACAGCACTAAGTGCTTAGTTCATTGGATTCTCACAGCAGTGTCATGACACAGGAATTGGTATTGCCGCCAACATACAGATCCAACACTGAAACCCCAAGGAGCTGTGTAGCTTGCCCAAGGTCACTCCATTAGTAAGTGACGGAGCTGGGATTCACGTCTGCCTGGCTCTGAAGCTCTGCTCTTAGAGAGCTTTCCTTTCAGAGATGGAAATTCTGACTTTGAGATTAAGCCAACCAAAGGCTAGGGACACCTGATCTCTGGAAGGCCAAGGGACTTATTTGTTGGCCAGTCTGTGACAGAGGTGGCCATAGGATTGAAAGCTAATTACGATGAAGGGCCATATGAATGAAAAACACTTCTAATGTGATGCTAGAACTTCTCCCCAGAGTGGTGACCTGGGACCTACTCACCTGCTAAGGCCATGAGAGGGCACAACTTGATGCCATCACTTCAGTGGCAAACAGAGAAAGGAGGATCCTGCCTGGAGTTTCTTGCACACTCATTGTGAATCTCACTGCCACTTCCCTAAGCTGTCTTTAGTTTTGTTTGGTGCCCTATTTTTGCAGGAAGACATTTTGGGCACACATGCTCAGCTGTCAGAGTGGGCAAATCTGTGCTTTCAAAGATGTCACCCCCCTCACCCCCCAGTCAGTGGAAACTGACTATAACTCTGCCCAGCAGTTAGTTCCATGACCCTCTGCCACCCACTCCATTAGCACCAGCTCTTTGTTCAGCTGCCCTCAGAGAATGAGCTGAGCTGCAACCTTCGCCTGGGAGAAGGGGGGAATCTGACCCGGGCCTTTACAGAGTCCTGGTTTGCCATAGGCTGTGGCAGCCAGGACACAGGTGCTTGGAGGAGAAGTACCCGTCCCTGCCTCACCTGCGTAAGAGGCTGGTCAGCAGGGGCTGGGCCTCCGTATTGTGAAAACTGCTTTGAATGAGAGGCTGTAATCTTCTGCTCTGCCTCCTAGAAATGAGTCCTCAGTTGCCACGCATCTTGCACCTGAACTTGCCTTCTCTCCTCCTCCAGTCCCATTTCTTTAGGCCCCTTCCCTCCCCCACAGCTCTAGAAGCAGGTTGGTACAAGATGAATTAATGAGAGCCTTTTCTTCAGACTAAGAATAGGGGAGTCTCTCTGTCCCCTTCCTGTGCAACCACGTTCCTTAACAGAAACTCCAGATGAAACTCAGAGGCAGCAGGATTGCATGTGGGGGAGTCATAACAGAACCCCAAGACAAGACTGCCCTCATCAGGGGACAGGAGGACTTGAGGGAGACACAGGCTCATCCTGCTAGAAAGAAGCTTAGAGTACATGGGGTCCTGCCCTTTATCTCAGTAGTAAAGAAACCTTTCTAGATTATTCTGAGAGCTTGGGACAACAGAGGTGCCCCTTTCTTTTTTTTTTTTTTTTTTTTGAGGTGCCCCTTTCTATCTAGCAACTACAGGTGATTTGAATCTCTCAGAATTGGTCTAGGTGAGTGGGCTGAACTTCTCCAAAAAGCTTGATTTGCGTCTGCTCCCCTGCAGCCCCAGACCAGGTCCTTCTCCCCAGCCAGTCCACTCCCTCTGTCTTCACACTGGCCATGTTCCTCCCTTCTGTCCTGCTTCAGCTAACCTTAGACACCTCTTCACTAAAGGTGTGAATGAAGCACATCTGTTAAAGGGATCAATTATAACCCAGGTAGGATGACTTCTAGCTCGGGTATAGCTTCCAGCCAACTATCAATCAGGTGCCTGTCGAGGACCTCTGTCCCATAGACCTTCAAGCAGACACAGGTGGGAGATGGTGGAGGAGAGCTCCAACATCTCTGGGCTCCTTCTTCCTCTGTGGTTCCTCCCTTTGGCAGTCCAGGAAGACAAGATAAAGGTGACTACCCTATCCAGAGGCCCCATCAGCTTCCCTGAAAGTGAGAATCCTTCCAGGAAAATGGAATCCGTGATGGTGATACCACCTAGCCAGATGGGCCAAGAAAGTGTCAGAAAGGCTCTCCTCTCCCTCCAACCCCAGAATGCTGAGGGCTTGAACAGGCCACTTTACCCCTTTCATTGACATCCTCTTGGGATTGTATTATCTTAGCAGCTGTGATTATGGAAAGCTTGTGGGGAACTCACCAAGTGGAGGGTGGGGGCCAGGTGGGGGAATTAGAAGTGTATGACTTGTTGCTTAAAAAAGCAAGCCACCAAAGAACTTGGTGGGCCTATTGTAGGGGCTGCTTATAGGACTAGAGTCTGAAATGAAGTGAGGGGAAGCACCAGTTATAACATTACACAAATCTCACTATGCCACTGCACTTGCTCTGATCCTTGTCATCGTTGTTTTAGGTGAGACATGTGTGATACCAAATGATGACACCTTGGTTGGAAAAGCTGATGAGAAAGTCGGGGAACACCATTCTCCACCAGCAGGTTCAGAAGCAAAGCATCTTGTTTTGAAATTCAGATATTGGATGCCTTAAAGTCATAACTGGAGGATGACTAATTTTCCTTTCTCTTCTTTTGGTAGAATCCATGATCGCTTCCATCGGAAGTCCGACACAAGTATTGAAAGTTACAGAGACATTTGGGACTTGGATAAGAGAGTCTGCGAACAACAGTGATGAACGGATCTGGGTGACTGAACACTTCTCAGGTACCTTCACTTGGCAATGACTCGTGTCTGTGTTGTAGTTTGCTCTTCATCTGTTGCCTGCCTTCAGGCTTATTCTATTTCTGTGTGTCTGAAATCCCTACCGACTGGTGTCACAGAACTGCTCGTTATTTTCAAAAGCACAAAGGAAGGAATGGGCAGACCACTTTTCTCAGTTGAGCACACTGATGACAAGCCTCACAGCTCAAATCACCGGGGCATGACCAGGGTGCTCCAGTGTAGCTTATCCAGTTTTAGGCAAAGTATCTAAAAGGGAACAAATAGCATTATGACTATAGCCTTATAAAGCCCAAAACCACAATGTGGAAGAAATGTCAGAAACAAATTCTCGTGCACCGTCCATCTTTCTGTAAGGAGAGTACTTTTGGCCATCTTTCCTAGATGCC
The DNA here is from genome assembly GCF_053574225.1 of Canis aureus. Taxonomy (NCBI): domain Eukaryota; kingdom Metazoa; phylum Chordata; class Mammalia; order Carnivora; family Canidae; genus Canis; species Canis aureus. Next base: position 21,897,129 of record NC_135642.1, read on the forward strand.
TGTTGGACAGAGAGTCCAGGGGACAAGGTGAAGTGCCATCGTGCAGCATGCTGCATCTGAGCATGGCCCTGGTTATGCTATCCTGGAGGCATGGTCAGGGATTGCCAGTGGTGGTAGCAGTAGCCTCGTTCCTAAAGGGGTCTGACTACACTCACTGGGCAGAGCAGTTGCCGAGACACTGCTTCATTTCCTCAGGGCTCAGTGATCAGCTGGTAGTGACTACCCGGATTCCAACGGAGAGGGACTCGGTGGCTCAGAAAGAAAGAGGAACACTGAATTAGCAGTGGCAGGAGAAGGTGGAGGTGACTGCCCAAGTGCCAACTATTTGCTGTTCCCAGTACAGCCTATATCAGTCTGATAGAAGATTTCATAAACAATCTAGAGAGTTCTGGGAAGGAGTGATACAGTTGGCCTGGGAGGAGCAAAGCCAACTCTGTGGCTTCTATCTTTGAAGGACAGTTCAGGAATCCAGAGAAGAGAATTGGACTTTGGGTCTGGGGGTCTGAGACTCCAACCTGGACACGGACCCTTGCAAGACACCTCACTCTTGACTTCCATTCCTGTAACTCCCTCCCCTGACTCACTCCCATGCCTTTCCCTGGCTTTTCCCCTGCAGGCATCAGGGTGAAGGAATTCAAAGACCAACCCTCACTGCTGAATGGCAGTTACACACTCGTGCACCTCCCCTATTACTTCCATGGCTGCGGGCATGCCGTTCACAACAACTCGCTCTACTACCACAAAGGAGGCTCCAACACCATAGTGAGGTGAGTCATCCGGGCCACAGCCGCCCTCCCCACGCATCGCAGACCGCACCTGTGTGGTGCTTTAGTTATCTGAGAGCTACTTAGGGGGTGGGACGGTGGTTCCCTCAACTTTCTGTCCCCAGAACCTGGCACACAGGGTCAGTCAGGGTTTGCTGACTGAGTGAACCACGGGACACAATGAGTGAGCCCCAGGACCCAGCCCTGGCCTGGGGTCTGCCGTATTGCTGGTGGGGTTACCAAGAGTGAGGACAGAGCCAGAGAGTAGACCTAGAGAGATCAGGATAAGCCTTCTTATCCTTTGAGAAAAGAGGCAGGAAGAACCGAGGGCTCCCTTGTCAGGAAGGTGTCACACACCGAAGTCAGTTTTATCCTGAAAACCCTTGGGTGTGAAGAATGTCCCATCACGGCTCCAATCATTGAAGACCAAAGACTGAAGACGGTGTGAAGTCAGGGGTCTTTGTGTTCTGACTGACCTGTTGTCCTGACGGGACCCTCACCAGGCTACCTCTCCTCCTCTTTGCTCTCCCAAGGGAGGTGGTCCCCTGAGTAGACCGAGCAGTGTCTTCCTGGCTCCCCAAAAGAAGTGCTAAAATTTTGTCTTTGTGGCTCAAGAGGAAATCAAGCTCTAGGCTTTTGAGGCAGAAGCAGGTCATCTTGGGCAAGTCAAGAAAGCAGGGAACTCAGTCAGGGTCCAGCTTCCCCTACTCACTGTGTGCCTTTGGAGGAGACCCCACCTCCTGCGGGCTGCAGGTCCTCGTCAGACAGAGAGGAGGGCCCAGAGCCTCTGCAGCCTTCCAGCAGTACCCCTATCTGAAATGACGCCAGTGTTATGAAAGCCACAGTCCCAGTCATTCAAAACAAGAGATAAGGACCCAAGGGAAAACTAGGCCTGTCATCTCTCTCCCTCACCACCTTCCTCCCCTGGAAGAGGCCCAGCTGGACTGACTTTGCTGGCGTTAGAGTGTGGGTCAGGCTGGGGACAGGACACACATCAGCTGTGGCTGGAAGCATCCCCGCCTTGGCCTCTCATCCCCTCTACCAGAGCCCCCATCATTTCAACATCTCCCTGGCTACATCATTTGGATGAGTCTTGTGCTACAGAAAACAGCAACCAGCCCACCTCCTGCTCAGAAGTCAGCACTTCCCGGCATGCTCCTCCCTGTGACTCTTCCTCATTAAATCCTGCAGTTCCCTACTGGCCCTGGGATGGTTTTACGTAGGGATGAGGGCCATAAGGGAGTTCTGGGGTGAATGAGCCCTGGAAAGAGTTTTGGCCACTCCAAGAAAAAGTGTCTTTTTTTTAAAGATTTTATTTATTTATTCATGAGAGACATAGCTTTTTTTTTTTTTTTTTTTTTTGAGACATAGTCTTTTAATGAAGCTTAGCATGTGATGCACTGCTTAGGCCTGTCCTGCAGCCTTGCCCTCTACCAGGCCTCAGACAGGGGGTCGGGGATGGAGGGTCATGGGGGTGGGGGGCAGGTTGGAATCAGACCCTGTTTCTCCTGCAAGGGACAAGCCCTTTGGAATGCAGCCGCTAGGCACCAGGACCAGAGCAACGGTAGGATGGACCAGATGGCAGTCCTGACGTCAGAGGACGGAGAAGCCTCTGAGCTGAGCTGGGCAGGCAGCGCTTACAAGCCCTCACTTTCTTCTGGCTTCTTTTCGCACTTACTTAATTGGCTTCCAGTTGGTTAGCCACAGTCATGCTTTCCTCGGCTCTTCTGCTGCTCAATGGCTCCCTCTTGTGCCTTTCTTTTATTTTAGCCTGATGTTTCTGAATTTTCATTCCTGGAGCTAGGTAACTTTTGAATCATAATCAACTTTTTGACAGAGTCTGGATTTAGAGTCTGCAAATCAGGCCACCTGCAGGAGCGGAGGGCCATGGGAGTCCACGCTGTAGCTCAATACATCCTGTCACTCTCCTGACAAGAAAGTGGACTTCATGGCCATGACTTTGCCACATCTGTTCTCAGCGGGCACTTTTCTTCTTCATTGAGACTGCTGTGACACTTTTGTCTTAAAAACTCCAGCATGGGGGTATCTGGGAGGCTCAGTGGTTAGGCGTCTGCCTTTGGCTCAGGGTGTGATCCCGGGGTCCTGGGATTGAGTCCCACATCAGGCTCCCCACAGGAAGCCTGTTGCTCCCTCTGCCTAGGTCTCTGCCTCTTTCTGTCTCTGCCTCTCATGAATAAATAAATAAAATCTTAAAAAACAAAACAAAACAAAAACCTCCAGCATAGGTTAGAAGGAGAACTCCCAAACTTGCAGTTAGAAAACTTAAATTCAAACTCTGGCTACTCACTTATATTCTCAGGCCAGTCACTTCTCCTTTCTCATTTGTGAAATGAAAAGGCTGGACTAGATCATTTTTAAGGCCCCTTGCAGGTCTAAGAATCTTAGGCATTTCAGGAGGTTAGCAAACACCTGAAGAGTCATGAGGGTAAGGAATTTTCCTGGGGCTACATGGCTCACAGGTGCACACTGAGATGTAGTCACCATCCTTTACATCCTTTTTTTTTTTTTAAGTTTTTATTTATTTATGATAGTCACACACAGAGAGAGAGAGAGGCAGAGACATAGGCAGAGGGAGAAGCAGGCTCCATGCATCAGGAGCCCGACGTGGGATTCGATCCCGGGTCTCCAGGATCGCGCCCTGGGCCAAAGGCAGGCACCAAACCACTGCGCCACCCAGGGATCCCTATCCTTTACATCCTTGATGTACAGAGCATAGGGTAGACCAGTGGAAAGAGCGTGGCCTAGAATGTAGAAATGCAGAGTCCCAGGGTGCTTAGTGGCTCAGTCAGTTAAGCATCTGCCTTTGGCTCAGGTCATGATCCCAGAGTCCTTGGATCGAGCCCCATATTGGGCTCCTGGCAAAGCAGGGAGCTTTTCCTTCTCCCTCTGCCTGCTGCTCCCCCTGCTTATGCTGTCTCTCTGTCAAATAACCTTAAAAAAAAAAAACAAAACTGCATAATCCTAGGCCCCACTCAGTTTACTAGATAGCCACAAACAAACCAAACTACCATTGTCCACGAAAATGCTGACTCATATCTACCTTTTTACGCATTTCAGATTTGAATTTGGCAAAGAAACATCCCAAACTCTGAAGCTTGAAAACGCCCTGTATTTTGATCGAAAATACCTCTTTGCCAATTCCAAGACTTACTTCAATTTAGCTGTGGATGAGAAGGGCCTTTGGATTATCTATGCTTCAAGTGTGGATGGCTCGAGCATTCTGGTCGCCCAGCTGGATGAGAGGACATTCTCTGTGATGCAACATATCAATACCACGTACCCCAAAACCAAGGCCGGCAACGCCTTCATTGCCCGAGGGATCCTTTATGTCACAGACACCAAGGATATGAGGATAACATTTGCTTTTGACTTGTTAGGAGGGAAACAGATCAATGCTAACTTTGATTTAAGAACTTCCCAGTCTGTTCTTGCCATGTTATCATACAATATGAGAGACCAGTATTTATATTCGTGGGAAGATGGCCACTTAATGCTTTATCCTGTGCAGTTTTTGTCATCGGCATTAAACCAGTGATAAGATTCATTCTGTTCACCCTCAGTAACTTTCAGATGTTCTCTGGCACCATTTATACCCCAACATAAATCTTGTCTTTAGGGTAACCAGGTATTTAGCTGTCGTAGTCTCAGGAGGTGAGTGTTGATATGGTCAGGGAATCCCCCTGCAGTTCAGATTCCTTAGGGGAACATAGCAAAGACTTGCAGTCAAAATAGCTGAGATTTGGTGATTTCTCCACAGACTGGCTGGGTGAGTTATACCCCTTCCTCTTTAGGGCCTTATTTTTCCTGACTGATAATAGGAAAGGGCTGGTGAGAACGATTAGCAAGATTTCCTCTACCTGTAGGAAACTCTGTTGCTGCTCTCACAACTGTTATATATTTGATTTTGTTTGGGGGTATTTAGCCACATGCTGAGCAAATTTACGTCGGAGCTGATAAGCCCGATTGCTTGAGCGGTGAAAGCCTTAGTACTGACTTGTATTCAGTGTCTTGGGCGGCCGCACGGACCCTTTCAGGCTACGGAGGGACCTTATTACCGTAACTTATTACCTTCCTCTGCCTCTGCACCTGCCACCACAGCACCAGAATGAAAATTACCCTCGGCTCCTGATTGCGGCTCAAGATAAGCAAAAGCCAGACACAGCTACGTGCTCGGGTTTGCTAATGAACCGGGAACAGGCCCTTCAGGCTCCTGTCCATCTCGGGTAGTGCTGGTTTGCAGCTGGGGGTAAACGTTGACTCCTCAGGCCCCCCTAGCTGCTTCTTGCTCTGCGACGCCTCTGCTCTCAGAGCACAGAATATTGTGTAAGGAGCATCCGTCTGGCTAGAACCATGGGAAGCACTTTGTGGTTTTCGGGAGAGGTACCGTATGTGGTTATTATCTAGAACAGGGACGGGCAAACTACGGCCCTTCGGCCAAACTTGCCCACTGCCAGTTTTTGTCAGTTGCGCTGGAATAGTTACAAGCATTTGCTTGCGTAGCCCAGCTTGTAACCGCTTTTGCTCTGCGATGGCAGAACCGAGTCGCTGCAAAGAATCTGAGCAGGGGCCTGCAAAGCCTGAAACGTTCACCCGCTGGCCCTTTACAGCAAACGTTTGCCGACCCCTGGTCTAGGATGTAAAGTGAGCCTGACTGTTGGAAGGGCTTCTTCACCGCGGGCTCTTTGTTATGTTTTGTTTTATTCCACCCTAAGAAGGAATAATTTATATGGTTTGAGTGTTTGGTCGAGGGGAAGGGTGAGAACAGTATAAAATTAAGGGGACCTCCCCGAAAGCAGTTAGTAAACTGCTCTTTCCCTAATAGTCTTTGGATTTTTTTTTTAGGTTTCATTTATTTATTCATGAGAGACACAGGCAGAGGGAGCAGCAGGCTACATGCACCGGGAGCCCGATGTGGGATTCGATCCCGGGTCTCCAGGATCACGCCCTGGGCCAAAGGCAGGCACTAAACCGCTGAGCCACCCAGGGATCCCACTGATAAAGTTTTAAAGAATATGATCTGGTCTCCTTGGACGCCAGGAGACCAATCCAGCTTAACTTGCACCTGAATACCCTATGTTTCTGCCAAATCAGTTCTTCAAACATTCTGCAGCCTGGGGTCCAGGCAGGGCTGCTAAGAAGAGAGAGGAATCTGGAGAGTTACTGGGTCCTACAGCCAGGAAGGGGGCCTAGGGAAAATCTTACGCAAAGATTTTTCATCAATTTGCCTTTACTGAATTCCTGTGTGTGGAGGAGGAGAGCTACATGCTCCGGGTTCCCCCCGCTCCCCCCATAAGTTTCAATTCATACTCAGTCCTGAGTTGGTGGCTTTATACCTTATTAAAAGAAGCATTTTAAAACTTAGAGGCTTTACAGATTTGAATATTTAAATCCTCCTAACTCCTGAAAACACTTAGGCAGCTACTGGGGACTTGTTGTTGTTGTATTCTCAAAATAGCAGATATTTGAAATTTGTTCTCCACTCTATCACATTGGTTGTGTCATGTCAGCATAGCTTCTTAAAAAAACTCTTCGAATTCATGTTTTGTAACAAAGTAAAATAGTTTCATGTTTAAGATCAATGCATCTGATGAATACTAGTCTTCTTTTAAAGTATTTAAATATATGTGTTGCTGTTTCTGCACACAGGGGACCTGGATATGAATACAGTTTCATAGTAACAGTGGTATTAGTAATAATAATAGTATACAATACTAATTGTATATATGGTAGAAACCAAAACAGGTTATTGAATTAGCACATATTCCTTTTAGAAAAAAATTTTTAGAAGCCTCAGTCTTGATATCTGAGCTATCCTGGCTCCTTTGACTGTGGGTATGGAATCATATACTTCTAGAAAAACTCATACTGGGATTTTTTTTTTCCCATGGCAGAGGGACAATGGAGTCTGACCAAGGTATAATGGGTAACGCTATAATATGGTTGAAAGTTTGTCTTTACGTGTACAAAAAATTAAGATTTTACTCCTTCTTGCCCGCAAACCCTACTTAAAAAAAAAAGTTTGGGCTCACTGCTAAAATAGATCATACAGCCTAATGTTTTAAAGCCAAGATATCATTTTAGAAGTTTACACTGTCACTTACAATCAAAGTTGCTTTAAAGCACTTTCCAAATATCTGCACTTCTGATGTCAGAATCAAAGCAGATAATACTCTAATGCTTCTTTAATCTAATGTAGATAGCTCTCCTCTGGAAAGTAAATAACACCATCCTCCCAACCTCAAATGTAGGCTGGACCCTGTTTCAAAGCGTTTTCTCTCAAACTGATAATGTGTCCTATTGAAGCCATGCAGGCGGTGATGGGCTCAGCGTATCACTAAGCACAGATGTTATGAGAGAGAAATAGCCCTGGGGTGGAAGTTTTAAAATGAAATGTTCTGGTCTTAGGCCCTTTCACAGTCTAATTACCTTCAAGGTTGCAAAGTGAAGGTTCAAATAAGATATTATGATCCTTGAAGGAGCCACAAGTCCTTCCAAGTTCATTACTACACAGGTGGGCTGTGACTATTTGATGTCAAACCATCTGAAGAAGCGTGTAGATAGGGCTTTTCAGTTTTCACCCCACTGCTGTGACCTAGTATAGCAAGCTATTAAAAGCGATAATTTCCAGTCTGTAACCACAGGTCTGAACCATTCTGAACAATGAATGAATCCTGAGGAATGGCTCTTTTCTGGTTGTCATTACTTCACGTTAGCCAGTACAATAATCACTGCTAAATACAATCACATGTTGAAACAAGTGTATTCTTATTTCTTGTTAATTTACATGTAACATTTAAAAGAAAAAATAACAACCCAAAACAGTACTATGGAAGAATTATATTGGTTGCTCCTCTGTTAAAACTCTTGCAATTTGCTAACTCCGGAAAACTCAAAAGTCATTGATGTGGACTGTGTTCTCTATAGGAAAACATGAAAACTATATAAAGCTAGTAACTAGAACCAGAAGCAGATAAATGCAATGAAGATCTGCTAATTTATTGGCATAGGCAAAGCAACTTGAACATAACATTTTGGCCTAAAAATTAAAAAGGACAGGTTTAAAAAGAAAAAACAATAAAACCTGACTTTGTGTGAATTTGGGCAGGTATCTTCATCCCTCAGTGCCTGTTTCATCTGTATAATGTATAATAGTATTCTTACTTCCTCGCATTTTTCTATGAGAAATGAAAAGTTCTATGAAATTTATACAATTCTTGAGAAATTATTGTTACATTTATAGTTCATCCCTAGGGAGAATCAGAGTGATCCCATTGTTCTCACAGCCTGATTCAGGGGCCACAGAAATGGATCAGGGCCACGCCACACGGTTTCTGTCCATTGGCCTGTTCGATTAGGTAGTTAACACTTCATACCAGCACTAAGCAAAAAGAGTTCTTAGTTCTACAACAAATTTACAATAAAACTGGGCCAAATAATGAAAAATACTATTTGAGAACCTGTAGCCCTGACCTGCTTCTTTCTAACCTCCTCTAAAGGGTCTGTGCTGTTGGGTAGCCCACACATGAACTGATGATGACTTTTGTAAACAAAAAATTACAAAGCAAAAAGAAAAAAAAATCCCATTAAAAAATAGTAGTATCGCTCCTTTATCATTAAGTTAGTTACCATAGAGTGTAGTATTGGTTTCAGGGGTAGAATTTAGTGATTCATCACTTAGATACAATACCTAGTGCTCATTACATCACAAGCCCTCCTTAATGCCCATCACCCAGTTACCCCATCTTCCTACCCACCTCCCCTCCAGCAACCCTCAGTTTGTTTCCTAGAGTTAAGAGTCTCTTACAGTTTGCCTCCCTCTCTGTTTTTTATCTCGTTTTAATTTTCCTTCCCTTCTCCAATGTTCATCTGTTTTGTTTCTTACATTCCACATATGGGTGAAATTATGTGATATTTGTCTTTCTCTGACTTATTTCACTTAGCATAATAACCTCTAGTTCCATCCACATTGCTACAAATGGCCAGATTTCATTCTATTCGATGGGTGGGATATTTCATTATATGTATATATCACATATATTTTTTTAAGATTTTATTTATTTATTCATGAGAGACACACAGCGAGAGGCAGAGACATAGGCAGAGGGAGAAGCAGGCTCCATGCAGGGAGCCCAGTGTGGGACTGATGTGGGACTCAATCCCAGGACCCTGGGATCATGCCCTGAGCCAAAGGCAGACACTCAACCACTAGGCCATCCAGGCATCCCTATATCACATCTTCTTTATCCATTCATCAGTTGATGGACATTTGGGTTTTTTTCATAATTTGGCTATTATTGACAGTGCTGCTATAAACATTGAGGTGCTTGTGTCCCTTCAAGTCAGTGTTTTTGTATCTTTTGGATAAATACCTGGTAATGAAATTGCTGGGTTGTAGGGTAGCTCTATTTTTAACTTTTTTTTTTTTTTCAACTTTTTGAGGAACCTCCATCCTGGTTTCCAGAGTGGCTGCATCAGTGTGCATTCCAACCAACAGTGTAAGAGGGTTCTCCTTTACAGTGCCTCACCAACATGTGTTGTTTCCTAAGTTGTCAATTTTAACCATTCTGACCAGTGTGATTATCTCATTGTGGTTTTGATTTGCATTTCCCTGATGATGGGTGATGTTGAACATTTTTTCATGTCTCTGTTGGCCATGTGTATGTCTTCTTTGGAGAAATGTCTGTTCATATGTTCTACCCATTTCTTAACTGGATTATTGTTGGGCTGTTGATTTTGATGAATTCTTTATAGATTCTGTATACTAGCCCTTTATCCAATATGTCCTTTGCAAATATCTTTTCTCATTCCATAGGTTGCCTTTTAATTTTGTTGATTGTTTCCTTTGCTGTGAAGAAGCTTTTTTTTTTTTTTTTTTTTGATCTCAATGAAGTCCCAGTAGTTCATTTTTGCTTTTGTTTCCCTTGCCTTTAAAGAAATATCTAGTAAAAGTTGTTGTGGTTGAGGTCAGAGAGGTTGCTGCCCTGTTCTCCCTTAGGATTTTGATGGATTCCTATGTTACATTTAGGTCTTTCATCCATTTTGAGTTTCATTTTGTGTATTATAAGGAAATGGTCCAGTTTCATTCTTCTGCATGTCCCTGTCCAGTTTTTCCAGCACCATTTGTTGAAGAGACTGTCTCTTTTCCAATGGATATTGTTTCCTGCTTTGTTGAAGATTAATTGACCATATTATTGTGGATTTATTTCTGAGATCCTTATTCTGTTCCTATTCCATCAATCTACCTGTCTTTGTGTCGGTATTACTCTGCCTCAATGATTACAGTTTTGTAATACAGCTTGAAGTCTGGGATTGTGATGCCTCCTGTTTTGTTCTTTTTCAAGATTACTTTGGCTATTTGGGGTCTTTTCTGGTTCCATACAAATTTTAGGATTGTTTGTTCTAGTTCTGTGAAAAACGGGGGCATTATTTTAAATGAGATTGCATTGAATGTGTAGATTGCTTTGGGTAGTGTAGACATTTTAATAATACTGTGCTCCCAATCCATGAGCATGGACTAGCTTTCCGTTTGTCTCACCTTCAGTTTCTTTTTTTTTAATAATAAATTTATTTTTTATTGGTGTTCAATTTGCCAACATACAGAATAACACCCAGTGCTCATCACCTTCAGTTTCTTTTATGTTTTTTATTGTGCTAAGAGTACAGGTCTCTAAGCTCCTTGGTTAAGTTTATTCCTAAGGATTCTATTATTATTGATGCAGTTGTAAATGGGATTATTTTCTTTATTTCTCTTTTTGCTACTTCAATATTAGTTATAGGACTGCAACAGATTACTGTATACTGATTTTGTATTCTATGACCTTATTAAATTCATATATCAGTTTTACTGATTTTTTTTTTTTTTGGTAGAGTCTTTAGAGTTCTCTATCTATAGTATCATGTCATCTACAAAGAGTTAAAGTTTTACTTCCTCCTTGCTGATTTAGACACTTTTCATTTCTTTTTGTTGTCTGATTACCATGGCTAGGACTTTCTGTATTATGTTGAATAAAAGAGGTGAGAGTGGACATCCTTGTTTTGTTCCCAATCTTAGGGGGAAATCTCAGTTTTTTACCATTGTTGTTACCTATGAATTTTTCATATATGGGCTTTACTATGTTTCCTCTAAACCTACTTTGTTAGGGTTTTCATCATGAGTGGATGTTACACATTATCAAATGCTTTTTTTGCATCTACTGAAGTGGTCACAAGGTTTCTGTCCATTCTCTTTTTGACATCATGTATCACATTGATTTGTGAATATTGAACCCCCCTTGCATCCTAGGAATAAAACCCATTTTATCATGGTGAATCATTGTTTTAATATATTGTTAGATTCCATTTGCTAATATTTTCTCAAAGATTTTTGGATCTGCATTCTTCAGAGATATTGGCCTGTAGTTCTCTTTATTTGTAGTGTCCTTTATCGGATTTTGGCATCAGCATGATGCTGGCCTCACAGAATGAATCTGAAAGCTTTCCTTCCTCTTGTATTTTTTGGAATAGTTTGAGAAAAATAGGTTTTAACTGTCTTTAAAATGTTTGATAGAATTCACCTATGAGGACATCGGTCCTCAACTTTTGTTTGGGAGTTTTTTGATTACCAATTCAACTTCACTGTTGGTAATCAGTCTGTTCAAATTTTCTGTTTCATCCTGCTTCAGTTCTGGTAGGTTATATGTTACTAGGAATTTATTCATTTCTTCTAGGTTGTCTAATTTGCTGGCATATAAATGCTCATAACATTCTCTTATAGTTCTTTTTATTTCTGTGGGTTTTTTTTCTTTTTTTACCACCATTTCTGGTTTTGTTCAGGTTTTCTTTCTTTCCTTCTCTTTCTTCTTTTTTTTTTTTTTTTTTAATGAGTCTGGTTAAACATTTAGCTATTTTGTTGATCCTTTTAAAAAAACCAGCTCCTGGGGATATCTGGGTGGCTCAGCAGAGGCTCTTTGCCTGTTGTAGGCTATGTTTGGCCCCTGGCTGGGTGGGTTGTATATTAATAAGGTGTGTGCCATATTGGAAAATGAGACCAAAGTGTGGGGCAGGGAGGTGGGGCTTGGTGTAAGCAAGTTAGGCAGTGAGTGTCATGGTTTCTGTAGGTGACCGTGTGTCTATGCTGAGGGGGTAGGGCAGGGAAATGGTGCATGCCAGTTCCTTTGTTCCTGGAGGAGTCTCCTTGTGCTCCCTGCCTCTTGGAACCACACTCTGAGATGAGTAAGTCACTCTCCCTCCCTTCTGCTCTACGCATTTTTCAATCTGCTGTGTCCATGTTGGATTTTCACTGGCTGTTTATTGTGTTGTCCCTTTAAATGCGGGGACTCACCCAGAGCCCAAAGCCAAGCCTGAGTTTTAAAATTCCAGGCTTTAAGTCCCATGGGTTATTAAGAACTTAAGAATTGGCCCCTGTTGCCTTCAGAGCTAAGTGTAATGGGGATCTGTCTTCTAGTGTGATAGGCTGTTTATCAGCCTTCTGTGCTCCACCAGTTCTCTCCAGACCACGAATGGCCATGGTCTGTTTCCCTTCCAAACAGCATCTTTGCCCTTCCTACCTTCTTTGATGTGGTCTCCTCTCTACTTTTAGTTGTGGAGTTTGTTTTGCCAGTCTTCAGGTCATGTTCTGGATTATTTACACTGATGTGAACGTTACATAGCTGTATCCATGGGATGAAGTGAGCTTTGGGTCCTCCTTCTCCACCATCTTCCCTTAGGTTGTAAGCCTTTATTTCTTTAATTATATATTTTTTACTCCTATGTAGGAACCCCAGGATGCATATATTGGGCTTTTAATGGTTTTTCTTCAACTCACTGAGGCTGTTTACTTTCTTCTAATGTTTGTTTCTTTGGGGAGTTTCTATTGTTCTATTTTCACATTTAGTAATGTTTTCTTCTGCAGTGTGTAATCTGTGAATCCCATCCAGTGTATTTTTCATCTCAGATATTGTAGTCTGTAGTTCATTTCTAGAAGTTTTGATTTTTTAATGCTTTATTCTCTCCAGTCTAAAGCTTCTGAACATATAGTATACACTTATAATAACTATTTTAATATCCTTTACTATCACCTGTGTTATTTCTGGACTATTTTTTGATGGATTGAATTTTCTCCTCAGTAGGCTCATAGCCTACTTCTTTTCATGCTTGGTAATTTTTATTAAATGTCAAACATTATGAATTTTATCTTACTGGTTCTTTTTGTATTTCTGTAAAGATTCTGGAACTATATTTTGAGCTGCAATTAACTTGGAAATAGCTTAATTCTTTCCTTTTTAGGCTTCTTAGGTGACACTACTGCAGTGTTTAGTCTTTCGCTGATTTTTGTCCCATTAATGCAGCAAAACTCTTATTAGTACCTAACACCCTATGAATTATGAGGTTTCCTTTTCCTGACCACCAGTAGTTTCCTCCTACAGATGCACTGATTCATGTTCAGCTGAACACATGAAGAGGCACTTCTGCAGACCTCTCTCGTAGCCTTCTTCTCAGTCCACTCTATCTTGTGCTCCCCCAGATGCCCAGTTCTATTTGGTAACTTGGAGAGACCATCAAGCTTTGCTGGCTTTCCTTCCTTGCTTGTGGCTTAGAAATTTTCTTCAGGTAGTAAGTAATAATGCTTACCTCTGTGGGATCCCTGTCCTTCACTGCCTGATGTCCCATATCTTGTTTTATATAATTTTTTTGTTTCAAGTAAGCAGGTAAATCTAGAGCTTCTTACTGCTTTGACAGTAAGAAGTTCTCTACCTCCTTTTAAATCTCTCTCTCAGAGCATTTAGGCTTGAAATCTCCTACCCTGAGGAGGAAGCGGGGGTCAGTTTTTCTTAGGGATTGGAGTAATAAAAATCTCACAAGCTTTTTCCCTCCAGCTCTTCTCATCATTGTGTATATTCTCCTTTACTTTGGAGCAACACAGGAACCAAGACTCAGATTTGAGTTTTGAGTAGGAAGCAAGTCAAAGGTTTTTGTTTTGTTTTTGTCTGCTTTGGGTCCTAAGTTTTTGTGTATATATAGCTTATGTTAAATAATCTCCCATGGAGTTCAAAGATCTAGTAGCCTAGCATTAGATATCTAGCATAGATTTCTGTCAGGGGCTTCAGGAATCTGTGGAGAAGACTTACACATCTGTGGGGAATGTTTATAATATAATGTAGGATTAAGGGAGTGTGAACTCTGGAGTCAAACTAATTTAGAATCCCTGTACAACTGAGTTATAGTAATTCTCTAAGTCTCAACAATTTTTCATTTGAAAATAGGGATCTTAAAAATGCATTATCTCTAACAATAGATACAACCTCTCATAGGCTTGTTTTGGAAGTGAGATAATCTATGTAAGTAGCTTAGCCCAGGGCTAGTGTGTACAGTCAGTAATCCATAAATAATCATTTCCCTGGAGAAAATACCATCATAATTGCATCCCAATCTCCTCTAAAACTTCCAGTGGAACCCAAATATATAAGTATTCTAGGTATATAACATTGACTCATACAAATGTACCTTTTTATAAACTATATCCTGGCACAATAAAATTTTAGTTACAGACACAGTTGATAATGCTTATAAAAACACTTAAGGGGCAGCCCTGGTGGCTCAGCGGTTTAGCGCCACCTTTGGTCCAGGATGTGACCTTGGAGACCAGGGATCGAGTCCCATGTCAGGCTTCCTGCATGGAGCCTGCTTCTCCCTCTGCCTGTGTCTCTGCCTCTCTCTCTCTCTCTCTCTCTCTGTCTCTCATGAATAAATAAATAAAATCTTTAAAAAAAAAAAAAATAAAATAAAATAAAAACACTTAAGTAGAACTTCCAGTTTCAGCCTGAATAAATAGAGCTTGGAAGTCATCATTCCTGTCCATATCTCAAGAAGAAAAGCACAGAATATAAAAATCAACACATTTTCTTAGATCCATTAGAGGATGTGAAAGCACAGGGGAAACTGCCACTCTAAAAACTGAAGAGACCTGCAAATACAGTGAATGACCACCTACTTCAAGTAGAAGCTGCCAGAGCCAGTTACTGGTAGGAAGACTTAAAAAGTAATTCCTGGAGGCTGAGTGTGGACCAGCTTAAGGGTTAAAGACTCCTGGAGCAAAGTCTTAAGGGACCCCACACTTGTGGGTTTTACCACCAGAAGCCCACCAATATATTAAGGTAAGTAGAGGAACAAGAATAAGAATTTTGTCCTACTTCTTTTCAGAAACCATGAGAGGAAGAAGAGTGGAGTGAAATATTTAAAGTATTGGGGGGGGGAGGGTGGAAATACCAACTTAGAATTCTATATCCAGTAAAGTTATCCCTTCCAAAGTGAAGAAAAGACTTTCTCAGATCAGTAAAAACTGGGACTCTTTTGCCAGTAGGCCTGTCTTCCAAGAAATGTTAAAAGAAGTTCTTCAGAGAGATCGAAAATTATGAGTCAGAAACAGATCTATATCAAGAATGAAAGAGCATTAAAGAAATGTGAAGGTAAAATGAAACTTTTATTTTCCATATTCATAATTGATCTAATAGATAACTGTTCAAAGTATAACAGTGGCAATATATTGGGATTATAGACAAGGAAAAGAAATGACAGCAATGTTATAGTAATGGGAGGGAGCAATTGGGAATACTGTGTCATAAGGTACCTGTACTACCTATGATGTGGTATAAGGTTACTTGAAAGTAGCTTAGGTTTTTTTTTTTTTTTTTGAAAGATTTTATTTATTTATTCCCAAGTCTCCAGGATCATGCCCCGGGCTGAAGGTGGCCCTAAACCTCTGAGCCACCCAGTCCACAAGTGTGCAACTCTTGATCTTGGGTTTGTGAGATCAAGCCTCCAGCTGAGTGTAGATTACTTAAAAAAAAAAAAAAAAAAAAAAAAAAAAAAACCTGTAGCTAGGTGAACTAAGAAAATAAAAGACATGAAAGTACTAATATTAGAAATGAGAAAAAAAAAAGAAATGAGACAGGGGTCATTATTGATCCCATGTATGTTAAAAGGAAAATATATATTAATAACCTATGCCCATATTTGATAATCTAAATGAAATAGACTAATTCTTTGAAAGATATGATTTACCAGAATTCACAAAATTAGAAGTATCTTTTTTTAAAGATTTTATTTAGTTTATTTGAAAGAGACAGAATAAGGTCGGGGAGAGGCAGATAGAGAGGTTATAGGAAGACTCCCTGCCGAGCAGGGAGCCCCATGCAGGACTTCATCCCAAAGACCCTGAGATCAGGGCCTTACAAGAAAAGTAACTTGGCAGCCCGGATGCCTCAGCGGTTTAGCGCCGCCTGCAGCCCAGGGCGTGATCCTGGAGACCTGGGATTGAGTCCCACGTCAGGCTCCCAGCATGGAGCCTGCTTCTCCCTCTGCTTGTGTCTCTGCCTCTCTCTCTCTCTGTCTCTCATGAATAAATAAATAAAATCTAAAAGAAAAAAAAAGTATCTTAAGAGGCTTATATCTATTAAATAAATAACTAACCTTCCAAAAGGAAAGCCTCAGGCTCAGAGAAGTTTCATTGGTAAATCTTACCAAGTATTTGAAGAAACAAGACCTATTTAAAATCTTTGAGAAAATGGAGGCAGAGCTACTTCCTAACTTGTCCTGTCTTAACCTAAATACCAAAACCAGCTAAAGGCATTACAAGACAGGAAAACTACAGACCAACTTCTTATTTTGCAGAGGCAAAAACCTTCAATAAAATATTCGCAAACTGAATCCAGAAATGCATACAAAGAATTATAAACCATGATTGAGATTTATTCTAGTTTTGTAAGTCTGGTTCAAGGTTTAAAAACCAATTAATGTAATCTGTCATATCAATAGACTAAAGAAGAAAAATCAGATTAATCAATAGGTGCAGAAAATGCTTCAAGAAAGATTTACTACAAAGCTACAGTAATCAAGACAGTGTGGTTCTGGCAAAAGGACATAGATCAGCAGAGTATCTATACAAATATAGTCAAATAATCTTTGACAAAGGAGCAAAGACAATTCAGTGGAGAAAAGTTAGCCTTTCCAAAGAATAGTGTGAGGACAATTGGACATTCAGGAGCAGAAAAATGAATCTAGACACAGGTCTTTAGCGACAGTTAATTCAAAAATGGATCATAGACCTAAATATAAAATGTAAAATTCTAGATGACGACAAAGCAGGAAATCTAGGTGACATTGTTTAGGTTTTTTTTTTTAAATGGGTTTTTACACATAATTGCAAAAGCACAATCCATGAAAGCAAAGCATGAGTTAGAATTTATTAAAATGAAAAGCTTATGTTCTGGAAGGCACCATTCAGGGAATGAAAAGCTAAGCCCCAGGCTGGAAGAAAATATTGGCTAAATAACATCTGATAAAATAATTTGGATTCTAGATACATGAAGAACTCTTAAAACTCAACAGGATAAGGGACACCTGGGTGGCTCAGGGCATGATCCCTGGGTCCTGGGATCGAGTCCTGAATCAGGCTCCCTGTGGGGAGCCTGCTTCTCCCTCTGCCTGTCTCTGTCTCTTTCTCTGTCTCTCTCATGAATAAATAAAATCTTAAAACAACAAAAAAACAAGGCTCAACAGTATGAGAACCACCCAATTAAAAAATGGGCAAAAGAGTTAAAAAGACCGCTCACCAAAGAAAATACACAGATGAACAGATGTTTAAGAAAGGATGTTTAACATCCTATATCATTAGGGAATTGCAAATTCAAACAATAGATACCATTGTACGTCTTTGATAATGGGCTAAAATTCCCAAACACCTACCAAATGCTGATGAGGATGTCCAACAACAGGACTGCTCAGAATTCAGCAACTCAACAGAATTCACTCACTGCTGGTAGGAATACAAACTGGTGCAGTCACTTTGGAAAACAGTTTGGCAGTTTTTCACAGAGGTAAAAAGTTTTAATCTAAGATCAAAAAATGTCACCTAAGGTATTTACCCAACAGAGTTGAAAACTTATGTCTACACACAAACCTCCAGAAACTTTACTGCATATTGCTCGGTGAAAGACCATCTGAAATGGCTGCATCATCTAGGATTCCAACCATAGGCAATTCTAGGAAAGACAGTAGAGAGATCACTGGTTGCTAGGGGTTGGGGGGACCTGGGGAGGAATGAATAGGTGAACATGGGACTTGCAGGGCCAAGAGACTATTCTGTATGATTCTGTAATGGATACATGATACATATATTTGCTAAAACCCACTGAAGTGTCAGCACAAAGGATGAAGCATAATATAATCCACAGACTTTAGCTAATGCATCAGTACTGGTTCCCTAGCAGTAACAAATTGTATCACACAAATGCAAAATGTTAGTAAGTGCAACTGAGGGGGAGGGGAAAAATAGAAATTCTAGTATTGGCTCACTTGTTTTTGTAAACCTAAAAACTTTTTAAAATGTATTTAGAACTTTTTAAGACAAATTATTGTGACACATGGCAGATTACTGTAAAGCAATGCTCAAAGAAGGTGGCAGCTACTGTAAAAATCTGAATTTCATTTCAAAATTCTATTCTCATGCAGACTGGTACTACAGTGTAACAGTACAAAGATGGAGGAGATGCAACACGCACTGGTTACTATGTACTAAACTGTGGTAAGTCTCCGTCTATATTTGCAATTTTTGTCAAATTTGTGTTTCCATGCATTCAGACCTCCTTTCCTCGCAGTGACTCCACCTAAACACTATTCCCAGCTCAGCGCCTTCACCAGTGTCAGCCCTAAAATCAGCATTTGATTCAATAAATGAGAAAAGGTACCATCACATTAGTTCTTCCCCAACTAAGCCTCAATGCTGAGTGCCTGCTGTCTGGCTCACCACTGCATCCTGTTGCCTAGAGTGGCTTCTGCTACAGGAAGTACTCAGGATCTGTGAATAAATGAACGGCCTAGCAGCTTAATTCTTTTAACAGTTAAATATTTATTCAAATTTAAAATAAGTAGTTAAAAATACTATCAAAGAACACCAGACCAAACTAAGGTAAAACTCTAACAAATAACATTTATTTTTCTTTTACATAAGTATTTCACAGCCCAAACATCACATCGCCTTCAGAGAAAGGTACTTTTATGCCATTATATTTTACTATTTACCACACAGGCATTAAACATTCTCATTAACATGATGAGACAATTTGCTGGTAAACATTTAAACACACAGACATTGGTTTCAATATCAAGAACATTTTTTTGGTCATAACCAAGGAGGTACATCAAAATATGACAACATTGGCTAATAATTTATAAGCAAATAATATTTTAACTCTGCATAGTTTATACAATAGGCTGTGGTAATAAATAATATCACCGATCTCATCAACTATTAACTGGCCACAAAAAGCCTAACATTCATTTAAATTATGATATGAAATGCTCTATTGGTGTAGTTTCAACATAGCCTTAAATTTTGTGGGTGTTTAACCCTGAAAGAAAAAGTACTCAACTGGTATGCTGGTCAACTACAAATACGTCATGTTCACGTATTACATTCCTAACATGAAGGCAGATATTTAAATAGAAAAACTAGCAGTCCAAAAAATGTGAGTGTGCAAATTGTAAGGAAAACATTGCATTTAAATTTGCACTCAATTGCAAGGTACAGTACTAGCTCAGTATAAACACTAACAGGAAAAATAATCAGCAGGAAAGAATGGAAATGACCTCTCCCAGCAGAGAACTAGTCACTCACGCTGCACCACAGCTTAGAAAGTGTTTCTGGTGACCTAGAGCATCTCACACCTTGTGACTATCCTTCACTGAACACAGGAGCCTGCAGGCATGCTTCCATCAGTGGTAAGACTAGGAAGAAAAACCTGAATCAGCAACATTTTCTTCCTTAATTTGGTATAAAGGTTCTTCCCATTATAACTTACTAACATGCTAATTTCTAACCTCAAATGTTCTCTGAATCAGGCTTGCTAAATGCTGTAAAGAATAGCTACCCTTCATACAACACTAGGGTTTTTTGTTTTTAAGTATGTCAGCATGATAACAAGGTACATGCACGGTCACTCTACCAGCCTGTATGGGCAATGCTCAGCTTGGATCAGTTTCAAATTCTACACAGAGATTCTCTGTATTGTTTCCAGTGTGTGAACAGCTGCTTGGAAAGCAGAAATGCCTATCAGTTACTACAGTGTATTTAAACTGAAATGTTTATAAAAATAAAGCCCCAATCGTTAAGTCTACAGAATGTCAAGGATTCTGTTGGGGATGTTAAAAGCATTGGGCAAAACCCTCGTTTTGAGCGTGCCATCTGCCCCACAGGAGAAGATCCGGTTGCCTGGGATGATGTCAATCTGCATGACTCCGGCTCCGAGGTTCCTGAAGATGGACTGCTTAGCATGTTCATTTTTGAATGAATGAATCAGGCCATGGCCTGTCAATCTCCAAACCTAGTTTAAAAGAGTAAAAGTACCAAGTGTACGTCATTAAAAAGAGAAAGAAAAAGACCAAAAGCAAAAACATGGCCTTCACTTCTATTGCCCTGGAACTGGCCTAACTTTCTAGTCCACTGCCTCTTTCCTAACAGCCCCTGGCCTGGGGGATAGTGATCCATTTACTGTTCTTACCTTTCACTGTCTCTTCACATTCTCTTGTAGTTTCATATTAACTACAGATACTCCCCTCTTAATTCAGTTAGATATTTAAGTTAACTAAATGCATGGCTAATGTCAAGGGAAGCCCTGGGGCAATAGAGGAAGAAACATACCACCGTCTCATTTCCCCAGAAACCTCACCTCAACTGTACAAAACAAAGATGATACTAAGGGCAGAATATGGGAAAGAGAGGAGGGTCTGAGGAGCCAAAAGAGCGTTGCAAAAAATCCTATGCATTAACTTATTCTTTACTCAAAATAGACTTCTTCAAAGCTTTTCAGTGACCTAATAAGCTTGACTGTCTGGTTTTCCAGACCCTTACCGTTTAGAAAGAACTCCACAGGACTAAGTGAGGAAAGGTGTCAAGAGACCTTCAATATCTCTGCAAAGCATCACTTTACACTCTCATTTCAAGGACTGCAGGGGGGCTGCTGCTCCCCAATCTTGACAGCAGCATGTACAAATAACACTTAGCACATGCCACCTCCTGTACTGACTCACCTTTATGTTACCTTCTGCTGAACCTGTAGTAAAATATTCCTCACAGGGATCCAGAGCCAGAGCCTTAATAGCTGAGTCATGTGCCTGGAAGGTGTGAATCAGTTGTCTTTGCCTGATGTCAAAAATGCAGACATAGCCTTTCCTGCCTCCAGAGATGAGGAGTTGCTGTTTTGGCGCATACTGGAGTACCGTGGCACCATGATCGTGGCATGTGAAGCCTGAAGGAGGAAACATAAGAAGTCTTCCCAAATAATTTCTATCCTGACAATTCTGGTAATGTTTAAATGCACATTTAGATAATACAGAAACTACTGACAAATTTTTCATTTCAATTTCTATAATCATGATCCAAGAATTTAAAAAAGATCCCAAGCAGGGACAGAAAAAATGTTCTTATCTGTAACCTCAATATGAAAACACATGCAGGGAGTTTAAATGTTAAGCCCAAACTAAGTTACACTGCCTTGTAAGAAGCCTGTAGAAGCAAAACCTGTAGAGGAGACCAAGCTTCTCTGTGATCCACTCAGCCACCACATTAATCCCCACCATGACAAGAATCTACTGTATCCTAGTTCCTGCCCATACAGACTCATTGCAAGTTGTTGTCAGGTAAGTAACAAACTCAACTACAGTTGTGTGAAAATGACCAGCTACAAGATAAGGAGTTAGCTTTCCCAGGATTCTCTGCATTTTAATATAATTAAAGCCTTAAACCAGTATGTGGTAAATCTTTAAGAACTGTTAATTATTCACAGAAAAAAAAATCTGCAATCATGGGGCACCTGAGTGGCTCAGTTAAGCAACTGCCTTCGGCTCAGGTTATGACCCCGGGGCCCTAGGATGGAGCCCCACGTTGGGCTCTCTGTTCAGTAGGGAGTGTGCTTCTCCCTTTCCCTCTGTTTGCGCTCTCACTCTCTCAAATAAAACGTTTAAAAACTGCAAAGAGATAAAACAGAAACAACTATACTTTCAAAATGTCTATCCATATAAAAAAAGACTGAAAAATCTTTCTTTAAAAGAATCCACCTAGCTATGTTTAGCCCAAATATACTGGAACATGGGGCCTTCTCTCAACAGTATCATGTGAGAAAGGGATCTTTAAGGCACCAATTGGGAAAACTGTCTTAAAAGGAATAAAAAGAATAATACTTAATAATACTTAAATGGCATTCTTCATATTTCTTGTTCTTATAAGGTTAAAATATTTCCTTTCTATTGAGCCCAAATACTTTGCAACTAATTCCTAAAAAGCCTTGTAGTAGCACCAATCTCCATACCATATTTTCTAAATGGAACACAAAACAAAGACTATTCTATGCTAGCTGGGTATTTACCTCAGCGAGATAGCCAGATACTCATTTACGACACACAAAAAACAAAACACTGGTTAGAGTAAAACCAGGAAAGCATTCCTTCATATTGTATTAAAAAAATGATCACAGACCTTAACTCACTTACCATGAATGAGGCTGTTTCCAGGTGATATCAGTGTGTCCCAGAGGCAAACGTTTCTTAAAGAGAGAACACAACGATTCATGATGTGCTTTTTGTTACTGGTTTTTACTCATTGCATCCTACTACCTCTTTTGTTTATACTTATTTATTAAGCAACTAGGACAGGGGAAGAAGCTGGGGATATGTCTAAGAGTTTATCTTTTCTGAACCACACAGTCCTGTCTCACATTGTCCCACATGTCTCTGCCATCTCGTCCCCAACCCCTCAACTTTTCCATTACCACTCGAGGGAAAGAGACACAATTTCCCGGGAAGGGATGCTTCTGAGCCCCAGGGGTTACCACTGCCAGGAAATTAGAGGTATTATTCATGGCATATGTTGCCAATGAAATGAAAGCAGTGTCAGGTCAAAGAAACATACTGAGCATCAATGATGGCTACAGAGTCTCAAGAACCTGACAGGAAGGGGAAAAAAAAAAAAAAAAAGCTTTTAACATAATCACATATGCTTATTGAAAGCCTACCTTAGGAGTATTTGCTTTTCTCTTTTTGGTAAGGAAAACTACTAAGAATTATGCAACAAAGTTTTTATATTCCTGAGATGGAAAAACCTTTCTAGGTAAAAAAAAAATCCATATTTTGTAGCAAGAATACCTTTCTGCTTAAAATGTGCTTATTTCTTATTATGCTTCTGTCAACTTACCTATTGTCATTGGACTGTCCAGATGTGGCAACTAGACTTGAAGAGGTAATAAATGCAAAGTCACTTGTGGCTTTACTGTGGCACTGCCAACTCTACAAGAAACAAAGTACAAATGATGTTACCTAAAAGTCCAAGATATTCCAGTATCGCACAAACACACAATTCTGCTAGTAGTATATGCATGAAGTAAGAACGGTTGTTAAAAAACTAGGGATCCCTGGGTGGCGCAGCGGTTTGGCGTCTGCCTTTGGCCCAGGGCGCGATCCTGGAGATCCAGGATCGAATCCCACGTCAGGCTCCCGGTGCATGGAGCCTGCCTCTCTCTCTCTCTCTCTCTGTGTGACTATCATAAATAAATAAAAAAAATTAAAAAAAAAATAAAAAACTAGAATAAAGAATAAGTGATAAAAGAAATTACCTATTATTTGCATATTTAGCTAATATCCAATAATATTTTAAAATTGGAAGAGTTGGTAAAAATATAGAATTAAAGGGCTTTTCTTTAGATTATCTAGCAAAGGAACAGGATGAACTTAACCAAGCCATTTCATTACATTAAGGGCCCAGTCAAACTCAGTGTTAATAATCTCAAATACATTTAATAAACTTTCTATAATAACCTGTATCATAATAAACAATAATAACCCAAGGAGGGAAACTCCTACATGCCCCTCTAGTAGTCTGAGACTACAATGTGAAGAACTCAAGTCATATTAATTTTGTAACCTAAATGCAAATATCCACCCTTTATTACCACCTCCACATTCCTGCCCTCGCCTTCCCTTCCACGTGAGGATTTTTAGCAATAATAAAAACAAGGTCAAAAGAGGTCCTGCAAATAATCTGCAGGCTTATGGCTGCCCACAACCACTCCTAAGGATATTCCAAGCACCAGGGGAAATGATTTACTGAGCCAGTCATGACTTTTCTTGTTAGATCAGGTGAATGAATACAAATTTGGAGGCAAAGACTCAGGGGGGTGTCCAGGTATTTAAAAGAGACATTATTCTGTTTGTAATTATCATGGTATTAATCTGAGTGAAGGCAAAAGGATAGATTCAAGATTACTTCCAATTATGTAAAGCCTTTATGAGAGTGTACAGGGTACTAATTTAAGAGAAATATCTTGTCTCATCTACATAATTAAAAACATATATATAGTCTAGAAAAGAAAATTAAAATATATATGAAGCCAGAAGTTCTGCACAAGATAGCACTACCTCCCACCCTTCCTATCATACCGGAGCCCCCACCAAGCAAAGATATATTTGTCTGCATCACCAAATGTTTCAATATGGTTTGGATTAATGAATGAAATGCCCTCTTGGGATTGGTTAATTTATAACCAGTAAGAAAAATTTGGGAGCAAATTAGAATACACAGAACCTGTTAGAATTTTATAGTGATTCATTTTCGGTACTATATTAGAAATCTATCAATAAGTTAGAGTTTTCAAAAAAGCCTCTATGTTCTCTGGGAGTGCTGAGTGATACTTACCATGTAAGGTTTAGGATTTGATGCAGTTTGGTTTACTTGCCAGATACTCAGAAAACCCTCTCCATCTGCAACACCACACTATAAGAATGGCATAAATATTAAACACAGCTTCTTAGTAAGCATATTGGAGGCAAAATCATTGATGAAGAGTCACTCAAACATCACTTAACGTCCTGCCAACACCTATTTCTATTACTGTAGTTCCCAAGAAAGTCAGGCCCTATAAATATCCTGCAACCTTTTAAGTGTTTTTCTGTACCCATTTCATTTTCCTCCAAACATCGCTAAGATAATTTAGTAAGAAACTGGAAGGTTTCTCTCAGGTGCTTGACTGTGCTTATAGGTACCAACAACACACTCAACAGAAAGAGTTCTTCACCTTCATGGTATTTAATATCTTTAAGTGGATGATTGAGCCATACAGAATTTTGAAGAGCTGTGCTTTATTGGGAGCCAAGGGTGTATTTAAGCAGACACCAATAAACTGCCTGCCCAGCATAAATCCAGATCACTGAATTGGTTTTTAGATGTAGTGTTACTAACCATATACTCATAAATATATTTTTCACATGAATTAAGCAGTAAGTCTCAAGAACCAACCTTGTTGCCTTGTGAATTAAAATATAACCTGGTAACTCTTGCGTTGCCGGCTTGGCGGAAACAGACAAGTTGCTGAGGTCGTGTCCATTCAAACATTCGTACACTACCATCCTGAGCACCTGTAAGATCTGAAACACAAAAGGAAAAGCACAATATATGAAAAAGCTACAGGAGTTCCAATATTTCCCATTCTATAAATGAACTTCAAAACGACAGAGGCCTATACAATGCCTTGGATCATAAATAAAACACCTACAGTACTGATGGACCGGGTGGGACGTCATTCTCTTAACGTTATGTAGATTCCTTTTCATAAGCTATAAAAGAAGATAAAAAATTCATTTTGTGCATCACAGAATAGATAATAATACACTTCAGGCCAACTCCAATTCTCATAATCTTTATGCTCTTACAATTCGATTATTACTCACACATGCCCTGTTGTAGGTTTTTGGAACCACTTCACATTTGACATCTGTCCAAAAAGGCTGCAGAACCAGTCACTTACTGCATAGCCCTGGCCCCTATAGACTGGGCAGATACCAAGCAGCTTCACCGAGTGACAAAGGGAACTCTCCTCCAAGTGCCCTCCCTGAGGACAATCAGGAGTATCTCTAGAGTCTTCAGAACATGACAGTGGGACCCCTTCAGCTACAGTGACTAACAACAACATTATAGATATATTTTTCAAACACCTGTAGTAGCCACAACTCCTCTTTCTCTGCTTTACCACTTGGTGCCTCTCAGTTTGCTCATCTATAAAATAAAATGATAATGGGAGATAATAAAAGCACCTACCACCTAGGGTTGTTGTGAGGGAAAGCATGCACCTGACACAGTCACGCTATCTTAGCTATTATTATGATGGGGTTATAACGAGTCACTGCCCCTGATCTTTAGGGTCATTCCTAAGTCAAAGTGATTTCAACTTATTTTTGAGTCCATATCCAGAAACCATACCTAATAGTAAAAAAAAAAAAACATACCACACTAGCTCCAGTGCTAGTCTGTCCACTGCCCAGCCATGGCAGAGATGAAGGTGGATGCACCTGACTTGCTGAATAGGATGTTGCACTGGGTTGATAAAGAGTTGTAGTGGAACCACGATAATCAATATCATCTGAACTGTGAAAAATATTCGTGTGTTACTGTGAAAGTTCCATTTTCTCTTAAACACAAATTCCAATTACAGGACTGCTTATGTACCCAATAGAACAGTCTTTACTTATAGAGAATGAAAAAATATCCATAAGAAAAACTTAGCTGTAGTTTCTATTCAAAGGCAATTTTAAATTTTAGTACTAGTTCACTTTTTTCTCTTAAGACAAAATGTATAGATCTAATGTTCTTCAGGGGCAATTTTACTGCTGTACAGGCTGGAACAAATGTTTGTTTTGAAGGATTTAACACAAGCATTCTTTTTATCATGTATGGGAAAAGATTATAAGGTCTCTTCAAATACAGGTATCCCATGCATCAAATTCATACATTTTAAAGAAATCTGAGTTTTAAGATTTCAAGTATTAGTAATCATCACATAAAAATGTTAAAGCAAATTTTATGATGGATTGTATCATATTACATGGTTACATCAATTCTGAAGCAGGAAACTGAAACCTAGTAATATTATATGCTAACAAAACAGAAAACCCAACAAAACAAGGTGAGAGGCTACGATGCACCATTCTCAAGCACATAAAATGTCCAAGAATCTGGATAAAAGCAAGAGGGAAGACAGATATGGAAGAGGAACCCCAAAATAGGAAAGTATTGCGAGATACTGTTGGTGCAGTACCCACAGCTTTACTGAAAAGCAGAGTTGGGGATCCCTGGGTGGCGCAGCGGTTTGGTGCCTGCCTTTGGCCCAGGGCGTGATCCTGGAGACTGGGGATCGAATCCCACGTCGGGCTCCCGGTGCATGGAGCCTGCTTCTCCCTCTGCCTATGTCTCTGCCTCTCTCTCTCTCTCTCTCTCTCTCTCTGTGATGACTATCATAAATAAATAAAAATTTTTAAAAAATGAAAAGCAGAGTTGTCTACATTTTTATCTGTAAAAAAGGTATGTTTATCAGGTAATAATCAAGAAAAAAGTGATAATTACTCAGTAAATGTGACTTATCAGTCTAATTAATATGTTGTTGGATTCTGCTATTTACTTTAGTTATCTGATTGGGATAACTAAATCAGCCAAATCAGCCAAATTTACTGAATAGTATGTAATTCCTGACATTTCTTTGAGCTTAAATGTCAATGTTGTAATTACTGGCATTAGGCTTTGGTGTTCATGATTATTCTGACTCCAAAACTATGAATACTTCCATGTCTGATGGAAGAAGTATGGGTAATTTGTTAATTGATGTAAGAAGAGCCTTTTATTGGCAGCTAAACAAATTATATGTTTGTCTCCTACCTAAATAAAGGAAGAGACATATATACTTTTCAAGATAATTCAAATCATATGCATAATGATTTAAGGGGTTCTTTTTTTTTTAAATTTTTATTTATTTATGATAGTCACAGAGAGAGAGAGAGAGGCAGAGACACAGGCAGAGGGAGAAGCAGGCTCCATGCCCCGGGAGCCTGATGTGGGATTCGATCCCGGGTCTCCAGGATCGCGCCCTGGGCCAAAGGCAGGCGCTAAACCGCTGTGCCACCCAGGGATCCCAAGGGGTTCTTTTTTAAGAAAGCCTCATTTTAAATGGACTACACAAGACAGACTAACCTTTTGGATTCCCTGTCATACTCTTCTCCAATCCATATGTATGACTGACAGGCCAAAAGAGAAGTAACATCGAGTTCTTGTACATCATGTGTTGAAGCCAAGACAATTTCATTACAGTTCGCCTGTAAAGCAGTCAATAATTAAAGCAATTTCACTTAAAAAAAAAAAGTACAATCTTTGTAATGATTTTAATTTTACCTTATTAATGGAAAATGCCATGATCATATCCGATTCCTTATGAATGATTTTCGCTTTTCCACCTGGATAGCCCAGATCAGCTTCAACCTACAAAATGTTTATTGGCAGTTTCAGTTGTCATACAGCAACATGTGACACACACACATATTCCACAAAAATTAAAAGAAGGGTACGAAGAAAATGTAATAGCAGCAGGAAGAAGAAAGGAATTTTAGTATGTTGAGAATTAGCTTTGGAATTAGCTTAAATTCTCTGATGCCCTGTTATTACCCCGATTATAAAGATTTCCATCGTGATGAGAGATAGCTAGCATACTTTTCATTAGTATTTGTAACAGCAATATACCGCTCGCATCTCTTCCAAAAGCATGCAGATACTGCAGTAAGAATATGAATGCATCAAGAGGCAAAGAGTGGAGGAGAAAGAGGGTAAGTCAAAGGAGTCATATGAGAAATTAAACATTTTAAAAATAGGATAATAAGATAGGAATAAGTAAAAGCTATAAAGAACAGTTAGAAAAGGATAAAAGAGATTGATGAGAAGGTGCACTGGCTTAGGGTCAAAGGTGACAGGAAGGAAAGAAGATGCAGAATCAAGGAGGAAAGATAAAACAACCATGTTTGAGAACAGACTGGCAAGGTGAACATGTGAAGATGGAACAGGAAGAAGGAAAGAAAAGCACCAATGCTTAGGAAGAACAAGTCGGAAACAGTGGTGTATTTCCTAACCTATGCCACTGACGTGTATGGGAGCAATGAGTATTCTGATTAGCCAACATGGTTAGTACTAGAGATGAAGGTTAGCTCCTTGAACATTGAGAATGAGCTAAATACAAGAGCATGGAACACTACCTTGCTGCGGTAATCTTCTGCTACGTAGTTTTGTTTGACCTGTTCCACATGTTCTTCTACAGACTAAATAACACCACACCGTCACAAATACAAAACACATGCGTGAAATGAAATTACAAAGAGAATGAAAAATTTCAAACTAAAATGGTCAATCCATAACTTAAAGATGGTAAAATGAATTTGTAAACTTTCCTTTTTAAAGCACAAAATCAAGAAAGAAAAACTGAGTAAAACACGATGTCATCAGATGAACACAACACAAAGCAAAACAAGCAAAATTAAAATTAATGTGACTACTACATATATAAAAGGCTGTGTTTCAAAATAGAAATGAGTTATTTGCATACCAGTTATGTAACGTAAAATACTATCTTAAGCTACAATCTCTAAAATAAAACCTACCTGAATGAGAAGTTGCATTCTATACTACATAAATATAAATCCCTATCCTACAGGCTATTTCAAGTACAAATTAAAACTATTTCTGAACACAGATTCAAAGTAATCATAATCATTCACTCATACTCATAAGAAATATATCCACGAAGGAGGAGTCAGGGATTAGAATTCCCATCAGCTATTTACTATAATCGAATTTTTCTCCTTGTAAGTAAAGAAATGTTTAATTAAATGGGGCACAGGAAAGAAATCACATAAAGATCTTGCTCTTGGTTGATGAAGGATGGCTACAATCAGAAATAACAGTTCTGCTCTGCTGTGGAAACCTGTGAAGGTTTGATCAGAGCAACACACTCCTCCTAATACCTTTATAGAAGTGGCTGCTTCACTTTTAGTCAAAAGGGCCAAATTCTCTGTGCATGCCTTCAGCAATCTAAGGGCTGCTGCAATGGACAATGACAAAAAAGTAAATGTGTGCAAGGCCCAATCAGCAAAAGCCAAACTGCTGAAGAACCTGTTTGCCTTTAATCAAGTAGTTGAGTTTGCAATATTTATTGATTTCACAAAAAATTGTCTTACAGAATATTCTTCTTTAATATATTGTATGAGTAAAAGTATCTTCTGATGAATATATCTAAAATATCAGCATTTCGCAGATTAATTTTTTTTTTTTGCAGGTTAATTTTCTAAGTAATTTTTTAAAATAAGGCAACATTTTAGAACTTTTAGGATTAGTTTGTCAATTCACTGAATTTATCAAATTAATGAGTACCAAAATCCTATTTAACAATTTAAAAAAATAAACTACTCTTACTAGTTTTGATAAATGTTCCATATTTCTGAGCTTAGTGACCAGTTTTTATTTTGTCTTAACAGCTTTAACATTTTTTCAATTTTTTTCCTTAATGAAAGCAAATTTTTAGCAGATCTGTGCTGTTCAGTACAATAGCCACTGACCATATATGACCATTTACATTTAAATTAAAGTCAAGTCACACTAGCCACATTTCAAGTGCTCACTATATATGGCTGCTAACTACTATATTGTATAGAACAGATAGAAATTTCCATTATCACAGAAAGTTCAATTGGATAACACTGGACAAGACAGTAATTCCTTTCAATAATTTGAAATTGAAAAGGTACAAAAGGGTCTATGATAAAAATTCTTCCTCCTGTCCAAACTCTCACCATCTACCTCCCAACTGTGGAGCCAACCAATGCTTACACAGCATTTTAAGAAATGTTCAATTTATCTGTATCCCATCTCCCTCTTCATAGAGACCCTCTGCTGGTAGAAAATTTGAAGAGAACACACAGCGTGGACTGCTGATCCCAAGAACACAGAGACTAAGAGGCAGAAAGAGGGAGAAGCTTAAAGAAGACAGAAACCTGAAAGGACAGGTCTGATCCTGAAGAACAAGACTGAGGGTCCCAGCAGTCTAGACCCCTGGCTTCCCACTGTATTCCAAAGCTCTGACAATCCAACCAAATCACTGCTACAAACCTTATGAATAATAAAGTATATTTTCAATGAGTCATTATATTTAATAATTTGAAGAACTAAACACTCAAAAAATAGATCCTTCAGTATATTGGCTTTCTGGAAATAACATATCTTTTATGTTAAATCTATTTCTTAGATTTCTAGATCTTATTTTACAAAATTTGTACCCAGCATCATATAGGAAATACTGTAACAGTGGACTGAATAAAAGAGGCGAAGAATTTGGCTCTGTGATTTCCCTGACAAACCCTACACACCAATGATTTCAATACCATCTGGATCTTGTTATCCAAAAGGCTTCTCTAAGACTCAAAAGAATCCCCACAGCTCATTTCCCCTACTTCATTTAGGTACATAACCTTAAATCCATACAGAAAATAAATGACTATTCAAAATGCTGACCACAATTACCATCTAGGTGTGGGTAACTAATGAAGAGAATGAGTTGGGTAGGTCCTGCTACCCCAGGTATGGGGAAAATGGAGATGCAGTTCTATATTTTACCTTGGAAAACTGAGCCATGTAAAGTGTCCCTCTCAGTTTTCACTTTTCTAAGTGAAATATAATTCATTGCTCTTCTCTCATAGATTTTGTTTCCCAAATCTTTAACGTCATCTGATACTCTGTTCTGAACACTCTCCAAAATGCCCATTACCTCATTAAGCAGTCAAATGGACTGATATGCTCATATAACAGAACTGTGCACCACTCATTTTATAAGGAAGAGATAACTTTAAGTTCTAAAGTACCAGTCGCCCAAATTCCTGATTCTTGTTGAACCCTGTATGGCATTACATTCCTAATTTATATTTAGCTTAAAAATCACTGTGCAATGCAGAACTCTGCCTCACTTTGTAAGAGCAAACTTCATATCATACTGGTATTTCTGTAGTTTATTCTTTCACAAAATTATCCTGAATTTCCTGCTTCTAAAGTTTATCCTGTTCATTTTTAATTGTTAAATAAATAAGAGGCTTTTAATGGGCTATGTTAGATTTCTAATTAAATGATATTCACAGAATCATAATATAGAGTATGCTCATTTATATATTAAATTACCCAAATCATCCATCACAGGATTTATTAATTGTAAAAGCCCAATGGCCAAGTACTGCAAAGGAAGTACCAATTTTCACTTGGTTATACATGATTTACCAAGAGACCTATGTTGCTTCATTGTTATAAAATGAAAATTATGAGATTTAGTCTTAGAAAAGAAATTCATTGTAGTCTGGCAAACTATTTACCCACAATGTATGAAAAGCAAGCAATGTATGCTTGCTTTTACTCCAAGCAAAAAGTAAATCAAGCACTGACTTCATTAAAAATGTTAAAACTAAACAAAAACTACAACAGAAAATTTTTTTCAAATACCTCACTCTGTTTTCTTTTCTTTGTGAAAATATATCTAATAAATGTCTCTTGAAGGACTTCTTGTTTAACAAGGAAATGCCACAGCCGTTTGACTGGAAGTGCGGAAGAATCCCGGGATCTATTAGAAAAAATTAACATATCCTATTTTACTCTGTAGAAAATATGCTTGCAAAACTTTAAAAAAAAATCCATTATCTATTGCAAATAAGTTGCATCATCAAGCTCAACAAAATTTTATAATTTATCTTTCTTTTAATTTTTAGTTATTTTAAAAATCATTCCTTCATCTAGCAATTAATTCTCTAATTACAGGTTCTCTGAATGAACAGGTTGAAAGTAAAAAAAAGTTATTATTCTCCTTTTAAATCATACTGTAGAATTGGTTCTGTTGGTTACATAATATCACCAATGAATATAAAGTCACAGATTTCATTTTTTAATAGCCCGACAAAGCTAAAAAGCCTTGTTCTTCCAAGTTTATCAGCAATACTTTTCGTTATGGGACAGGTGCCTCACAAAAAGCATGCTGCTAATCCAAAGGACAGGTAGGGGGCAGGTAGAAAATCAAAACATTAATAAAAAAAACCTTAATGTGAAAAAAAAAACCACTGTGTTTACTGATAAACTACTGCCAAAACATCAGCAGCACCTTGTTTGCATATGTAGATTATTATTCCAAAATATTTCTGTTATGGGTTCTTAAAATAATGGCAAAAATACAATATTTGCTTTTTCTGATTATAAAAGTAACATCTACCGAACTATAGGTAATTCTGGGAAAAATGTTTTCTATCCAGATTTGTTTTCCTTAACATATACTGCTAGAAACAGAATTGCAGGTTCAAAGTTGTGAGTGTTTTTATATATAAGCATGATATGGGCATATTTTGCCAAACTATCCTCCAGAAAAATTAAACCAGCTTACACTCTCATGAGTATTATAAGCATCCTTACTTGAATGGAGTATTTTCAGGTTCTAGCATTGCTTTATTTCGAAGAATAGCTGGTCCAGCTCCTACTGAAAGGTCAGTTGGGTAGGTATTGATATAGTTAGGGGGTGGACCTTCAAACTGATCCATTTTCTCTTGCAAAATCTGTTCCCAGTTCTCCAAGTTTTTAATCACAGCAATACCTAATGGTGATGTCACAGGCAACTCTAAAAGGCAATAGAAAATGTCATCTTGCTTTGATTAAAAAAAAAAAATGCTGATCACCATCCACATATTTTAAAAATCTGAATTTTTAGAGCCCAAACCTCTAAAAATACAAATAAATCTGAAAATGTTAATCTTATATACATATTGGATTCTTAGTGCTTTTAACAAACAGAAAGCCAGCTCTCTGAGAAAAATGTGTTGCTTCTCTAGTCTGATTTCCTGCTCTTTGAACCCTGTGGGTAAACAATGATTCTTGGCTTGCATGAATTAAAACCACAGACCAGAGCCCAAAATATACAAGCATACACAATTTGTATACAAAATACACACAATACATAGTATCTATAATTTTTGGGGTGCCTGGGTGGTTCAGTCGGTTAGGAATATGCCTTTGTCTCAGGTCATGATCACACTGGATTGAGCCTCCCTGCTCAGCTTCTTCCTCTCCTTCTGCTCCTCCCCACTGCTCATGCTCTCTCTCTCAAATAAATAAAATCTTTCTAAAAATCTCCCATTTTTAGTACCAAATGCTCTTTTGTATAGATTTTTATGAAGAGAAACTTGATGCTTACTTACTGTATTTAAGTACATTACTTACTTACCAGAGAATTCCAATCCAGCAATGGGAAAGAAATTCTTGACATTGTGAAGTACTAGCTTAACCATTGTCAAATGCAGAAGAGCCCAGCTGTTCAAAGGAAATAAACAAACAAATTCTCCTTCACTGAAAATAACATCAGGAGAGAAGCATAATAATGATTCCTATCAATTGTTTAACCCAATATCCAACCCAGAAAAAAGCTGTTTTTTTTCTAAAATTTAAACCTTTGTAGGCTCTGTAAATAGAAAATATATAACAATATATCATACTTAGAAGATCTGAAAATTACCTAATAGAAAAAGATTTACCACACAGTCACATGGAATCTAATAGCATATCAATGAATATATATAAGTTCTAAAAGCACATCAAATAAGTTATATATTTTCTCTCACTAAAAATGTGTTTCTCCTCTACATGTAAGCTATTCTTTGAAACCAGATATGAAAGATTCTACTGTCTAGAAATTTACCTCAAAGGTACAGAATTACTAACCTGAAAATAGAAGTCAGTTCTTGTATAAATTCATACTATTACTTAAAATTACTAACATCAGGATTTTTTTTTTTTACCAGAAGAGAGAGAGAGAGAGAGAGAGAGAGAGAGAGAGAATCCTTATTTACCTATAAGAATTTGGATCTTGGTGCTCCTGTATTTGTGTATCTGAAAAAAAAGCATCATCTTCTTCTTCATCACTATGAATGCTTTCATCAGAATCATATATAACACCACTATCAGACAAAGGGAGAAACGGCTGCAATAAAAGACAGTTATTTTTTAAATACATAATTGGTGTTTATCTTAATATTGAACATTTTAAGTGTTTTCTAAGTAAAAATTTCCTTTCACAAGTAATACTAGACCTAGAAAAGTAAAAAAGACTATGCAAAATTCTCAAATTCCATAAAATAAGTGAATAGCTAGATACAATGTAAACATTTCTGCAGCATTAATTACAATAGCCAAGTAATGGAAGCAATCTAAGTGTCCACTGATTGATAGATGAACATATAAAGAAGACATGGCACACACACAGAGAAATATTAGTCAGACATTAAAAAGAATGAGATCTTGCCATTTGCAACAACATGGATGACCTGGAGGGTATTATGCTAAGTGAAATATGTCAGACACAGAAGACAAGTACCTACCACATGATTCGCTTATATGTAGCATCTAAAAAATAAACAAACTGGGGGACCTGGATGGCTCAGTTGGTTAAGCAGCTGACTCTGGCTCAGACCATGATCTCGGGGTCCTGGGATTGAGCCGCACTCAGCAGGGAATCTACTTCCCCCTCTATCTCTCCCTGCCTCTCCCCCAATCATGTGTGTTCTCTCACAAATAAATGAAAATCTTTTAAAAAAATAATAAAAATAAAAAACAAAAGATGGAAACAGAATCATACAGAGAATAAACTGGTGGTTGCCAGGGGGTGGGAGATGGGCAAAATAAGCGAAGGGGATTAAGAGGTACAAACTTCCAGTTATAAAATAAATAATTCATGGGGATGAAAAGTATAGCTTAAGGGAATATAATTAATGATACTGTAATAATATTGTATGGTGACAGCTAATGACTACAGTTATTGTGGTGAGCACAATATAACGTATATACAAATACTGGGTCACTGTGTTATATACATGAAACTAATTTAACACCATATGTCACCTAAAATTCAATAAAAAATTAAATAATAAAATATATGTGACAGAAATATTAACAATCAAGACTTTTTCTTATATATCTACATAACTAGTTAGAAAAGTCTAAAGAAAAAAAGACACACTGAAAAACATAAATACCAAAGGAAAAACTATGAAAATTGTCAGAGAGCTATAGTGAAGGAAATCATAAATCCTTCTAAAAGCTATATAAGGAGACTGAGACATGTAAAACTATAATTCTTTACAAATTAATTTATAGGTTTTAAGTTAATTGTAATAAAAATCCCCCTGAGGATTTCTTTTCCTTTTTTGAAGCTTCATAATGATTCTAAAGTTTCATAGGGAAGAAAAATAGACAAGGTTAGCTGAGAAATCTTCTTAAGGTGAAAGATACCATTTTTTAGTGGATAATAAAGTAAGTAATTAAAAGAAATAACTTACCAATGGAAATATATAGTCCAAAAAAAGTATATTTAATCTATGACAAAGATAACAGAAGTGGGAGGAAAGGAAAGACAGGATAACAAAAACAAATCTTTAAAACTCACCTTGAAAGACTTTCTAAAGATGAGCTTAGCCTACCAAAAGCTGAGTGGGATCAATATCTCAAGAACTCTGAGGTCTAATAAAATTTTTAAATGGGAGGAGGCATGATGAAAAGAGGGAAATATTAATAGAAGGAAGGTGATCAGCTTGAAAAAGCAAAGTGCAGAAAGCAAGTACTAGCAGCATGTACCCAATGTGGTATGAAATGGAACTACAATGGGTCTAGTCACCAGGAGTATTCTGATCTCCAGAGTTGTGACTGCTTTGAAGAAACAGGTATGTCATGGGGCTAAACTAGGGCCTCATGAAACCCCCAAATATCCATCCATCTCCTCTTGCTCTAATTTCATGCTGACCAAGGGAACTACTAATAATTAGATGAAGAGAATGTAGATGGCAGATACAAGTATTTCAATCACTAGAAAATGATGATGCTGATTATATGTTAATAAATCTGACTTTTGTTTAAGACCTAAATCCCATACAGATTTTCATCAGTTTCACTCATATCAAGTATCTGATAATCACCATGTATCTGATCATCCCTGAATGGCTATTCAGTTGGACTTGAGAAATTAAATATCTAAACTATAGTTATTTGGGGTGCCTTGGTGGCTCAGTGGGTTAAGCATCTGCCTCCAGCTCAGGTCATGATCCTGGGGTCCTGGGATGCAGCCCCATGTTGGGTTCTGCACTCAGTGGGGAGTTTGCTCCCCCCTCCACCGGCTCCTTCTGCCCTCCCCTCTGCTCGTGCTCTCTTATTCACTCAGCTCTCTTCCTCTCAAATAAACAAAATCTTTAAAAAATAATAGAAATAAAAATAAACTGTAGTTATTCAACTGAGAAGCTGCCTTATCATTCCTATGTAATGCATACAAAAGAATTAATAAAATAAACACATATAAAACTTGTGCTTCTCATACCTCTTACCTTTGCAACAAAATAATCCCACATACTAAGTTCAGGAGGAATAAATTTTTCTTTGTAAGATGGTCTCTCTGCAGGCACTGGTGGTGGGGTAGCATCTTTTACAGGTCTTCCAGGGACTAACATTCGCATGTTAAATCTCCTACGGTGTTTATCTATGTCCTCAGAAGGAACAGGAGGTGCTGAATAAAGACAGAAGAGAAAAAAAAAAAAGACAGCATTTATTTTCCATTACTAATTCAAAGAGTTAACATTAACTTTTCTTTTCAACCTATTTTTGCCATGTTTTAATTTAGACTAAATTACTTCTATCTGTGCTTCTAAACTTTCCAAGTTACTGCATCTGTTTTCCAGCAATCATGGCAGAGATGCAGATGAGGATAGAACATAAAAGAGTATCTTGCCATGAAGGAGCCTGCATGCTATACAGAGTAATAAAGTAATTCTATGTATAACGAATTAAATAAATGGCATATTCATTAATGCTTGAATGACTATTTCTGGTTATGCTGTTCAAGGATTCACTGAAGATACAGGATGTATAAGGCATGCCTTTTAAAAAGAAGGCAGCAGTTCAACATGAAAAGAGGAAGGGACGACAGAAACCAGTGACTAAAACCTCAATGAAAGAGGATGATAGAATAAAATGGAGTCAGCATCGCTAAGAAGGTTATTTAAAATGGAGCCAGGAGGATCCTGAAGAAGTGGGGTTTATGTCCTGTCTCCAATTTTCGTAGCTGTTGCTGAACTCCACTAAAAGCCAAGGCACCTGCCGCATTTGGAAAGAACATAAATGGTAGCATTAGTCTTAGCAACCAATCACATACAGATCAGGGGAACTGTAGCTATACCAGCACCAATCATCTCTCCTTCAAACAATTTAGGTGAATTCCCTCTTTCCTCTTTAAAAACTCTAGTCTCGGGATCCCTGGGTGGCTCAGCGGTTTAGTGCTGCCTTTGGCCCAGGGCGTAATCCTGGAGTCCCAGGATCGAGTCCCACATCAGGCTCCCTGCATGGAGCCTGCTTCTCCCTCTGCCTGTGTCTCTGCCTCTCTGTCTCTCTGTGTCTCTCATGAAAAAATAAATAAAATCTTAAAAAAAACAACTCTAGTCTCTTTTGTGTCAGCCTTGATTTTGGCTCAGATCATGATCTCAAGGTTGTAAAACCAAGCCCTGTATTAGGCTCAACACTCAGCATGAAGTCTGCTTGAGATCCTTTCTCCTTCTACCTACCCTTCCCACTTTGCTCCCCGCCCCCACCTGCATGCACATGCTCTTTCTCTCAAATAAATAACTTTTTTAAAAAAGAATTTAACCTTCAGCAGAAAGGACAGAGATTAGAACCAGTTCCATTTAAACTCTTTGTACCACTGGTTCCTCACTGTAACGGGATAATTTTTTTTTTAAAGATTTTATTTATTTATTCATGATAGTCACACAGAGAGAGAGAGAGAGGCAGAGACATAGGCAGAGGGAGAAGCAGGCTCCATGCAGGGAGCCCGACGTGGGATTCGATCCAGGTTCTCCAGGATCGTGCCCCGGGCCAAAGGCAGGCGCCAAACCGCTGCGCCACCCAGGGATCCCGGGATAATTTTTAAGGATAAATTAAGATGTTTTGGCACCAAGATAGAAACCTTTCCCACAGCATCAGTCTACATCTTACCATATCCTACCATCTTAAAAAGTGGGATTAAAAAATACATTCTTGTACATAAGGGAGAGAATAAAAGACAGGAAATGGAATTTCGAAAACCATAGGCATGACTGGAAAGGCTCTCTTGCACATTATCATGAACCTAATCTGAAGCCAATTGCTGATATGTTCTATATTGATTATGAGGTTTTATTTAAATCTTTCTCTAAAAACTATCCTTTTCCCTTTCCATTCCTTAACATTCTTCTTACTTATCTTTACCTATCTTCTATTTCCTTTTTTATCTTCCTCAAATTTGTCCTGGTTTATTAAAAAATATTGAACTGAAAAAATATTTTTATTCAAACATGAGTTTAGTTATTTACTATCCTAACCAAAGTGATATATTTTGAAGATCACTGATCTTCAAAATAAAAATTCTTAAAACTTTTTACTTTAGCTTTAATCCTGGAAATCATTTACATTTATATACATTATTGTATCAAATTTATCTTACCAGAAATATTTTCTGATTGTCTTTGAGGTTTCACAACAAGTTTCACACCACCTCCAAAAACAGCAGCCCACATTCGATTATTTAATGGATGGGCTGCAAGTCGGAACAATTCATTGGAGGAATTTGTAGCAAGAGCATGTATCAATAAACTTAAGTAAACAGCAACAACAGCTTCACACAACAAAATGTTCAATTTTGGCTGGTCTTCATCTTGAGCCGAACTCAAGAGATTAATGAGTGAGCTCACACCTGTAAGGGTATATAATATCATAGTAAGTATATCAGAAGAAAGCTCTAGAAGAAAAAAAAATCCAAATCTGTAACTTAACCAAAATTATGTATCTATATTAGATAATATATATTGTATCCATAATTTGAGCAACAAAATAAATGATAGAAATGGATTATAATTTATGGAATGAAATAAGAATCTATTAGTTTATGCTATTAATGAGTGAACAAATAAATAAGGAGAGAAAAGAAAGCTCTTCCTCATAGTACAATTTCAACTAAAAGTAGAAGGAATGATAAAATTATATAAAAAAAAAAATCACCATCCAGGAATCCTCACAGTAATAATCTGATTCAGGCAAGAATCATCACTGGATGCTAAAATTAGTGGGTAAAAGTATAGTATTTTACAGTCTCAAACTATCTCTTCAAAAGAAACTTAATAATTGCAAAGAAGAAATAGTAGCTTAATAAATGAGAAATCTGGCAGAAAGTACCTTAACAAGTGAATAGCACCAGTAATGGAACCAACTGACATCATGTGCCTCTTAATATTCTGCACTAATAGCACAGTATCTCTTTTGTGATAACCTTGCCAAAAATACATAACCCGAATCTAATATTAAGAAAAAGACAAAAAAAAAGGAAGGAAGGAAGGAAGGAAGGAAGGAAGGAAGGAAGGAAGGAAGGAAGGAAGGAAGAAAGAAAGAAAGAAAGAAAGAAAGAAAGAAAGAAAGAAAGAAAGAAAGAAAACAAAACAAAACAAAACACAGGGTAGCCCCAGTGGCCCAGCGGTTTGGCACTGCCTTCGGCCCGGGGTGTGAGCCTGGAGACCCAGGATCGAGTCCCATGTCGGGCTCCCTGCATGGAGCCTGCTGCTCTCCCTCTCCTTCTCTCTCTCCTTCTCCTTCTCCAGAGCCTGTGTCTCTGCCCCTCTCTCTCTCTCTCTGTCATGAATGAATAACATCTTTAAAAAAAAAAAGAAAGAAAGAAAGAAAAGAAAAAGACAGCAAAACCCAAATTGAGGGACATTCTAAAAAATAACTGGCTAGTACTCTTCAAAGTGTCAATCATGAAAGACCAAAAACAAGAATGAATAACTAGTCCATATCAGAGGAGACTCATGAGATAGTACAACTAAATGTTACATGGAAGACATTGAGTGGGACAACTGGTGAAATTTCTGAAAGATCTATAGGTTAGAAGAACAATACTGTATCAATGTTAAGATGCTGAATTTAAAAAACTGTGCTATGGTTATATAAGAGAGTGTCTGTTTTTAGGAAAGACACATTGGTATACTTAGATGTAAAAGGATATCATAATCTGTAACTTACTCTCAAACACTTCAGAAAAAATACCTACGTACACACACATACACACAGTGAGGGTGAGAATGAGAGAGGGATGAATGGTAAGGAAGGTATGGCAAAATGCTAACATTTGGAGAATCTGGGTGAAGGCTAAACAAAAACTCTTTGTACTGTTTTTACAACTTTTTGGAAGTCTCACTTATTTCAATAAAAAAATTAAAATGAAGACAATGTTTCTGGAAACATGTATAAATGAATTTTATTTTTTTGTATAAATGAATTTTAAATAAACACCGTGAGTTTGTCACTTTTTTTCTACTGCCATTTTTCACTACCATGATTAACATGTAAACTCACAGTTATAGAGCAAACACAGTAAAAACTAAATGACACAGCAGACCAGAAAAAGGTGTGAATAAAGTGGAGAAGGTCTGAAATAACTGATATGGAGAATGAGAGAGAAAGCTAACCAGAGACAGAGAAGGACTGACAGGACAGAAGTGTCACATAATGGTCACTCTTATCCCCACATACAAATTTACACTCAAGAATAATTGCAGTCTCTCTGATATAACTGTGAAAATATCTCTGTGATACTGCTCTCTAATTTAGGATTTCTATGGATAAGGAAGAGGATGTGCTCACCCTTATGAAAGATGTTAAACCTTGCTTTTTTATGCAGGTCAACACAGCTGGGTTTTGAAGCCTTAACTTTCTGAGTCTTCAGACAACATTACAGTACTTAAGAATTCCTAATCCATGGCAGAAAACATCATCAAAAAACAAACAAATAAAAAACCATTCACCAAATCCACAAAGAACAACAATCAGGAAACCAGTTAGTAAGTTTTTAAAATGGAATTACCAAATAGAAGATTTAAAACAAAAACAAAAACAAACAAACAAAAAACACTTAAATTCTCACCAGGCCATTGAGCAGGAGAAGAATTCGGTGTTGCATGTTCTTCAATACTTTCTGTCCTTAGTCTTCGGCGATCACTTAAAAGAAGTCCTTGATAAGCCATTCCTGTAAACTGGTTTCCTTCTGTTTGACTGCTAATACAAATAAGGTTCAGTTATTTAAAATTCTAACAGAGATAGACTGTACTATATATATATATAGTATCTTTAGATGTTTATCATGATGACATTTAGGCTTTTTTTTAAATCATGTTCCTAGTTTTTATTTAAATTCAGTTAGTGAAGGGGTGCCTGGCTGGCTCAGTTGGTAGAGCATGTGACTCTTGATCTTGGGGTCATGAGTTTAAGCCCCCACACATTGGGCACAGAGGTTACTTTAAAAAAGAAGAAGAAAAAAATCTAGTTAGTTGCCATATAGTGTAATATTGGTTTCAGGAGTATGACATTTAGTCTTTTTAAAAATCTTTTCCAGATGCTACTTAATACTTGAAAATCTTTTCTAAATTCACCCATTTTTACTAAAAAAAAGAAAAGAAAAGAAAAGAAAATCTGAGAGTAAGGAGACTACTTTTTGGTACTAGACTCAAGTTTCTGGGTACTATTTTCTTAGCTCTGTAAAATTGTACGAGTTTAACCTTGAATTAAAGTATGAACTAAAATATGGAGAATCATATTAGAAATATTTGATCCTAAAGCCAAATGTACTTCTATATTTACTTCCCTCATCTTTGTGGAGCTAGGGAAAATACAAAAGCAGAAAGTAAAGCTAACTTCCTTGAGTCAATCATAGCCTAAGAATAAGAAAATACACATTTTAAAAATATTTATTTGAACTCTCATCTGGTGCCATTTTAACCAGTGACTTATATCAAACAAGTTGTCTTTGATCATTCAGACAATCAATGTCCACAATAGCCAAACTGAAGAAGGAGCCTCGGTGTCCATTGAAAGATGAATGGATAAAAAAGACATGGTCTATGTATACAATGGAATATTACTCAGCCATTAGAAACAACAAATACCCACTATTTGCCTCGACATGGAGGGACCTGGAGGTATTATGCTAAGTGAAATAAGTCAATTGGAAAAGGACAAACATTATATGGTCTCATTCATTTGGGGAATATAAAAATTAGTGAAAGGGAATAAAAGGAAAGGAGAGAAAATGAGTGAAAATATCAGTGAGGGTGACAACACATGAGAGACACCTAACTCTGGGAAATGAACAAGGGGTGGTGGAAAGGGAGGTAGGCGGGGGGTTGGGTGACTGGGTGATGGGCACTGAGGGGGGCACTTGGTGGGATGAGCACTGGGTGTTATGCTATATGTTGGCAAATTGAACTCCAATAAAAAAATTTAAAAAAAAATTAAATAAACTTTGTTCCTCATTTACATTTCCAAATCTTTGTAACTACTTAGACATGGCCTCACTGGACTAAAAGCAGAGTACAGGCCATTTTGAAGGGCTGATCCCTTTTGCAATATCAAGTCTTCTCAAAAAAAACTGCTGAATTTATAAGAAAAAAACCTAGACATATGTTTAATATACATTTAATGTGATTCTATTTATATTACAAACTTTTCACTTATTTATATAACTCATTTAAATCTGGGTCATCCATCCACATGAAGAAGAATGAAACTAGACCACTCTCTTGCACCAGACACAAAGATAAACTCAAAATGGATGAAAGATCTAAATGTGAGACAAGATTCCATCAAAATCCTAGAGAACACAGGCAACACCCTTTTTGAACTCAGCCACAGTAACTTCTTGCAAGATACATCCACCAAGGCAAAAGAAACAAAAGAACTATTGGGACTTCATCAAGATAAGAAGCTTTTGCACAGCAAAGGATACAGTCAACAAAACTAAAAGACAACCTACAGAATGGGAGAAGATATTTGCAAATGACATATCAGATAAAGGGCTAGTTTCCAAGATCTATAAAGAACTTATTAAACTCAACACCAAAGAAACAAACAATCCAATCATGAAATGGGCAAAAGACATGAAGAGAAATCTCACAGAGGAAGACATAGACATGACCAATACGCACATGAGAAAATGCTCTGCATCTCTTGCCATCAGGGAAATACAAATCAAAACCTCAATGAGATACCACCTCACACCAGTGAGAATGGGGAAAATTAACAAGGCAGGAAACCACAAATGTTGGAGAGATGCGGAGAAAGGGGAACCCTCTTGCATTGTTGGTGGAAATGTGAACTGGTACAGCCACTCTGGAAAACTGTGTGGAGGTTCCTCAAAGAGTTAAAAAGAGACCTGCCCTACGACCCAGCAATTGCACTGCTGGGGATTTACCCCAGAGATACAGATGCAATGAAACGCTGGGACACCTGCACCCCGACGTTTCTAGCAGCAATGTCCATAATAGCCAAACTGTGGAAGGAGTCTCGGTGTCCATCGAAAGATGAATGGATAAAGAAGATGTGGTTTATGTATACAATGGGATATTCCTTAGCCATTAGAAACGACAAATACCCACCATTTGCTTCAACGTGGATGGAACTGGAGGGTATTATGCTGAGTGAAGTAAGTCAATCAGAGAAGGACAAACATTATATGGTCTCATTCATTTGGGGAATATAAAAAATAGTGAAAGGGAATAAAGGGGAAAGGAGAAAAAATAAGTGGGAAATATCAGAAAGGGAGACAGAACATGGAAGACTCCTAACTCTGAGAAATGAACTAGGGGTGGTGGAAGGGGAGGAGGGCGGAGGGTGGGAGTGACTGGGTGGCGGACACTGAGGGGGGCACTTGACGGGATGAGCACTGGGTGTTATTCTGTATGTTGGCAAATTGAACACCAATAAAAAATAAATTTATTATTAAAAAAAATAAAAATAAATAAATA
Organism: Canis aureus; assembly: GCF_053574225.1. Taxonomy (NCBI): domain Eukaryota; kingdom Metazoa; phylum Chordata; class Mammalia; order Carnivora; family Canidae; genus Canis; species Canis aureus. The sequence goes on from NC_135642.1 coordinate 21,941,675, forward strand.
AATCTGGGTCATCTTTCCAAGTGATTGGATTTCCTACTACTTACATTCCCCTCATCGTTAAAATGCACAGTATACACTGATAAAGGTAATCTGATCCTTAGGAAAATTTAAAGCATTATTTCTTATTGATATCACTTCCAAAGACTTTTATATTCTATGTACAATCTATGATTTTAATAATTCTATGTAAGAAACGTACTTTTTGAGTTTTTTAAAAGCATTTTCTCTTTCAACTGAAAACCAGTTAAACAAATAGGAGCTAATCCAATGCTAAAAGAAACCGTTCTTAAGGGAAAAAAAAATTAGAAAACTTCGTATTATAAATTATTTTGAATAGTGAAAAATTCTTTTAAAATAAAAAAGACAGTGATGATCATCATTTCTATTTACTATTTATCATTTTCTATATGCCTCTGTTGTTACTAGGTGACAGCTAAATTAAACAAAGTTATTCTATTTCTCATTCTTTCTCATCTATCAAAGTATACAAGGCAGTCATTTTTTTTAAAGATTTTATTCATTTATTCATGACAGAGAGAGAGAGGGGCAGAGACACAGGCAGAGAGAGAAGCAGACTCCATGCAGGGAGCCTGACATGGGACTCAATCCTGGGTCTCCAGGATCAGGCCCTGGGCTGAAGGTGGCGCTAAACCTCTGAGCCACCTGGGCTACCCTACAAGGCAGTCATTTTTGAGGATTTTTCTGTCACTAGGAAATAGAACTTGGTATAAACTCTGGACAGTTTAATATTTTTGCTATATTAATAATTTAACATGATTTTTTTTTTTACCTGTAGCTATGACTGTCACATAATGCCTGGTAAATTGATGCAGAAAGTGATGCTGCTAGTGAATGAAGTGTATGCACCTAAAACCAAAACAGCCACAATTACATTTTATACTAACATTTCTATACAATAGTAAGATTTTAAATATTATAGAAAATACCCAGCAAACTAGCAATATCATAAGACTAGATCCTAAGACTAACGAATTCTACTTTAAAACTTCTAAAATAACACCTAACTTAATATGCATGCCCAAAACAAAGCTAATTGATTCAAACACATCTTTATCAAATATTTACTTACTGTGACCCTGCCATTTACCAGGCTGAGTAATGTGCCAATGGGCTGTTATATCTAATGATTAGCTTCAAGATTAATATTCCAAAAAAAAGCAGAACCAAAATAAGTATACAATTTTCAGAGCTTTTATTTAAACTGCCTTATAAAATTTCCCTTGATGAAATAAATAGTTGATCTTACCAAGAAGAATGAATTAAATGTTTAGATATATCAATCACTGTGTGAAATGGCTGGTTTTTCAGAAAGCAAGTAGTTTACTTAGTACTTAAGAGTGGTGTATACTCTTAGAATTTTAAATTTAGAAAGTTTAAAAATTATCAATATAAAAACTACATCCTAAAAATGCCATATTGAATCAACATTTTCAGATTCATAAAATCTTAAAATTTGAAGGGACCTTAGAAATCAGTTTAACACTCTTTCAAAGCCTTATCCAAATTTCTAGAAACTGGAAATGTTTCCTTATAATTTATATGCATTTAATGCCTTTTCTAAGTGTCCATATTCACCGAACAAATAATTTAAGTAATCTCTGCTAAAATACTGATACAGATTAATTCATGCTATGGATTAGAAGTCTCTAATAGGTTGATGTAACCAGTAAATTGTTCAGAAGAATATACTACCAGAGGTCAAACATGCCTTTCAAACAAAAGAAAAAAAACAAACAAACAACAAAAAAAAAAACGCCAGGGACCTGAAATGACATCAGCCACTGGAACTGGAAAAGCATAGCACAACACACAGGCTAGCACAGAGGTAGTCTGATCAATTTCAAATCCTACCAAGCTTCCTTCCTAGTGCTTCTTGGAATCTATCTGTTCTTAGGTTTTCAATACAGGGTATGGATTTATTTGGGGGTAGTAAGTCTGTCAAAATCTTGATTGCCCCTAATACTGCAGAGCCTCCAATAAACACAATCACCATGGAAATAGTAGTGAGGGTACTTTGGGATATTTCTGATCAGCCCTGGTTCTCCCAAATATATTCCCTGAGCTTATATTTTCATATATCTTGGCATATAGTCATAAACATTTCTCAATTACTGGTTCATTTAAGGAGAGTGAGGATTTAAAGTAATATTAAGAGGCAAGAATACTGTCTAGAAAATTCCATAATCAAAAATTATTTGCCTATCTTAAATTACTTTTCCATAAAGAGTCTTCCACTGATCAGGACTGGAAAGTAGCACGTTAAGAGCACTTTAAAATATTCCTTTAAGTTCAAACCAGAAGACAAGTATAACATATTTACCTTCTCAATGTGTACAATATCAACTGATCATAAACTTTACATACCTTCACATCTCCAACACTGGGGTGAGGTGGTGTTTTCATTTGAACAATAGTGTAAAGTATATCATGGATGTGATTATTTAGGTATAATACAGGATTAGCTATGACTGTTTTTGTTGAAGCAATACTTGCTGAAAGCAGAGGTAGGGTGGTAGGCAATGGAAGTGGAGACTGGAGCTGCTTCACTGTGGTCTCCTGTGGGTTACAGTAGATTATTTTTTGCAAAGTAGTTAAAATGAAAAAACTAATAGTTACATGATAAAAATACTGGTGATGAACAACTGAATAAAAGCAGCATGTACTTATTCACTCATTCTACAAAAATTTATTGAGCACCCAATCTGTACCAGTTGCTATGTGAGACACAGAAGATACAAAGATGAATTGAATGTGACACAGCTGTGCTCTCAAACTGTTAAGCCTACTCATAATCACTAAAATTCTGGTCAACAAAGACCCATGCAGAGTATAAATATCTGCCTCCTACAAGCAGAGAAATGGGACATATTTAGGTTAGCTAATAAAAAGAGCTATTAAAATTATTAAAATAACCAAGCCTGAAAACAAAAGTGAAGTTCATACCTGCTGGGATTCTTGTAGCAAAAATTTGAGTTCCATCCTTACTGAGGCCAGTCCACCACCCTGGGCCCCATGAAGGCTACAGTAACTAAGAAACACTCTCAGAAGATCTTGGTTTTTCTGTAACCATAACTTTCGTCTTTCTGCATGTTCTCGTTTTGCCTGCAATCTCCGTCTTTCTATTTGGTGCCGCTCATAGGAACCTATGTCTGGTTTGTCCGTCATTTCTTCCTGGTCCAGAAGATCACTTTCTACCTTGGAGTATGTTTTACTGGTATACTCTTTAATAACTGATTCATGGTTACATATCTCATGCAGGGCAGCAATTTCCTTTTCAAGCCAGTTATAGAGTTGAAATCTGAGTTTTCCACCATCTACTTCATAACCTGTAGCCAATGTTCTTAGTTCTGTCATAAGGATCTTTAAACAAGCTCTGAATTTTAGTTGTTCAGCAATCACATCAACTTCAGTATCACCTTCCAGACAGTCCTCTTCCTGAGGAGTCAGTAATACATTAGGGTCCGAGACTTTCTCATCTTGTCTATCTGTCTCCCTGGCATTTGTACTTTTCATTATTAAACCAACAGCATCTTCTTCCTCTTCTTCTAAGGCACTATCATGCTCTTCACCCCAATCAAGGTTAAGAGGTTCCTCATCAACTTTCACTATTGGCTGGCTCCAGTCAAACTGTGATGAAGTTACATTTGACCAATCAATGCCAGAACTTTTATTGTCATCACTCAGAATCTTTGATTCTGAAGGTAAATCATCCATTTTTTTAGAAATTGAGTCAGGCTGACCTTGTTTTGAAGGTAAGGCTGATATTTTGGTAACTTTTGGAATTTTGGAGAGTACCTCCAAGGCTAGAACAGGGCATCCAACTTTAAAATGAGCATTTGCAGTGGTAAAGAATAATTTTCTTTCTATAAGATTAATTTTATCAACAAAGTTTTTTTCAGTTTTGAGACCTAAGGTTGCCAAAGTTCCTTCAGGGGAGGCAAGGTTTCTTCGAATAAGCAAAGGATGAGTTCGAAGGTAGTTGTAGAAACTAAACACCACTGGGTTACAAGATTTGATGATAACTATAGAAATAAAACATACAGTCACAAGATATTATGTTAATTTGCACTTATATTACAAAAGAATAAAATATGTCAACATTTCCTCGAAATAAGAATACCCAAATATTATATATATAATAATACACATATATATATATAAACATATATATAAACATTGCTTTTATTTTTTAAATGGAAAGAAAACATCTAAAAAATGTTTAATTGGTTCCCTAAAAAGAGAGGGAAGAACAGGAATGGAGAGATGAGGAAAGAAGCTAGATCTCTCTGAAAATATCATGGTTTTATATATTTCATTTCAAAACCATGTCAACATTTTATATAGAAAGAAAAATTAAATTTGAAAAAAAAACAACAGCAAAATTTTAAAAAGTGATTCTGTATATCAAGCTGGTAGTGTAACTACACAAAGAGGAACTATAAAGTGACTTTAAAATAAGTAATTTGGGGATCCCTGGGTGGCGCAGCGGTTTGGCGCCTGCCTTTGGCCCAGGGCGCGATCCTGGAGACCCGGGATCGAATCCCACATCGGGCTCCCGGTGCATGGAGCCTGCTTCTCCCTCTGCCTGTGTCTCTGCCTCTCTCTCTCTCACTGTGTACCTATCATAAATAAATAAAAAAAAAATTAAAAAAAATAAGTAATTTGGCTATACATCCTTACTGGGATATACCATAAAAAAAAGTTATAAAAATAACTGCAAAAAAAAAAAAAAAAGCTTAAACTGCTCTCAGTAATCATGTTGCTATGAAAAATTTTTGCATCATTATTCTCAAGCGATCATATATGTATAAAATAACAAGTATGTTAATGCTATGAGAATTCAAGTTTTTCATTATAAGACAGAAATGTAAAATCTAAAAAGAAATCTATAATCTGGGGCAGCCCGGATGGCTCAGCGGTTTAGGGTCTGCCTTTGACTCAGGACGTGATCCTGGAGTCCCGGGATCGAGTCCCACGTCGGGCTCCCTGAATGGGGCCTGCTTCTCTCTCTGCCTGGGTCTCTGTCTCTCAGAGACAGAGAATAAATAAATAAAATCTTTAAAAAAAAAAAGAAAAAAAGAAATCTATAATCTATATTGAATTAAAATTTTCAGTGTGAGCTCATGAATTCTCAGGTTAAAAAATACATATATATACTAGCTCCATTCATTAAAACAGCTTAGACACAATAATCAAAATCAATAGCAAAAAAAAAAAAAAAAAATCAATAGCAAATGAGGATCCCTATGCCCAGGCTGTAGTCTCTATTATTCCCCCACTTAAAAGGAACCAGGATCCTTTGGAAGGATGGCCATTTCCAGCTCTGGGGCATTAAATGTACAAGATGAGCCTGAAACATCGTGCCATAGCAGAAAGCAAAGAAACTATCAAGGAATAATATTGATAGGATTCAATAACTTGTAGAGGCTCCCCTGGTTAGAAATGAGATAGTCTGAGCCTCTATAATAATAAACTACAATGGATTCAAACACAAATCTATCTAAATCTGTGAGTTCAAATAACTCAAATGAATATAAAAGCTAGTCAGTCACCTTTGTAGTATGTTAGTATGAACCAAACTATTATTTTGAAAACTGGTAAAGAGAAAGAATCAAACATTTATGCTCCCTTCACTACATATACTACTGAATTTCAGAGTAATCAAACAGCTAAGGGAGACTGTACTCCTAGAGAAGAATTCCAACTCATAAAGGAAAAATAAAATGACACAATTAGAATATCGTAATTTTACAGACATTGATGAAATAAAAAATCTATGCAGTGATCACTGATGGCTGTTTATACAATAAGCAAAACAAGCAAACATTATGAGTTCCCTGATAGAAGTACTCCATATCACCATAAAATATTTCTGCCAAAAATCCAAAAAAAGCATCTAGGATATTAATTACCAATTTATAGGAAATATAGAGAACATGGGGAAAAAAACACATGAAGTGACAGAAAAGGGACACAACCAACAAATTCTATTAAGTGAGAAATCACAAAACAAACAATCTGACTTTATTTCAAAGGACAAGAAAAAGAAGGAAAAACTATGAATTAAAGTAGGCAAAAGAGGCACCTTAACTAATCATAACATATATGCCTCTTTTGAATCTTGATTCAAACAAATCAATTGTATAAGATTTTATGAGACAACAGGAAAATCTGAACATTACCCATTTCATGATTTATTAATCAAATTTTGTTACAGTGATATGTGTTACGTTTAACAGTCCTTACTTTCTGGAGATTTCATTTTGAAATGTCTACAAAAGAAATAATATGCTGGAATTTGCTTCAAGATAAATCTATGATGAGAATGGTAGGAGACTGTGCACATTTTATTAAAATTACCTGGGAAACTCAAATACTTATTTTTCTTCTAATGGTTTTATTTCCTTTCCTTTAAAATTTATATTGTTTATTAAAATATTTCTTCTTTATAAAGAAGAATATAAAAATGGGTCCCTAATCTCTTTATCCATGTAAGCAAGCCTTTTTATTCTTAAAAAATTTTTTTAAAGATTATATTTTTATTTGAGAGAGAGCATATGAGAGAGGAGGGTCAGAGGAGAAGCAGACTCCCTCTGAGGGGCTCAATCCTAGGACTCCAGGATCATGACCTGAGCCAAAGGCAGACGCTTAAGTGACTGAGCCACCCAGGTACCCCGTAAGTTAAGTTTTTTTAGCATTTAAAAATAATACATGACAAAAAATTTTTTTTCAAGTTTTCATTTAATTTCAAGTTAGTTAACATATAGGGTAATATTAGTTTCAGGAGTAGCATTCAGTGATTTAGCCCTTACATATAACACCCAGTGTTTATCACAAGTGCCCTCCAAGTATTAATACTCATCATCCAATTACAACTACAGAAAGCACAAAATACAAAGTAAAAGCATGGATCTCCCCACACCTATTCCCCAAAAGTAATTCAGGGTTTTTTTAAAATTAATTATTATTTATTTATTTATTTATTTATTTTAGAGAAAGCAATAAAAAGCAGAAGTGGGGTTGGGGAAAAAGAGGGAGAGAATTTTAAACGGTTTCCATACCCAGCATCGAGTCTGGCACTGGGCTCAATCTCACCACCTTGAGAGCACAACCTGAGCCAAAATCAAGAGTTGGAGGCTTAACTGACTGGGCCACCCAGGTGCTCCAGTACTCAGTTTCTTTTGATTTGTTCCAGCAAACAGCAAAGGGAGAGGAAGAGGGAAACTAGATGCAGTATGTACATGCAAACACATTTGCAACATGCACATGTAAATAAAAAGCAACAAGAATGTTGCTCTTTCACACTGTTCTGCATCTTACTTGCTTCACTTAATAATACAGCATATATTAATACATTGATCTACCTCATTTTCTAATGGCACACTATTTCTGTGGTATGGATATACGATTAATCATTTAATTATTCTATTGACACTTAAAATGTTCCATTTTTAAAAAAGTATTGCAGAGTACTAATAAATGTCCTCCAGCTGCTTTTAAAAAATCTAAATTATTTGGGTTAACTAGAAGTAAAGAAAGCTTATCTATCACACAAGAATAAAAAAGTTCATGCACAAAACCAATATGTGAACAGCCAAAATTCCTACTTTAAAAAAGAAAAATGAAAACTGGGTGTATAATTATATGGAAAGAGCTATACAATGTGTAAAAATTATTTATGCCTCAACTTAATATAATTGTTTTTTGTTTTGTATTTTTTTTTCTAAATAAACATAAGTTTAGAAACAGTCTTCTTTTGGGATGCCTGGGTGGCCCAGCGGTTGAGCTTTTGCCTTTGGCTCAGGGCATGACCCTGGATTCCCGGGATCGAGTCCCATGGCAGGCTCCTTGCACGGAGCCTGCTTCTCCTCCCTCTGCCTGTATTTCTGCCTCATTCTCTGTGTCTCTCACGAATAAATAAGTAAATAATCTTTAAAAAAGAAAAAAGAAAGAAAGAAAGAAAAGAAACAGGCTTCTTTTAAAAAAGAAAAAGAGGGGCACCTGGCTGGCTCAGTTGATGGACCATTTGACTCTTTTGACCTTAGGGTTGTACATTTGAGGCCCACATTGGGTGTAGAGATTACTTAAAAATAAAATCTTAAAAAACGGGGGGGAAGGGGGTACCTGGGTGGCTCATTCAGTTATGCAGTTGCCTTCAGCTCAGCTCATGATATCTGGGTCTTAGGACTGAGCCCCACATTCGGCTTCCTGCTCAGCAGGGAGTCTGCTTCTCCCTTTCCCTCTCTCTCTCCCTCTGCCTCACCCCACTGCTCATTCTCTCTCTCTCAAATAAATAAAAATCTTTAAAAATAAAAAAAAATAATTAAAAAGAGAAAGCCACAATGTCCTACCTTGATGTTCATCATCATCCTTTGGTGTTTGTTCCAATAACGTGTCCAAAGCTCGGGTATAGTCTTTCATTACCCAATAGGCAAGACTACGCAGGAAAGGATCAGGATGTAATCTTTTGCAATCGAAACCTAAGCCATCCTTTTGACAACCCAAAATCTTCTCATTTAGGATGGATATATAAGTGGATGAAGTCTCAAATTCAGATTCATATAAACGAGCAATAACCATGGCTAGTTGAATATCTTCCATTTTTTCAAGGCATACCTATAAATTCAAATATTAATACTTATTTAATAACTACTTAGATATATGAAATATTCCACGAATACCCTGAAATCTACCATTTATATTCTCCTAGTGGTGGGAGGGGTCCAGAGGTTGAGACAGTAAAAGGCAGTTAAATGACTGCTTGATAGGAGATTAAGGAATAGCAAGAAGAAAAGAAACTAGAACTTAGCAGCTTCTAGCCTAGAAAGATCATTTTAAAAATAAGCATAAGACAAATATCAACATCATTTCAGATTTGTCAATTTAAATTAAATACACTTACAACTTTGAATTTATATATACATCAGTTCCTCTTAATTTCCAAATACATTTCCACATAAATACAATTGCTACCATTTTAAAAGGACATTCTAATTACAAAACAAATAACATGAAATAAAGCAACATATTCTTTACTCTCTCTGAGTTTATATTCTAATTTAATTACTTATATAGAGTATTTGAGATCATTCAGGCAACATAAACATCTCTCAATCACTATTTCTCTTCTCCTGATTATCTTTAGGTTAAAATTCCCATGTCAAAATTATAAATATTTGTTAATTTAAAAAATCATACACCAGAGATAATTTTGAATATATGACTACTCCTAAATATAGAGAACTTCTCTTCATTGAATACTTCCTATTTCTTCTATAATATATTATTTCCAATTATTTCTTATTTTTCCTTCACCTGTTTGGATTGTTCATAATGACAATAACTATCCTAGGAGGAAGGTCTCATAACAGTAACATTCATGATTTCTCTCTTAATCAGCTGCCAGGAGTATATATCAAAAAAATGCAAAGTCTTACCTCTTTCATTCATTTTCAAATACCTAAGACTACATTACAAACAGTACAAATAGCAATTCCAGTTCCTTATCTATGAATTTCATTTAGGAAAAAAAAAGAACTTAAAAGTAGCTGCCTATCTACCCCAAAGGAGGAGGTTGTGACCTATGCAGACTTGAAATAGTTTAGAATCATAAAATAGCTAGGAAGAAAGTATTCATAAACCATTTTTTGCCATTTTTTCATGCATATACACTTGAAGTGTACCATATTCCCTATATAAAATTTTTGGTTTATGTTTCACACTTGAATTGATTTATAATTTTGCTTGTTACTACACCACTGTTTAAGTTTGGTGACCTCTGTAGTTACCAGACAGAAAATTACAGTCTACTCTACAAACTTTTCAGGTTTTCAATCTCCTACAAATATCTCACAACATGTTTTCTTTATTCATACCTCTATGGCATCTTTCAATGAACCGGCTAACAAGAAAAAGGCAGCAGATTGTTCAAAGCGTTGTTTTCCAAGTAAAGAGAAAGCATTTTTCAAAGCGGCTTTACGCCATCTATCTTCATTAAAGTTGTGGCTGAAAAATGTTGTCATCTTTTCATCATGCTGGGACCTGGGAACGAGAACACAAGTATCAGCGGTTAAAGGAAATCTAAAATATTTTGAATCCTTTGCACAATATGTGAAAATAACCCCAAACATCCATCAAAAACAGTAACTTCAGTAATAGGCGTCTGTTACCAAGCTTCACTTCTAATAAGGAAAGCTCAAAATCCTTATATACACATAAACAGCACACAGGAGCATTGTGTACTTTTCAAAATGCTTTTATCAACTTTTTTTTAACAATATGTCACCCTTTATGTTAAGCTGAACCAATATTATGCCCATTTTTTGCAGATAAAGAAACCAAGACACAAAAAAGTAAGCTGAATTGGTCAAGCTCATATATCTAAGTACTTTCAAAAGTATTAGCATCAGAGATTTGCAGTACAATCTTCATTTCATTAAATCATGTACAATGTTGAGGCAATTTACCTAAACAGACCCCATACCACTGCTTTCTTCTTCATGGAAAGGTAGAATAATGCAGCATCCAAGGCATCATTGTTCCTTTGAAAAGAAGCCTTGGCAACCTAAATGGTAAATAAAATATTCTATTAAGTTGACTATTTTATAAAAGAATTACAACCAATTAACCAAGAGTTACTGGTTCCCTGCTCTTACATGACTGATTGGAACCATGGAGATTGAAAAAAGTTTGCTCTATTCCACAATCTCCAGTAGCTTATGATATATACTCTGAGAGACAACCATTTGTACGTAATTTTAATAAAAATAATAATAGCAACTAGCATTTACTGATTACTTACCATGTACCAAGCACCAATCTAACTGCCTTTTATTTATCTTACTTAAACGACCACAATTCATGAGAATTATCCTTATTTTTACATAGGCCGCAATGGAGACACAGAGAAGTTAAATGAATTGCCTAAGGCTACATAGTAAAGTGTGGAAAAGGGATTAGAATCCCAGTGGTAATAAAACTATCTACCCTAGGAAACAACAACAACAAAAAAGGCAGAATATTAAATAGATAGGATCTTCTTCATGAAAATTAAATGTTACATTTCTTAATGTTTTATAAAAGCCAAAATGCTAATAACTTCTACAGGCTATGCAATTTCACAATTTAAGCTTTCTCAACTCATATTGATACAGACATCTGTGAATATCAACTATAACACACACACTTAAAAAATTACAGACAAAAATAAGTGTTCCACTGTTTTTTAAAAACATTCTTTGCTGGTATTTTTCCAATCAAATTTTAATAATTCTAAAAGACTGACACCTTCTTTCTGGCATGTAATTAAAATACAGAAGGCTGAAGCTCCATTATTTTGAAGAGCTTACATATTTCAGTTCTTAGAAATTCCATGAGAAAGAGTCTAAGTGAGCACATGACTGATACTCTCCTTGGGAGCTTATAACCAAAACTGCAGAATTCATGCAGAACCAATCAACTCAGTGTTAAGTTTAAGAATTAAGCCAGTAACATTACTGTATATAATTATATTGTTTTGAACACGATTACCATACAGACCATATCTAAGTTTTTCAAAGACACTTAGAAAACTTCTGGAAATCACTAAGTTGAGAGATATAATAATAAGAAACAACAATTAGCTCACAGTGACTCATAGTAAAGAAACTACCAAGGCATGGGAGAGGGGGAAATTGAGTCACAAAAATGCTGTATTCTCAATACTTGTTTATCTTATTTCTCTTCTACTTTTTTGGTATTTTTTTCTGCCTTCAGTCATTTAACTTAGTATTCGGATGTTTAATAATTTTAATTCTGATGTTTAATAATTTTAGAGAAATTTTTGTTCATTTTTAGCTAAGGATTTATAATATATATCTTAAGGCAAAAAATTATTGTAACTCTTTGATGCGATTTTAAGAGATAATCTCTTGTGGAAATAAATTGTATGTAACATATCAGAAATAATTATATGACACAACCAATTGTTGATGGAATTAAAAAGATCTTTGTAGACATCTGAAACATTTCAAAGATGTCCTTTTCTCATTGCTTTAGAATATAAAAAATTTAACGTATTGTGTTATGTACATGCTGTTAACAATTAACTTGCCCTACACACCAGAAACTACATTACTTGGTTGGTGTGAGAATAAATTCCTTCTTACATTTGTGCCTATTTTCAAGAGAGAAATACTGGTATCTTATTGTCAATTTTACATGTAACAAGAAAATGGCACTTCTGTGCTTACATTTCAAACTGATCTGAGGGCCATGATGAACACCAGAATCTCAGGATGCTGAGATGAAGACAGCACATCTCTAATCACCCTCAATTTACCAAATGAAAATGGGCCTGAGGGAATATGCACTTTAAATAAAGTTTGCCAGGTGATTCTTTGGACACACTAAAATTTGATGACGACTACTGTAGAGGAATGAATTCCTCTTGGGAGAAATAAATCTATACTTCACAAATGTAGTATCATTAATTGTACCTGGGGGAATTTCAATGAACTCCTACAAGTAAACAATAAGTGAGAATTTCACCTTTCTAACCCCCGTAGAGTAGAAAGGGCACAGACTCAGTCTAATACTTAAAAATGCCAGGAGCGTGTGGGTTACTTAACCTCTCTAGATCTAGTCCAACATGTGGAAATGGAGATGCTAACACAGGGCCAGATTATATGAAATAATCTATGAAAAGCAACCAGCACCAACCTGGCACACAGTAGGTGCTCACTAACAGTCTGTTACTGCAACACTGAAAGAACTTTCAGCTTCCACTAACAAATTATGGGACAAATTTTTTTCTAAAGGGAATCTACCAGAAAATGGATTCCAAAAGCCTGTCTTAAAAAATTTTATAGCATGTTTAATTTGCTGCCACAGATATATTCCTCAAGTGCACACAAATCAAAACCTTTTATTGAATGGTATTTTAAGTATGCAAAGGAAGTTTGCTATTTATTAATGTAGCCACACAGAGAATCCTTTATATAAAAAAAGTTTTTATATCTATAGTGTACATATCTGAAAAGAACTGAGGTTTGTTTTCTAAATTTAGATTTCTGTGTTTTCTTTTGTAAATATTATTATTTGACATCCAATGTTTTTTTCTTAATTTTTAAATTTAATTTAATTTTTATTTAAATTCAATTTGTCAACACACAGTGTAACACCTGGTGCTCATCCCATCAAGGGCCCTCTTTAGTGCCCATCACCCAGTTACCCCATCCTCCCACCCAACATTCAATGTTAAAATATAGTTTTGGATGTATAACAGCGATTCGACAATACTATACATTATGCAGCACTCACCATAGTAAGTGCAGTTGCCATCTGTCACAGTACAATGTTACTACAACTTTACTGACTACATTCCCTGTGTTGTACTTTTCATATCCATGACATACTGCCAGTTATTTAAAAAAAAAGAACCATGAATTTTCTCAAGCTAGGACATACCTCAACTGATAGCAGAAAACATGCAATTCTATAAATATTATAAACTCAGTATGTATGGTAAAAGGCAACTGATATACTACAGAAACATTTCATAAAGGCCAAGTTTTTGGAATCTCCAAAACTTTTTATTTAAGAAATTCTCAAGATCTCAAGATGTACAAACTAATTCCCTACAACAGATTTTCTGGAAGACAGTATCTTTTATCCTTTAAGATTTTTAGAAAAGATTTTATTTATTTATTCATGAGAGACACAGAGAGAGAGGCAGAGACACAGGCAGAGGGAGAAGCAGGCTCTATGCAGGGAGCCCGACATGGGACCCGATCCCGGGACTCCAGGATCATGCCCTGAGCTGAAGGCAGATGCTCAACCGCTGAGCCACCCAAGTGTCCCATCAAGATTTTTTTTAACTTAAGCATCCAATGAAGTAAAGTTACCTTTTCAATGCATCTTCGAAGAGTGTTAATATTCCTGACCCACCAACCTATTCCCATAGCTCTTAACTCAGACCACTGAGGGTCCCCTCTCTGAATGGCCGGAATCATATTAATCAGTTCCTCCTCAGCCTCAGAATGAAAAGCCCAGGCAAAGTGGCAGGTAGACACACCTAAATTAGAAATACAAAATAATAACCTTCAGAACTATATCAAAAAAGAACACAAAACAACTTTTCACACAGTCATGCATTTATTCACTCTGGGAAGAATTTCCAAGCAGGAAAAAAAAAAGGTAAAAGGAGGTCTTTCCTCACTCAGTTTTACACTACACGCTTCTAAACACATGGAGCAATAGCAGAATATACAAAACCAAAAACTTCTTTTTTCCAAAATATTTGCTTTTTTCTCTGCAAAAACATAGGCACTAAAACTTAACCACTGGAAAGATATTTGGACATCGGGTCATTTATACATACACACACACGTACACGCACCACACTTATCAACAGTGAAAGCTCTGGTCAAGTCAAAATATCTCGGCCTGTGTCCTTGGGAGTTTTTTCAGTTTCTTCACAGCAAGCCCCTTGCTTGCAGACCATATTCCTTAGCACCGACTACTGGAAACTGCGCCACTTAACCAAACAGCCAATGAACTACGTATTTCACAGTGAAGTCTAACCTGCAGTAGAGTTGCAGGGAATAGCAGGGAACACATTTCTCTGCCTCCGGCATCTTGGTTAAAAGTAGTTTAAAGCTGCCTAACACTGGTGATATATGGCAAACTCTTTTTGCCCTGGTAGAAGACTGACGGGGCTCTAGGCCGCTTTTAGAGGCAACACTATCAGACGTGGGAGTACAAGAGAGTTTATCAGCAGCTGAACTTCTGATAACACTTCGTTCCACTTAGAGCAGGTGAAGAGGAAACAAGGAAAATGACACACTGATTGGTGACACATAGCGGGAATGCCAGGAAGAACCAGAGGAGCCTAGGAAAGAGGCCAAACTGGTCAACATAGACATCTATATGGACCTATTTTGGACCTCATGTCTGAAGTCAATGATGTACTGTACATTACAGTACAGGCTTCTCAATGCTCTAAGACCATCAATATTACTACATATGATTTTTTTCATTAACAACTACTATATAGACTTCCAATACAGTTTCAAGCTTTTCTAACCATTACTGCTTTACAACAGTTCCTTTAGAAAGTATAAAAGGAAAACTTATTATGACTATTTTGAGTAATAATCTTAAATCTTTTAAATTTCCTATGCTAACATTTATATACAACTGTGCTTGAAATCACAGCACAAAAAAATTAGTGCAACAAGCCTTGACTGCCACCAAAAATTTAGGGGGAAATGGTCAAGATTTAATAACATCAATTTGTAGTTTTTTGGAATCTAAAAGGCAGATTAATTTTCTCACTTTTTAAATCTTTGCCCAATTTAAGAAATAATCACTATATCAAACTACCGACACTTTGCTTTATAAGTTGCTATTACATAGCAATACACACAGAATAACTTTGCTAACTGCAAATTTATCATATAAAGAATAATATAAAATATATTACACTTCATACCTGTAAGTGAAATGGGATTGATTAAACTTTTAGTATGATTAAGTGGGAACAATAAACACACAGGTATGTCAGGGGAATTAGGTTCAGAAGGCAAGATTAAAAGTGCAGTGAATATATGTGGAAGCCTAACTATTTATTTTAATACAAGCATTGTATCATAAGTCATATACTCACAAGTAAAGCTGTTGTTTGAGGAATATCTGTCATATAGTAATCCAGTAGATTTGCATACTTGTAGCACACTGCCACACACCCTGATTTGAGATACAAGGATTTATATCAGCCCCCTATTTTACAGGTTAAAAAATCAAAACTTCAGAGTTTAAGGTGATCTGCCCCATATCCTATACCAAGAAAAGATATTAAGAAGAAAAAGAACAGGGGCACCAACATGTAGTTAGTTATTTATCAATTTATTTTTTCTCTACCAATAACAACTATTCTTTGCAGTTTTTCTCTGTTCTTAGCCTTTCTACCTATATACTGGCTACTTAACTTTCCCTGAAAACTGTTCCTATAATACCAATCACGTCTTATGTCCAGTGTTTTACCTGTATCAAAGGGAAAAATGGAATTTTCAATTCCTCAATGGTCATTAAGTGATTCAGCACTATCATTTAAAACTAAAATATAAAAGAACCGTTGAGATACCACTTTTTAAACCTAATCGAATGGCACAGATTGTTTAAAACCTAATCAAATGGCACAGATTGTTTAATATCAAAAAAATAAAATAAAAAACAATACAGTGATAGTATCAAGTGTCAACAATGGGTTAAACTTTGGAATCATCAAACACCGCTTCTGGGAATATAATGGAAGACAGTGTTTCTGTCTGGGGCAATACCTATCAAGAGTTAAGAAATTTCACTCTTAAATACAGAGAACTGGTGGTTGCCAGAGGGGAGGTGGGCAGGCAGATGGGTGAAACAGAACAGGATTTAAGAGTATGCTTATCTTGATGAACACTGAAAAGTATATGGAATTGATGAATCATCATATTGTATACCTGAAACTAACACTGTATATTAATTATACTTGAATAAAAAAAAACCAGTAAGGTACAGTTACATTCAGAATTTAGAATATCAGCCTGGTAATACTGTAAACTGTTGACTGAAACATTAAAAATAAAAACAACCACCTTAAAAAAAAAAGAGTTAAGAATTTTCAAGCCCTCGGATTCCACTGTTGGAAAGTAACACGAGGAAATAATCAGATATATACATAAATATCTATATGCAAAGTAATATGGTCATTCATCACAGTGATCATTCATATAGAAAAGAAAACCAGCAAAATCTGTTTCAAAATTAAAGGACTGGATAGATGAAGCACAGTTTAGAAACACAATGGATATCAGACAGCTATTTAGAATTACATGAGGGTAAAGGGTAAGTGTTATGGGTAAGACCAAGAAATTATAGAGCCTGGTATTCTAGTTCCTACAATACTAAAGCATTATTTATAGGACTGCATCCAGGATGCTGGTTTCAAAAGGAATATAGCCTAATAAAAACTGCACTGGGCTGGGATTCTAGCTCCGAACTCTATCAGTAGCCCTATATCTTGGCAGGTCACTTTATAGTTTTTTTAATCTGTCAATTAGGGGGCTGACATAAATCCTTACATTTCAAATCAGGGTATGTGACAGTGTACTACAAGTATGTAAATCTACTGCATTGCTATCGGGCAGATATTCCTGAAACATCAGCTTTCCTTGTGAGTATATGACTTATAACAAAATGCTTATATTAAAATAAACATAAATAATAATACATAGGGCAAAAATCACACAATTTTTAAAGAAAATATATCAGTTGTCAAAGAAATTCAGGGCCACTTTTTTAAAAAAGATTTTATTTATTTATTTATGAGACACACACACACACACACACACACACACACAGAGGCAGAGACACAGGCAAAGGAAGAAGCAGGCTCCATGCAGGGAGTCCTATGTGGGACTCGATCCCAGGACTCCAGGATCACGTATTGGGCTGAAGGCAGGTGCTCAATAACTGAGCCACCCAGGAGTCCCTTATGGCCTTAGGGTTTACTACTAAGCTACTATGACTTTAGTAAGTCTGAGAAACTGAGATAGAAGAGCAAAAGTTGCAGAACAGAGCTGAAAGAGGCACAGAAAAAGGGTAAGTGGGTAAACTATGTGACTAGAAGATCTTAAGGATGTATGTATATAATGACTTGGCTAATTCTTATACACAAATATAAATACAAGTATTCCACTACAATATGAAATAAAAGTTGTGGAAAGGTCCAAACAAAGAGTTAAATACCTTGATGAAGTAGCTGTACTCGGTATAAAGGAGGCAACGATGTCAAAAGGCACGTGTGCAAACGCATAGCTAGCAAGTATCTCAAACCACACTCGTCTAATGTGTCCCTTCCTATAAAGCAAATAGAAAATATGTTTCAGGAAAACTGTCACAAACCAGTAAATAATTAGGAAATAAGCATTAAATTCAATAATAACGATTTACACAAGATGTATGTTTGAGTGTATCCCTTTGCTAACAGTCAAATATCTTTATAAGAAATACATCTTTACAAAAGGTATTTGTAAATACAAAAACTCCCAAATGAAAAATGACTGGGGAAAATATAATTCCCTATTAGTATAGGTAATAACAGTACTTACAGCTATTCATAATAAATGAAATCTTGAAATCCAATAAAAAATATATTAACTATAGTAAGCTAGGTACAATTTTAAGAAGCATTTCCCACATGAAGTTAGATGAGATTGAAAAGATAGAAATTACATATCTAAAATGAAATCATTATTTATTATCACTGTTAATTAAAAAGCTAATATTTTCTAGTCTGGTTAGCTCAATTGAAATATAGTACTATGAAAGATTTAAAATTCGATTCCCTAGGCTAGTTTTACAAAGCTAAGGTTGACCCTTAACCTGATTTCACAAACTTAACTCCTATTTAAAAGTTGCACAAAGGTATGAAGTATGAGGAGTTTCATTAAAATTATAGACACTGTTGGAGAAGCAACACAAAAGTTATGACCAGCACCCAGTCCAGTAACTGCCACTTGGGAAGTACTAAGAATGTTGAATCAAATAATATTTTCTAGAAGAATATAAAATGTTTTAAAATCTCAAAGTTTAAGTTCCAGCTCTACTTCCCATTAGCTATCTTTGTTCATCCACCCATTCATTTATTTATTCAACAAATCAAGTACCTACTACAGGAAAGGCACAGTGTAGGTGCTGGGGATTTGACAGTGAATAAGACAAAATCTCTCCTCTCATGGTGCTTTCATTTTAGGAGACAAAAACAAAAAACAATGTGTCTGGCAGAAAGTAATGCTATGGAGAGAAATAAAAAGTAGGCTTGACAGAAAGGGAGTACTGGAACAAGGGGATTCTATTTTATATAGTATACCCAGGGAAGAACTTTCCAAGACGATGATGTCTCAGCAGAAACTTGAGGAGGTGAGGGAATGAGCCAGGCATAAACTTGGAAAAAGCTTTCCACACTGAGAACACAAAATATGCAAAGGCCTTGAGACAGGAATGTGTTTAGTGTCTTCCTAGGACAGCAAGGAGGCCAATATAGTGGAATGAAAATGAACACAGATCACACAGGGCCTTGTGGACCTCCGTAAGGATCTGGCTTTTATTCTAAAGTGAGATAGCAAGCCACTGGTATATGCTGAGCAGAAAAGAGATTAAATGTTTTTAATCACTGGTTCCTATGTAGACAACAGACTGAGGTAACAAGAATGAAGCAGGTTTTTTTTTTTTTTTTGTTCCTTTTTTTTTTTTTTTTTTTTTGAATGAAGCAGTTTTGGGAGACTTTGTCAATAACCAGGCAGGAGGTAACAGTGACTTGGACTAGAGTGGTAATAAAAAAAGTAGTGAGAAATGACTGGATCCTAGATATATGAGAATTGGTAGCAGTTGTCACAAAACTGGATATGGCGGGTAAAAAAAAGCAGAGTCAGGAATACCTTTAATTCCATTTGGAAGAATTCATTTACTTAGAAATAATTTACTGAGATGTGCAACATACTTAAACTCTGAGCTTCAGCTTCCCACCTGTGAAATGGAGACATTAATTCCTCCCTTATCTACCTCATGAAAGTACACTGGGACCAGCATGAGCCATTTTTATACTGCCCAGCCAATCATATAGTTCTGAGTTAGAAAGTTTATAAACTATTTTTCATGGATTATAAATACCTATTTTCTTAATATCCCAGAGTAAAAACTCTAAAAGTTTTCAAAAAAGTCTTAAGACTCTCCTGGGGAGAATTCTGCTCTATTGCACATAACACCTCATAATCATTAGGATTTGTTTAATTAACATGTTTAGAAAATAGGTCATGAGGCAAAACTTTCTAAGGTCTCTAGTTATTTTAATCTACACAGAAAACTTAGGGGATATATTATAAGGATATAAACCTGTATGAAGAGATATATTCCAGGTAGCTTTGAGGAACAGTCTTTTTTTTCAAATTTGGAAATCTTGTGAAATAATGTACAGGCTGGGAGGCAATCATGTATCCACATATGAACCCCAGTTCTGCCACTTATTACCTGTGTGACCCTATTTGCCTCCCTATGGATCAGTGTCTTCATCTATAAAATTTAGTATAATAATAGCTACCTACCAGAAGATTGTTGTGATAATTAAGTATGATAAAGTACATAAAGTGCCTGGCACATAGCAATTGTTCACTCCTCCACAATATTTACTGAATGAATGAATGATCAATAATTTTCGGTTTCCTTGGCTAATGCCATCATTTACAATCAACACCATTACCTTCAACTATCTGTATAAAAGAGAATGGAATCTAGTTTCAGGAGACAGCCAAAAATATTCTGGTTATAGAGCAAATTAGTCAAGACACACATTATAGTAAAATGTATTAAAACCTCTTTTTCTCTTTTTCAAGATTTTCAGAGAAAATTAGGTAATTATAAAAAATATATATACCTAGAAACGGGAAGATGAACAAGTTGAGTTCATGAGGTCTGTATAAGCCTTTTAGTTCAATAGCAAAATTATCAAATGGGCCATTATTATTACTAAAAGTAAAATAAAAATTAAAACAAGCTATAGAAGTAAATATGTTTGAAAAAAACAAGACTACATATATCTAAAATTACACAAAGCTTTCATTGTAAAAATTCATGTGAGAATGCAGATACCACAAACCCATGAAGTCATATTTGCAAGTCATAACCTATCCCCAACTGTCTTTTCTTTCACAATTAATCATATTAGGTAACAATAACTGTCTACTAGAGAGGTCTTCTCACTACAAAGTTTAAAGAAAGACTGCAATTTAATGTGAATCATTATATAAATTATACAAATGGTTCTATTCATGGTAACTTGGTAAATTTTAGTGGGAATATTTACCTGAATAACTCTTATCTCTGCTCTCATCAAGCTCAGTACTGGTGGTAGCCACTGTATCAGCCAAAGCTACAAGGAACATCTGCTCCAAACGAGTAAGGCCTGGTAGACTTGAGTGCATAAGATGACTTGAAAGTACCCTAGCATGTTCTTGGCCAAAGTAAGCAGGTCCATATTGAGAAAGATTTATTACTTTTGATTTGTTTTCTCTCTTTTCTGGCTCTAAATCTATATCATCTGTGGTTATATCCTGGATTTGGAACAGCTCTGAATATTGATCTTCTGGTTCACTTTTGGTATGCTCTTCATAGCTCTGTGGTATTTTTGTACTTTCTTCTGAAATTCTGTAGGTTGTATCTTGATCTGCAGCAAGCAGTGCATATAATGGTAGTGGAGGAATAGAATCTATTTCAGTATAATCTCGAGTACCATCTTTTCCTATGGTGACTGTATCCTTTGCTGTACTGCCACTTACGCTAATGGTTCGGGAAAGATGTCGCTTAGTCCCTTCTCCAGCATCAGCATCTCTAACTATTGCAACTTCACCTGCAATACATTTTACTAAATGAGAGAGAATAGCTTTAGCCCTTCGAACTTTCCCTAAATCCATCAATTCTAGCAGCTGAGTTGGATGATATTGAGGGAGAGTAGGGGAAAGTACATGTGCAGCCTCAAATAAGCCGCCATCTTGAACTACAGTTGGTGAACAAAAAACATCATCAGCAATAGCTGTTCCTTCAACAATACTTTTTCTTGACAACATATTAGATTTAAAGGCAGAATGATCTTGTAACGCTGTCTCTTCTGCATCAGGACTATCAACTTCAATGTCTCCAAATTTGACAGCATGCTTCCACTGTGCATATACATGCATTTCACAATCCATTCCTACCACCAATATCCCATCTCTCACCCAGGAGAGAGAAACAGGCAGAGAAGGTGTACCATCGACAGAAGATACCAAGTCTATAGATCTAAGAAGAACCCATCTTGACCGAACTCCTTGCTTGATACTACCACCTAGTGGTAAAGTAATGACAGCTACTCCATCCTTGCTGTTGATTTGCTCAGTCACAATTCCTGAAAGCCGCCCATACATGAAGATATTAGCACCGACCCCCACTGTGAGAATGTGGGAGCCATCTTCTTTTGATACCCAGTCCAAATGTACTAAATGTTTGATATTTGGAATAAGATATCTATCCTTGCTCAAAAGTGCATCTGATTTGCTGTACACAAACAGATTACTGTCAACACTGACCCTTGAATCAAGTACACTTCCAACCTTGACCAAATCATCAAGATGAATTGTTTGTTCTAAAACCCATTCTGATCCTCCTGTAGATTCACATTCAAAGATGCAAACATGCATGGAAAATTCTTTAGAAACAAAACCATTGTGGTGGACAGGTTGTTTGTAAGCCACGGCAAGGCGACCTGTGTATGAACAGCTAACAGCAACTGGTCTTCCCACGATGCTCACTGTACTGGTATTATCTTCTCCTTCATCATTCATCAAGGGCCATCTCCTCCACTGGTAAGTTTCCTTCTCAACACTTTTACATTCTGGGTTGGTTTCCATATTACACTTCCAGAAGCGAACTTTATTGTCAGAACAAGTTGTTACCACTAAATAAGGTGCAAGGCACACCGGATAAATTGAAGAAGAACTCAGATGGCCTTAAAAAAGAAAAAGCAGATAGTCATGATAATAGAACTATAATATAAAATGCTAATAATCAAGTTCTACAATGTGATAAATCCAAAGTCAGAGTAAGCTTCTTCATTGTAATTCTGCAAACTCCCCTTAATACTAAGTGTCCACTGGCCAAGGTAACTACAAGTCTTGAACAGCCCACTGGTGAAATCAAAATATGCAATAATAATCTATCAGTTTTTAGATGTTTAAGTTTAAGTGAGGTTAGTATTCCACTAAAATAAAACTCAAATGTAATAAAACAAGTCAACCCTTAATCATGAAGTCTGTTACCTGTTATAATTTATATATGGCTTCACCACATGCCTCACTGGATTTTCAGTTTCCACTTATTGCTTTCATCAGAGATGCTTAAGTCATCACTACAGTTTCCCATTCAAATGCCCCTAACCTGCCCCTGAATAATACAGACTCTATATCTGCCCCTACCATCAAAATGTTTTCAGATAGTTAGATTGCTAGATCTCACCATTTTACCATGATTAATTCAAACTCTCTTAACACTGAACCAGAACCCTGACAGCTGAAGACCAATACCACCCATCCACTGTCAACTACAACATGAAGAGTGATAGACATTAGGACTGGGGTCAGAAGACCTGGATTCAAGTTCCAGCCCATTGCAATGGTGGGAAAGCCACTTCAACATCTAAGCCTGTTCCATCTAAATATTAGGCGTCATGTTACTACTTCCTTTGGAGTGTTACTGTTAAGTAACACATTTACAAGAATGTTATAAAGCCTTTGCAAAATATAATTTATTATTATTAATTCCAATAAACTTATTTTGAGTATACCCCAAACTTTCCAAATACTCTGAAATTTCGACCCAAAAACTGGCCCAGATCTGTACCTGCCACAAAAGCCCAGATATAAACCGTTAATGTGATCTTTCCAACTCTGAATTCAAACCTATCTTATGGATCAATAAAGAACCCTCATACTCAAAATAATTCACCATTAACTGAAATGGTTTTGAACCTTCAATTTCAGTTCCCCAAAAATACTATTCTAGGAACTCTTTAATTACAGTTTACAAGTGACAGTTCATTTTAAATTTACCTGCCCTCCAAACTATCTTACCTACCTTGTTAAACTCAGTATCATTCTAGGGCAGCCAGACTATAATCTTGTATCCTACATTTTTCCCCCATTTATCTGCCAACTCCTGCTCAAACGTATTTAATAAGTGATACATGATTAGCACAACGTGAATGAAAAGCTTCAATTTAAAAAAAAGTTTCTATGATCTGTAAATGAACACATTTGTTCTTCGCAACTGTACTATCATATTATTCCTATTTATAGAAAATCAGAGTGCAGGCAAGAAACTTTGCATTAAAATATTCATATAATTTCCTGTCAGACTGATTTATTTATCACAGGAAACTTTCTAATAAGTATATGTTTCTAAAGAGATACATCGTTACTAGAAAATTAGAGCTGTCAACATACATATTTCAGAAAGGTTCATCCATTTGACCCATTGAAGACCACTCTGAGCTACAACTGCTCAAGTTACCACTCTTCAAGTTACCTTACCTGCTGAAGGCGTTGCTCTTATTACTTCAACTCCTTCTGGGAGATCAAGAGGTTGGCTATATACCAGTCTAGAACTCAGAATAAGTTTACTAGCAGTTTGAAGATTGGCAATTGATGCAGAGTGTGGCATGGGGCTTACACTAGGAGAAGTTTCTGGAGAAGAGTCTATATTCTTCTGTCCAGGGACTGAAAGTAGACTCTCTGATGAAATGCCTTCTGAAGCTTTAGCTTTGAAGATAAGTTATGAAATATATTACTATCACTACTATATACATTAGCTAGAATATTTTGTTACCATTTAAGAAACATGGCTTTTTAAAAATACTTAGGGGACAAGGTCAATTTTCAGACTTTCACTCAGTTACTTTGACAGAATTTTTCTTCTATTTTATTCTTAGCATCACCAACTCCATCACAGAGACTTAATCCCAACACATAAAAACTAGGAAAAAAACTCAAATTATTTCATCCAGTGTTTTCAACCTTTAAAAAGTATCAAAAGCTTGGGTGCCTGTTGACTCAGTCAAGTGTCCAACTGTTGGTTTAGGTTCAAGTCATGATCTCATGTGTCATGGGATCGAGCCCGTGGTCAGGCTCCATGCTCAGTGGGGAGTCTGCTTGGGGATTCTCTCCCTCTGCCTCTTCCTCCTACTCTCATGCTCACATACATATATCCAAAGCTTGAGGAGGAACTTATTAACAAGCAGATTCTTGGGCCTCACCATCTAGAGACTGATATAGTTGTTTTGGGGTAGACCCCAGAAATCCACATTAATAAGCAGCCCAGGTGTTTCTGAAACAGAGCATCATGAGTCAAACTTTGAGAAATAGCAAGGTATTGTCTCACATAGTAGATGAAAGAATTTCAGTTCGGAGAGCTTAATAACTTTCCTACAGTCATATAACTAGCTAGTGGCAAAGAAGACACTAAAATTCCAGGTCTTAACTAGCAAGCACTACAACAAGATGATTTCAAAAACAGATACAAAAAATAAAAGTTCTAAACAAATTTAAGACAGTATTAGTTGACTGGCTTGCAGCCCACTGATAGAATCCAGAAACATGCAGAGCATGACATTTCTCAAGGAACTCATGGGTACCTTAATGTCTTAATGTTTATGTTTTATTAAAGACTAAAAGTAACCCTATCTTAACAGCAGCTAACCTAAGGTCCTAAAAGCCTTGTTTCAAATTTCCTTAATTCCTTAGGAACTTACTTTATCTTTATTACCCCCACCTCCACAAATTTAAAAGTATATAATCAGTCACTCCTCACAATCCTAGGACAGCTCTTTCTGCCCATCGGTCCTTTTCCCATGCTGTTAAACAATCACCTTTTTGTAAAAAAATAGGTGGGGGAGGTTCTTCCCAAGAGTCCAGCTCTTACATTAGAGTGGAATGTAAATCTCTAAGCAGATTCAATTATCTGTGCTTCTGCTACATGTAAGGGATACTCAGAATTACATTTATTTGTTTCCCCCTCCATGAGACTATTAATTTATCAAAGGCAAGGATGATGCTTGCTTTGTATAGCCCAAGAAGCATCAGAATACTAAGAGATATTGAGTAATCCCCCTTTTGCTTCTGATGGATGTTAAATATATCAATCTATCTTAGAATGGCAGACCACTAGATGAGAAATATTCCATAAAATGGAATGATACCACAAGCTTGCATCAGCCTCTCAGCAGAAAAAAGGACTGCTCCTGGCCCTACCACTAACTAGGGTATGCCTCCTCAAGCTTCACTTCACAATCTCTGGCTATTTTCTCATAGCCACATTTTCTAATATATATCTCATGCTAACAAAGGAAGTAAGAGCAGGGGGAAAAAGCAAAGGCCTTAGAGACACAAAACCTGATTTTGAAACTTGGTCCTATGACAAACCAGATGTGGAACTTGGTCAAGTTACTTAATATTATTCCATTAGTAAACTGGGGATAATGTCTGTCTCATGTGTATAAAACACTAATCTCAGTGCCTGGCACCTTAAAGGTAGTCAACATGTTCCTTCTCCATCTAAGTTTAAACGTCTAATTTCATTCTCTGCCAGGATTTTCAACATACTGATAAATTCAAGTATTTGCTGTGAATGACAACATACACTACGTTAAACCTGTTGTGAATGTTAGAACCAAAAGATAGACACTTTCAGTCATAGCTGAAGAGAACATATTTGTTTGTTTCTACTGTAATCTTGTTTGTGACCTTTTACTGCTATCAGAAACCGAGTAAGCAAGCAACTCTACACTAGGCCTGGCTTTAGAGGAGCAGCAGTGGGAAACGTCCTTCATGAGCAGTGAGGATGGAAGGTATCACATTCTTCCTGTCCTACCACAAGGATCTGTCGCTACCTCTATTAATTTCTTCAGAACCATTCCCAGCTCTGTGTCCAACTCTAGAAAATACTGTATTCTCTGGTGGGTTAAAAATTCTCTTCATGACAAGCTGGTTTTAGTTCACTCTACTCTTCCAATTTTTGTGAAACAACATGTAACACCAAGAGTGAACTTCAAAGGCTTTGAAAGAACTTCTGGATTCCTGCTACCTCAAGATTAGGCTCAAATGGGCACAGGTAAAGATTAATCAAATCATTTGGCTTTTCTAACCCTAGTTCATGGCCCAGTCAGAACTGCTGTTTATTATGTGATAATATGAATTACAAAGGGAACAAAAAATATTAGTTGACTGTATTAAATGTTTAATGCATACAAAATCAGTTATATTATACAACTACTTAGAAAAAATAAAATCTTTTAAAAACAAAATATTTTGAGTTAACCAGCTTAACGCAGATTCAGCTTCATATAGCTATCTGTGCAGTTCATTTTTACAATTATTTTCATTTTACTCAGAAAGTAAAAGTTTGTTCTAAAAAGATGGATCCATGATCAACTTCTTTGCTTCATACTACAGATTTTCTAATTTGCTAAGAAATCAGTATGAATGTGTATAGCAAAAGCATGGTTAATGTAACTTATCACTGTTGGATTTCTTAATATTCTACAAAAACAGTTCTACTTATGAGCTTCAGATGCTCAACTGTATTTTAATAATAGCAAATCTGCTTCTCTTAGTGATTCTGAAGCTAAGTACGCTGTGTCAGATTAAAGCATGCATTAATTCACAGAAAAGCACAATTTTAATTCTATGGGCAAAACAAATTTATAGAGACACAGTAAGTATCTAGGACATGGTCATCGTAAGCATTCAATAAATATTAATTGAAAAAAATAAAGATCAAACTTTTAAAAAATATGTCTAATGTGCCCACAGACTGGTTTGGTTTTAAATTAATCTGTTTCATCAATTATTTATGATCTTGTAATTAAAAGTCTGGCATATCCATACTTCAGCAACTCAATTTATAGTTTACTGGATCTTCATTTTAAAGAATTAGCCAAACTAAAACATATTCAGTAAAATGATTTCACATTCACCTGTGCATAAAATTATAATATAATTACTTACCTAAGCATGCCTGTACAGATTTAAGGTGAAGGTGCCACATGTGGAGAATAGAGTAATTATTACTGTCCTTTTCAATTACTACTAGAAAGAACTTTTCTGAAAACGGTGGTGGACGATATCCTATTATTCAAAAGAAAAGTACATTTAAGTCATATTTCCATTGGGCTAAATAAAATAAAGACAGTTTTTAAAAACATCTCTTGATATGTATACAAGTCAGAAGGAAGAGGAAAAAATAGATATGTAGGAGTTTTATGTCATTTTTGTGCCAAAAATTAGGTAGCTATCAAGGACTAATGGGACTCTGTCAAAAGTACACCAAAGCCAACACAAAGGTATACCTATTGGTCAAAGATGAGACAATCTGAGTATCAAAGAATAAAAATGAATACAATTTATTAAAACATACTGACACTTAAAAAAAACCATGAGTACCTAAATATTAAAAGAGAAAAAAAAGGGCACATAAGAAAAAAAGGAAAAGGAAGAATAAGAAAAAACAGAAGGAATAAAAGGAAGAGAAACAAAGAGAAGGACAGAGAGACAGAGACAGAGACAGAGGAAGAAGGAGACAGAGCAAAAGAGGAAGAGAATGTGCAAGAGCATAGTCAGCTTCACTGGATGCCTCTCATAGTAAATGAGACACTAGTTCCTTATTTGGAAAATTGAAGAAACATGTATCCTCCTTTTCCTATATGAAAACACAATTTTAAAAAAATTTAAATGCATTGGGGGAAGGGCAGTAGTGGCAGTACAGAAGAGACTTTTTAGAAATCTTATGCATTTTTTTAAAATTAAAAGACACTGTGGATATAATTTTCCCTGTTGACAATTCTATTTTTCATATGTGACAATGAAATCTACACAAAACAGAAACTTTCTGTATTTTTTTCCTTTTAATTCTAGTGTAGTTAACATACAGTGTTATATTAGTTTCAGATGTACAATTAGTGATTCAACAATTCTATACATAACTCGGTACTCATCATGATAAGTGTACTCTTAATCCCCTTCACCTATTTCACCCATCCTCCCACCAACCTTCCCTCTAGTAACCATCTATTTTCTATAGTTAAGAGTTTGTTTTTTGGTTTGTCTTTTTTTTTCCCTTTGTTCAATTGTTTGTTTCTTAAATCCACATACAAGTGAAACCACATGGTATTTGTCTCTCTCTCACTAGCTAATTTCACTTAGCATTATACTCTCTAGCTTTAACCATATTGTTGCAAATGACAAGATTTCATTCTTTTTATGGCTAAATAACATTCTACTGTGCGTATATGTGTATACACACACACTCCCCCCACATTCTCTTTATCCGTTCATCAATCAATGGACACTTGGGTTGCTTCCATATTTTGGCTACTGTGAACAATGCTGCAATGAACACAGGGGTGCATATATCTTTTCAAATCAGTGTTTTTGTATTCTTTGGGTAAACACCCAGTAAGTAGTATGATTACTGCACCACAGGGTTGTTTTTAATTTTTTGAGGAACCTTCATACTATTTACCACAATGGCTGTGCTTGTTGGCATTCCCACCAATAGTATAGTTTATGGGTATATGGGGGTTTCTTTTTCTCCACATCCTCGCCAAGACTATTTCTCATGTTTTCTGTTTTAGCCATTTTGACAGTTGTGAGGTGATATCTTATTATGGTTTTGATTTGCATTTCCCTGAAGAATGATATTAAACAAATCTTTCCTTAAAAATGAAAATCCGTAACGACAATCTCTTGGCAATGAGCACTGCTAGAGCTCTAATTGTCTCTAAATACCACATCTCATTAAAAAGAACAATGTGGAGTGACAACTCCACTCTTGCAAAGGATATCTACAACACAAGCTTAGGATAATTTATGGTACTTGAAAGAAGGTAAACTAGTAAAAATAGTAAAGTTGTGACAAAAGGACTCAGGACCAACTTGAAAGGGCCCTCACTAGCCTAATATGGGACAATGTAAGCAATAAAAATAATGACTGAAAACTGGCTGATATATGCTGAGTACATAAAAATCCATGAGTGATAAGTACTTCTATGTAATTATTCTTCAATAAAGTGTTTTTAAAAAATGGATTCATAATGATACTCAAAAGAAAAAGAAAGCCAACAACAACAATAATATATTCACCAGTAATCCCTGGTAATAACTTGAGTACAAACTCCCTCTTCTAAAATTCCCAATTAAAGGGAAAGAACTAAATACTTACCTGCCTTTCCTAAAAATAATTCTGTATTTCAAAGTAGCCAAATAGCTCTAGTTGATAAGAGAAAGCCTTTCTTTACAAATACTTTCCGGCTAATAAATAAATGAGAATTGATAAAGTTAGGAAAATGTAATTTTGCGATCTTAAATGAAATAATGGATCTAAAGACAACAACATTAATAGGAGAAACCATGATATAGCAGATTGGTGGCAAACATTACACTGAAACCACCACCTGCGTCTTCTGCATCTAGTATCATTAAAAATGAGACATCCTAAGAGATGTTCTTTCTTATGTCCTTCTATGAAGGGCACAGCATCACCTAGAAATCTGAACCTGGATCTAATAAAATCTACATAGGTAATATGCTAATAGGAGAAAGTTTGAATAACACTGTAGGTAATTAGGGAAATTCCTATATAATAACTTTCTCTAAAACAAATAAGTGGCATGATGAGAGTATAAAGAGGGCATCACTTTAGATTAAAATACCCTTAAACAATGAAATACAACAATGTAGAGAGTTTGTTTGGATATAGAGCCAAACAAATTAAAACCAAGTAACTTTTGACATTTTTGAGACACCTGAATAAAGTAAGCATGGACTAGTTATTACACAATTCTGAGGAATTTTGTTATTTATCAATGTGATAACAGCACTCATTTAAAAAATCATTTTTAGAAAAAAAAAAGAAAGTCATTTTTAGAAATGCATGTGGAAGTACACAGGAGTGAAACAACATGATGGTTGGGTTTGTTTTAAAATATTTCAGAAAGGAGCACCTGGATGGCTCAGTCGGTTAAGCAGCCGACTCTTGATTTTGGCTCAGATCATGATCTTGGGGTGGTAGGATGGAGCCCTGCATCAGGTTCTGCGCTAAGCGGGGAGTCTGCTTCAGGATTCTTTCTCTCCCTCTGCCCCACCACCCCCCTTGCTTGCACTCTCTCTAAAATAAATAAATAATTTTTTTTCTAGAAAAAAGGAAAAGGAAATAGGATAAAGCAAGTGAAACAAAATCTTTAAACTTTGTACTCTAATAGGCATTTTTCTTAATTAAAAGAGAAGTTAAAGGGGTGCCTGGTAGAGCACGCAACTCTTGACCTCAGGGTCATGAGTTCAAGGCCCATGTTGGACATGAAGCCTACATAAAATAAAAAATTTTTAAATTTTTTAAATATTAAAAGAAATTAATTTTTAACTAAAACTTAAGAAGTACAAAATAAGGCAGGGACAAGGAAGAGAGAACATATGCCTATCAAGTCCTTTAAAGAAATAAAATAGCTATAAAATCAAGAAGAATACCAAAATCTAAGGGAAAACCAAGAAGGGCATTAGGAAATCTTTTGACCTAATTTTACAATGACATAAAGAAATATAAAAGGAGGTAAATAAAAAACATTTTAAATGTCTTTCAATTAAAAATATTATGATAAAATAATTACTTTCTATAAGCATTATCTCTAGTAGGTTAGCATGAATTTCTTGTTAGAAATATGATAAAGTGTAGCTAGGTTTTGGGAAAGCATTTTAAAAAGTTCAAACCAGATAAAGGTGAAATATTACAGAAAAGCATGTTTTAAATCCATAAAGCAGTCCTGTTATGCCCTATTGATAGTGAAATAAGACAATGTGACAACTGAATAACTTATTAAGAAGAAAACTATTAATATAAGAAGATGCATGAAAGGAAAAACTTACTAGTGGTAAAGACATGTCAGAGAAGAATTCACTCTTATTTTTCACTAAATAAAAGACACTAACTATATAAATTTGGTAGAAATACTGTTCATAAATGTCTATATATAATTCTGTGATATAAGCTATATCAAGAAAATTTATTATGTCTATTTGTCTATTTAGAAACTTATGATCTATAACCAAATTAGATAAAGGATCTAGAAACCTTTTGTTTTTTGTCTTTTTTTTTTTAAGATTTTATTTATTTTTCCATGAGAGACAGAGAGAGGAGAAAGAGGCAGAGACACAGGCAGAAGGAGAAGCAGGCTCCATGCAGGGACCCGACGTGGGACTCGATGTGGGACTCGATCTTGGGACTCCAGGATCACGCCCTAGGCCGAAAGCAGGCACTAAACTGCTGAGCCACCCAGGGATTCCCTGTAAAATTAATTCTTTTTTTTTTTTAAAGATTTATTTATTTATTCATGATAGATGTAGAGAGAGAGAGAGAGGCAGAGACACAGGAGGAGGGAGAAGCAGGCTCCATGCTGGGAGCCCGACGTGGGACTCGATCCCAGGATTCCAGGATCAGGCCCTGGGCCAAAGGCAGGCGCTAAACCGCTGAGCCACCCAGGGATCCCCTGTAAAATGAATTCTTAAAGCAGAACATATCTTTCCTTCTTTCAAACAGAAAATATTCTATTTGTTCTATGTTCACATATGTTCTATATTCAAATAGCACATGACTGTTTCATAATTACAAAGTTAGAACTTTTAAAGGGAACATTTTAAGCTAAATAATAAAGTTTAAACTAAACATCATATGGGTTCTACTCCTGAAAGCTCTTATGGAGAATTGCTTTCTTTCACACACAAAAAAACAAATACATATCAGAGGGCAACATCGTGAGATGGTATCTTTAATTCACAGTGTACCTAAGGTCCCTGATATACCATAAAAAACAATGTCTTACATTATATATTCATCAATGGTCTTTATCAATTTATCGGGGACTTTTAAAAACTTACACTAAAATTAGTTTGCTTAAGGTACTACAGGGAACTTAATACCAATAAGAGATAATTTAATTGTAAGATTGAACACTTAAAATTACTTTTTAAAACAATTAAACTGGGACACCTGGGTAGCTCAGTGGTTGGCCTTTTGCCTTTGGCTCAGGGTGTGATCTTGGGGTCCTGGGATCGAGTCCCACATTGGGTTCCCCATGGGGAACCTGTTTCTCCCTCTGCCTGTGTCTCTGACTCTCTCCCTATGTCTCTTATGAATAAATAAAATCTTTAAAAAAAAATAAAAATAAAACAAACTAGGATTCAAAAATAATATTTTCTTGGCAAAAGTCTATGTCATTGGTAAAACTCTCTTTCAAAATGTAATTTTCATCCAAATGCTTTCTTCACATACAAACAAGCAATTTTTAAAGAACTGATATTATTTGCTAAAAATTACAAGAGTGATGACTTTTGATAATATAGATCCATACTCAATAAGAATTTGGAGGACATTTTTTAGGATTAAAGTATCAAACTCAAGTCTACTCCTTAAAAGTACCTTGTGATGGCTGAAAAAATATTTCTGTTTCCTTTTTCTCCATATCTTCCTTATGTGGTTTGTATCCTATAATGAAATCTTCTTGAAACACATGAAGCAACTGTGTATTTGAGCCACACTACAAATATGAAAAAAAAATTTAATCTTTCAATTCCCTGCCTCCACCCACCACCTCCCCAAGAACACTATTGTAGAAGAAATAAACTAATAATTTCTATTCTTTATCAAGTGACAAATTAGAAAGGAAAAAGCAACAACGAAAAAATCATTAGAATCACCTGGGCAGAGAAAATCGCTTTCAAAGATACGATAGCCAGTGGCAGAATTGAAGAGCTTTAATTTAAAAAAAATCAACAGATCTGCTTTTAAACACATACACACACACACACACACACACACACACACACGACAAGTGATCTACACCACTCTGAGCTAAAAAATACTAGGTCTCATGAATGGCTGGAGAGCACTATGCTATGTTACGAGGCAACTAGTACAGGATTCCCTTAGTTTTCTAATTCCACTTGAGAACCAAAAAAAGAAAAGGAAAACCAGAAAAGTCCTCAAAGTATTCCCTGACTGTCTAGTGGAAATTGTGAGGGGCCCTATGACAGCCAGTTGGGGTTGGGTGACACACCTCTGGATTAATGTATTTACATGTAAGTAACTAGAATTTCTAGAAGGATGGATGAGACAACACTGTCAGCTGCTACTGCTATGCTATGTGAGCACGTTTTTTAACAACACAGAGAAAAAGAGTAAAAATAATACAAATGGCTGCTTACAATTACAAAAGTGAGCTGAAATTCAAGGAAAAACTAAATCTTATTATGGAAGTGTGTCAAGACAATTAGATGGCTACCCCACAGATTTTAGGAAAGGGAAGCACTGGATGAGTGGGCTAAATCTTACAGAATAAAGGAAATCAACCTCCTTACAAACTACACAGAAATGAAAGGACTGTAGTATTAGGTTAACCCACTGAAGTTTTATGAAAGTTATATGGTATTTTTATGTTTCTCTATATAGAAACCAAAAATCTTTTCATTTGGGTCACCTCCCCAAAGGAAAAAAATAAATGAAAAGGGAAAGGTAAGGTCTTTACGGAGACAGAAATCATACAGCACACTAGACACAAACCTAGAATGTATTTTAAACTTTGTAATTTACGAGCCTAAGCCATTTATCAGTGCTTGCAGTTTACCAATCCTTGTGTTAAAGACAGCCACAACTAGAGGGTGAAAATTCTTGAACAAGTATGAAGTTAAAGGCATAATGCTAAGTGAAGAGTGGCCTCAGTTAATAACCCTTGGTGAAGAGATGAAGCTGAAGTGGGAGATGAATTTAGCACCCAGCCCACTAAAAATCAAGGCCTTTATGGGAATGAAGACAATCCACTCTTCTCTCATATCCCTATGGAGTGGAAAAAGGAAATCACAGGTTAAGGATTTCCTTGGAGGCATTTGTAGTTTGAGTCTGGCAGCCACATTTCTGTTGCCAAGAGCTGACATGGTAATTTCTCTACATTGGTGAAAATTATTACATTTTCACCCACAGAATGTACCAGGCACCATGGGGAAAAAAATAACACAATTATATTTGTTTTTTAAAATGGTCAGCTCTTTCTTCATTTCCTTGTTTAAAAATACTGGTATAACTTCCTCACAACAATCTTGTTTTTTTTTTATTTGGAATAAATACATTAGGTCTATCCTTTAGGTCACCAACATGATCCTGAAGAAACAAATATCCTGAGAACTAGAAAGGGATTTATGAATTTACTGTAGAGAGAAGGGTTCTCCCCATTTCCTAGGTATTTTCTGGGGAAGAACAGTAACTACAAAAAAGACCTGTGATTGGAAAGTAAATGTATATTTGGATCCCACTTTCAGCTGAATTTTACTGGATATCATAAAAATATCTAATATTCAGCCTAGCAAGGCAAACACTAAAGCTGAATTGAACTATCAGCTGAGTTGAAATGAGGAATAACGTAAAAAGGGAAACCACAATCCAAGCCTCTATGCAGCTGTACTGTATTTTCCTTTATGGTTTCCCTGCCTGAATTAAATGACCTTTAAACAGGAAACAAGGCTACAGATATAATTCATCTGGAGAATAATTCCTAAATCATTAGATTTTTACTGTGGAAATCAAGAGAAGCTGGCTATATTTAGTATCAAACAAGAGAATTATTCTGACAACGAAATATATGCACATAAAGCACTCTGGAATAGAATACATTAATATCTCCATTCACAAGCATGTTTTTACTTGGTTGGTTATTGCGTCGAGTTCAATAATGCAGCCAGGCCGCGCAGTAGACTGTTGGCTCACAATATTAAACACTTCTCCAATAAGTTTCTGTAAATAAAAAACAGAAAAT
Organism: Canis aureus; assembly: GCF_053574225.1. Lineage (NCBI taxonomy): Eukaryota > Metazoa > Chordata > Mammalia > Carnivora > Canidae > Canis > Canis aureus. Next base: position 21,977,148 of record NC_135642.1, read on the forward strand.
GCGAATGATCAACAATTTATGAATCTATTGTGAGTATGATACAGCATCTGAGACATTCAAGGCCCCTCTAAATACTGATTGGCAATGGCAATTCATACATTCAAAAAAAATTTCAAATTTCTATACTCTTATTCTCATTTTTAAAATTAACCAGGTAGAAAATTCTACAGCGTTTAGCTAAATAGCATATTATTTTAAGGCATCTGGTTCTTTTAACATGCCTTCATTTTGCAATCTTAAAGCTCCAAGACAGACACGGCTGGGTATTTGGCCCAACGCCCATGTGTAAGGTCTGCAGATGTGCAATGCCAAGTAAAAGTACAACGCTGCCAGTTAGAAGGTATGGGCAATGGTTGAGAAGAAGTGGGACTCTGCAACTTGAGATGAAGATGTTTGAATATGGGAAGCCTAACTATGAGTCCCCAAACTCCCAAACCTTTCTGCTGAAAAAAGCAGTCCTTTCTCCATCCTTCCAAACAGGATTTCCTTGCATAAAAACCTTTCAGTAACTTCACTTGAAGCAGTTACTTAACAAGGAGATGCCCATTCTCTTCTATATCACCTCTATTATTTATGAACTCTGAGCTGGTAAGAGGGGTGAGATCCCAGCTTAGCCTAGGGATATAAATACAAGATTGGCTCTGGAAAAACAACATATACTCTGGGGTTGAAGGATATTTCCAATTTGTATCAGCAGAATTCCAGAGACATGTATGAGAACAGATTCTATGGTTATTAGACAAAGGAGGCAAAATACATGGCTGGGTATGGCTGAATTTATTGTTGGGTACATTCACCCAAGATTCAGGATTTGAAGTGTTATCTCAGACATCTGTCTGCTGGGTTTGTTAACTGAAATCTGGATGCAACTCTGGCCTACAGGTGGTGAGGTTAAAATACTGGAATACCTCTAACACACCATGAATCCTTGCTACTCAAGTGTGGTCAATGGACCAACAACAACAGCAGTGTCTGGAAGCTTTCTGTAAATACAATTCTCAGGCCCGGAAGCTAAAACATCTGCATTTTAACACAATCTCTAGATGATTCCTGTACATACTGAAGTTTAATATGTACTGACATAGATCAATGGTTCTCAGATTTGGCTGCACACTCAATCACCTGAGGAGCTTTAACAATCATTGCTGCTCAGCTCTCACTCACAGAGACTGCTTTATTGGTCTAGAGTATAATCTGATCACAGGCATTTTACAAACTCCTCAGTGCTTCTAATATGAAATCAAAGTTGCAATCTCCTTGCAGGGATACCCATTTTAGGTAAGGATTTGCCTTTCCTGCCCACAACTCTGCTGCTAGCACTGTGACTAAGGCCTTACCAAATGCCTTATTCAACACTACAGGATCTTACTCAACTTTACCTCCAACAAAAGAACCCTTTTAACAGCAGAAGATAGGGCCAGAATTAGGATAAAGTGAATGAAGTACTCACCTTAGGTGTGAAAATTAAGGGGGTGGGGAAGGAGGTGCCAAAAAATCAATAATCAAGATAAATAATACCTTAATGCAGTATTTTTAAAAGATTTATTTATTAGAGAGGAGGGGGGCATGCCTGTGCAAGTTGGGGGAGAGACAGAGGGAAAGGGAGAGAGAACCTCAAGCAGACTCCCTGCTGAGTGCAGAGCCCCACATGGGGCTCAATCTCACAACTCATGAGACTCTGACCTAGGCTGAAATGACAAGTCAGACATTTAATTGACTTAGCCGCCCAGGCTTCCCAATGCAGTATTTCTTAAAATCAAAAGTAATGCAAAAAAATTTATAATGAACAAAATACCAAAATTTTAAATATAGGATTCAACAGTGTTATGGGGCACCTGACTGGCTCAGTCAGAAGAGCATGTGACTCTTGATCTTGGGGTCATGAGTCTGAGTCCCACATTGGACATAGAGATTATTTAAATAAAAACTAAAAAGAAAAAAATGCCTCAGTGAGCCATATTAGAGCTGAGACATGTTTTTATGTATTTTTAATGGCTTTTTTCCAGAACATTAAAATGGTTGAAAACTACTGAAAAATTGAAAAGAAGGTGTATTAAAACTCACAATATTATTTTAAGCTTAAATTTATTTATACCAAAATAAGATTAATGACTATTTTACTTTCCTGGATTTAGTGGGAGCTAATTTAGCAATATTTTTTAAATCTACTTTTTGCTTATCTTGTTTTAACTACAGAGAACTTCCCTATTTGGCAGTCTCTTAACTGAATGACAATTTTAAATAATTTTTTTCATTAATTAATTTTTTTCCCCCCGAGAGGGAGGAGAAGGAAGGACAGAGGGAGAAGGAGAGACAGAAACGTAAGCAGGCTCCACACCCAGTGTGGAGCTCAATGTAGGGCTCAATCTCACAATCCTGAGATCATAACCTGAGCCAAAATCAAGAGTCAGATGCTTAACTGAAGGAGCCACCCAGGTGCCTCCTTAAATTATTTTTAATTAACTTCAGCTTACTGAAACTTCTTTTGCAGGACAACATTGTGACTAGTATTGTTTTTTTTTAAAGTTCTGAAGTCTGCTTCCAAATTTGAATAAAACTGCATTAAGCAAAATTTGTGAATCAGTTTTAGAAGACCCAAACACAATGTTGATTTTATATTACAAATTATGGACATTGCATGACACTTAAAACTTTTTCAGATGAATTTTCCACAAGACTGCAAGTCAGTAGCTGCATTTTATAAACAAGATTATCTAGGGACGCCTGGGTGGCTCAGCAGTTGAGTGGCTGCCCTCTGCTCAGGGTGTGATCCTGGTCCCGGGATCGAGTCCCACATCAGGCTCCCTGCATGGAGCCTGCTTCTTCCTCTGCCTGTGTCTCTGCCTCTCTCTCTGTGTCTCTCATGAATAAATAAAATCTTAAAAAAAGAAAAACAAGATTAACTTTTCTCCAGCTAAAAATTCAAAATCTAAAACAATTCAGTTAATTTTTCATATTTCCATTTTGTTTTTTGTTTTTTTTATTTATGATAGTCACACACAGAGAGAGAGAGAGAGAGAGGCAGAGACACAGGCAGAGGGAAAAGCAGGCTCCATGCACCGGGAGCCCGACGTGGGACTCGATCCCGGGTCTCCAGGATCGCGCCCTGGGCCAAAGGCAGGCGCCAAACCGCTGCGCCACCCAGGGATCCCTATACCTCCATTTTGAATGTGAAATTAGTATGCTTGGTAGTCAGAATAACGGCCCCCAAAATGTTCTCATCCTAATTCCTAGAACCTGTAAATATGTTACTTTACATGACAAAAGAGATTTTGTGTGTGATTAAATTAAACGTCTGGAGATGGGAAATTATCTTTGATTAGATAGAAGGGTCCACCATAATCATGATGGTCCTTATAAGAAGGAGGAAGTATGGAAGGACTCAGAGAGAGAAACAAAGGCCAGAGAAAGAGATTTGAAAATGCTCTGATGCTCGCTTTAAAAAGGAGGAAGGAGCCATGAGCCAGCCAAGCGACACAGGGGGAGAAGTTGGAAAGGGCAAGAACATGGATTCTCCCCTACAGCCTCCAGAGGGAATATGGCCTTGCCAACACTTTGGTTTTAGAATGTCTGACCTCCAAAACCATAAGATAGTAAATGTATTGTTTTAAAGTCACCAATTTGATGGTGACAATTTGTTATATCAGCAGTAGGAAACTAATACAGATTCCCACAATCTCTGTAATCTTTACTTGATAGGCATTTTTTCCAATAAGAATATCACATCTTATAATTCATGTATTTCCAGTTTCCCTTTTGCTTTTAATTCATTTTCGGTTCAGGGACTATACGCATACCTCTTGCTAATAATTTACACTCACCAAACATAATTTCAAAGTTACTCTCTCACTCTCTCACTATATCCAACAAATCTCAATTGAAAACTGGATTAGCAAAGAAGTAAATTTTGATCACATTATTGAAGTGTTTGCCTTCATGAAAGCCAAGAAAATAAAATTATAATAAATTCTGTTTAGGGCATAAGTAACATTTAAACTTAAAAGAATACCATGAATTTTAATATACTTACTTCTAATTTTCAACTACTTTAATGTTCTGGTAAAAAATTAACCATTAAGAAATTACAGAAACATATGTTTATAGAGGCTTCCTTTTGCCACAGGCTTCAATGTGGCTCATCGTGGCACTGCTGGATCTGTATTTAAAATTTTGTCATTTTGTTCATCAAGGACTTCTCTGCATTTATTTTGATTGTTTGAAATACAGCACTAAAACTGCCCAACCCGGTAATTCCACTACTACTGGACATTTACTCAAAGAAAATGTGAACACTAATGTTTAGGCCCCCCCACCAGGTTTAAAAAGAAAAAAAAAAAAAGACAAATACCCAAGGTGCTGACAAGAGCGTAAGAGAATGTAGAATTTGGTGGTGAGAGGAGGAAACTATGATTACTGAATTCAGGCTCTGTGACTATCTGTAGAAGCAGGGGCTATAACAGCTTTCCTTGACATTGTTTCTTTCCCCTGATTTTCCAACTGTGACAAGTACTGAGAGTGCAACAGCTTCAATTCAGGTTCCAAGTAGGACCATGACTAAGCTGGCATCATTACACAATGACACAATGCCAAACAGGAATCTGCATTTCCCCTGTGCTGGAGATAAAAGTTTCTCCATCTAAATAAAAATCAGGAATAGATGCTAGGGGGCAAAAAGAGTGGACTTTGCTAGCTAATCTTTCTCTGCATCTAAACTTGATATGCATTGTCTGCTTATTCTGTGCCCCAAGAGGTTTTCTTCTGGACAGTATCACCTAGCTCCCAAGCCCACTTCAGCTTCAGGCTGAATTCACTCCATGGGAGGGACTGGTCAGAGATTGGAGAGAAAAGAGAGAGATTAGTTGGGGTATTTATGCCCCCTGCTCCTCACAATTCTAGCAGTGGCTATTCTCCTGTGTGGCTACCTCTCCCAACAGGCAGCTCCTTTTCCATGGCTTTTCTCTCACCAGACTTTGGTATACTGTTACTGCTCTCTTGTCCCGCAGGCACAGGGATCTATTTTTCTACTGTCACTGCAAAAAATTATCAAAACTTAGCGATTTAAAACAACACAAATGTATTACCTTATAGTTCTGTAGGTCAGAAATCTGACATGAGTCTCACTGAACTAACATCAATTTGTCAGCAGGGCTCCATTTCTTTCTGGAGACTTGAGAGAAAAGCCCAATTTCCTTGCCTTTTCTAGCTTCTAGAGGTTATCCATATTCTTTGGCTCATGGCTCCCCTCTCTCCTTCCCCAAAGTTAGTAAATTCATCTCTGATCATTCCTCTTTTATCACGTCTCTTTGTGACTACAGCCAGGAAAAGTTCTCTGCTTTCAAGGACTCATGTGATTAGGCTGGGCCTACCCAAATAACTGAGGAAATTTTGACATTTCAGGGTCCTTAATTTATTCACATATGCAAAGTTGCAAAGTCTCCTTTGCTATGTGAGGTAACATATCTGCAGGTTCTGGGGATTAGCATGAGCATCTTTGAGGCCATTATTTTAATAATGGTAATAATAGCTTCATCCCTCTGCCAGACTCTGAGTGCCTTATTATCACTAGTGGGTGAATCATGAGCTCAAATCGTTCAGGAGTTCTTTCATTAAAGTCTTCATACTTAAACTTTTAAAAGTGTGTCATCTGTTTCCCACACAGGCCCTGACTGACAGAGATTAAATCAAGGTGGCACTGATTGTCTCTCCCTGAAAAAGTGCAACCTTTACCAATGTGTTCTCCCCACAATATGCAAAGACCTTTGTGTAGCTTCTTCTACTTAGTATACTCATCCCTCTCAATTTAAATACTATAATCCCACAAAACTTGAACAACCAATTCAAGAGGAAATACAAACAGCCAAAAAAATATGAAAAATCATTCCATTCCTGCAATAATAAAAAATGCATAAATCAAAGTAGTATGTATCAGTTCAAAACAATGATTTTGACAGAAAGAAGAAAAAGAGGGGGACACCTGGGTGGCTCAGCGGTTGAGCATCTGCCTTTGGCTCCGGTCATGATCCCGGAGTCCCGGGATTGAGTCCCACATCGGGCTCCCTGCATGGAGCCTGCTTCTCCCTCTGCCTGTGTCTCTGCCTGTGACTCTGCCTCTCTCTCTCTCTCTCTCTCTCTCTCTCTCTCTCTCCCTGTGTCTCTCATGAATAAATAAAATCTTAAAAAAGAAAAAGAAAGAAAAAGAGGGCAGAGAAAACCTGTACTCACATACTTTGCTGATGAAGTACAAATTGGTAGAACAGCTAGCTTCTCATTGCCTTCACAAGGTAATAAAACTCTTAAGCATGATATTCATTAACTTATTCATTAACTCAACAAATATTTATAGAGTGTTTATCAGATATCAGGCACTGGGAATACAGCACTGCCTTCATCTCACATTTAACTGAAGACAAACAAATAGCACACAAGTAAAACAAACTATGAAATGGTACTAAGTGTGAAGGGGAAAATAAAGTGGGGAAGTGGGCAGAAGTATTTCGCAGGGGTGGTCAGGAAGCCCTCCCTCGACTGAAGACCTAAAGGAGGCAAGAATACAAACCATACGTTATCTGAGGGAAGAACATTCCAGGTCGGGAGAATAGTAAGTAAAAGACACTAAGATGAGAGACTGTTGGCCATGCTCCAGGACCACTAAAGAGACAGGTATCGCTGGAGCCAAAATGAGGGGGGCAAAAAGTAGAAAAATATAGTATCAGACAAGTGAAGGAAGGCAGGATGGGGGTGAGAGGTAAAGCCCGTACAGTATTACAGTTCACGGTAGGCAATGGCTTAAGAGTGACATGACCCAAACAAATTACACTTTAAAAATAGCATTCTGACGTCTATGTTGAGAATAGGAAGTCCAAGACCACCTTCCCCCACAGACACACAGATTTAACAGTGATAAAATTAAACATGCTTTCATGAAAAAAAAAAAAAACACCCAATAAACTATGAAGAGAAAGAAACTACTTCCATATAATAAAAGACAGAGATGAAACGCTCAAAGCTAATACCATACTCAATGGGAAAAGACAGAGTTTTTCCTCTAAGATCAGGAATAAGGCAAAGGATGCCCACTCTCACCACTCTATTCAACACAGACTGCAAGCTCTAGCCAACACAATTAGACAAAATATAAGCATTAAAAAAAAAAGACATAGAATTACCTGTTTGCAGATGACATGATCTTATACGCAGAAAACCTCAAAAATCCACACACACACACTGCCCAAAACACACACACAAAAACCTGTTAGAACTAATAAATGAATTTAGCAAAGCTGCAGGATACAAAATCATCATTCAAAAATCAGGTGTGTTTCTATATACAAAATGACAAGTCCAAAAAGGAAGTTACAATCTCATTTAGTAGAGTGTCAAAAACAAAAGACTTAAGAAAATGAACAAAGAAGATGAAAGACTTATATGCTGAAAACTACAAAACATTACTAAGAAAAGAAAATATGAATAAATGGAAAGATATTGCATGCTGTGGATTAGAAGATTTAATATTGTTAAAATGTCCATACTACCAAAGCAATAAACAGATTCAATATAATTCCTATCAAAATCCCAGGGGCATATTTTGCACAAATTGAAAAAACCATCCTAAAATTCATATGATAACATGGGGGAAAGATTCAGGACACTGCTTTCATCAATGATTTCTTGGATATGACATCAAAAGCACAGACAACAAAATAAAAAATAGAGAAATGAATTACATCACACTTAAAAACTTCTGCACATCAAGGAAAACAACCAACAGAGTAAAAGGCAACCTACAGAATGGAGGAAGTAACTGCAAATCATCCATGTGTTAGGGGTTAACATCCGGAATACAGAAGGGACTTCTACAATTCAACAACGACAACCACAACAACAACAAAAAAGGACCTCAACAGAACATTTCTCCAAAGAAGATATATAAATGGCCAATATGTACATGAAAATGTGCTCAATATCACTAATCACTAGGGAAATGCAAATCAAAAGCACCACGAGATATCACCTCATACCCATCAGAACGGCCACTATCAAAGAATAGAAAATAAGTGTTGGAGTGGAAACAGAGAAGTTGGATCCTTATGCCCTGCTGGCAGGAATGTAAAATGGTGTTACCATTATGGAAAACTGTATGGAGATTTGCAAAAATAGTGTGACCATATGATCCAGGAATCTCACTTCTGGAGATACACCCAAAAAAATTAAAAGCAGGACTGAGAAGAGATATCTGCACAACTATGTTCACCACAGCATCATTCACAGTAGTCAAAAGATAGAAGCAACCCAAATGCCCACTGACAGGTGAATGGATAAAGAAACTGTGGTATGTGCATACAATGGAGTATCTTGCAGCCTTTAAAAAGATCGTGTCACTTGCTACAAGAGAAACTTAAAGGACATTACACCAAGCACCAAAACAATGGTATCTTCAGTATTTTGGATGGAGATTTTTTCTTAAAGTTCATTCACTGCCTTCTGGGTGCCTGGCTGGCCCAGTCAGTGGAATGTGCGACTCTTGATCTCAGGGTTGTGAGTTTGAGCCCCACACTGGGTGTAAAGATTACTTAAAAATAAAGTCTTTAAATTACTGCCTTCATAAACAGTCTGCTCAACATAAATCCGTTTCATGACTCAGAGTCACATTTATGAACATTAACTGTTACTTGTGTCTTTAGAGGTCTAAAAGATCTCAAGCATGCCCTTAATAATAAGTACCAAATGTACACTGGTATCTGACAAGGAACATTAGGAATTTCCAAACGTCTGCAAAAGTTATCTAAACTACATTTTGCTACCTAAAACCTCAATCACTTCACACTCAATGTATCTCAAACTTAAGTCATCATCAATACCTTACAAATACCTAACCACTGCTAGTGGATCCACTACCAAACTTGAAACCTTAGAATCATTTATTTTAGTATCCATATTCAGCTACTACCAAGCCAAATCTCACTTTAGCTCAGGTTTATTTTACCACATGCTTTGATGACCTCAACAGATTTCCTGCTATCTCCAATGCTTCCAGTGCCTACCAACTACACTCTATCCTATAAACTAACCTCTTTACTTCCCTGTCCAAAGAAGTTTATTGTCCTCTAAATCCATCTTTCACTTCCAGAATAAAATTCAAATCTTTTCAGAAGTTTCTTATAGCAAAAAAAGAAAAGAAAGGAAAAGCTAGCTTCTACCCAGCATCTAAGAAAAATCTCCTTTGAGGAAGGACAGCATGTGACAACTTCTTGCCATATTTCAACTCACAATTAGTAGAGGAAGTAACTAGAAGAACTGCAGCTCTGACTTACAAAAAAAAAAAAGAAAAAGATCAGCAGAAATAATGAGAACTTGACAGGATGCAATCATGTTATGTTAAGAGTTTAAGATTAACAATAAGGGTGAGGCCCTATAGTCTTAACATTTAGAAAGACAAAAATCTCAGAATTCCTTGTAACATATGGCTCTAAAAGTTAAAATGGCTTAAGAGAATCTGGAGGCTAGAGTGACTTGGACATTCCTGACTATGCAACTGCAAACACAACTGATGAGAAAGAAAGGCCTGTTAGTGTAACGAGTTGGTCTACCCAGAATGTCAGAATGCCATCTTATTTAGAGGAAGGATGTTTGCAGATCTAATCTGTTTAAGATAAGGTCATACTAGGATAGGTTGGGTGTCCTTCTAAAAAGAGGAGAGGACACATAGAGACACTCAGAGAAAAGAAGTCCATGTGAAGACAGGCAGAGACCACAGTGTTGCAGCTCCAAGCCTAGGAACACCAATGATTGGTAGAAGGAACCAGAAGTTAGGAAGAGGCAAGAAAGGATCTTCTCTTAGAGCCTTGAGAAAGAGCATGCATGGCCCTGCCAACACCTTGATTTCAGACTACATGTGTATGCAAAAAATAGAGCTGGAAAATATGTGAAACACAAAACTTAAAGAACTGAAAGAAGAAACGGATAAATTCGCAATTACAGTTGAGAATTTCAACACCCTTCTCACAGGAATTGATAGAACTGACAAAAAATTAGCAAAGATCTAGAGGAACTCAATGCCACCATTATTATGAAAACAAAATCTAATTGACATTTTTAGAACACTCCATCCAACAACAGCAGAAATATATTCAAGTGCCATGGAATGTATACTAAAATAAAACAATGTTCTGGGTCATAAAACAAACCTCAGTAAATTTGCAAGGATTTAAATCACAGAGGGTGCTCTCCTACCACCATGGAATCAAATTAGAAATCAGTAACAGAATAACAGAAAAATCTCTCCCCAGTATTTACTAGAAGTTAAACAACACACTTTAAATAACCAATGGGTCAAATAAGAATTCTCAAGGAAAATTTAAAAATATAGTGAAGTGAATGAAAATTAAAATACTACTTACCAAAATGCCAAAGCAGTGCTGAGAGGGGGAATTTACAGCAGTCAATGCATATGTTAGAAAATAAGAAAAGTTTCAAAACAAGACTCCAAGCTACTATTTTATAAAACCTAGAAAAAGAACCTCCCTTACCCCCCACCCCCAGAAAGGACAAGATGGAAAAAAATGGTAAAGGGGCAGAAATTAATGAAAATGAAAACAAAAACAAAGAGTTCAACGAAACAAAGAATTCACTCTTTGATAGTATCAATAAAATGAACAAATCTGTGCAAGACTTAAAAGGAAAAAAAAAAGGAAGACAGTAATTACCACGTTGATGGCATATATCCATCATATAATGTAGCAAGAAGGGTACTTCACATCTGGGGTATTCTTCCCCAAAAAAACAAATTCCAGTCTCACCATGAGAAAAATAGCAAGCCCAAATCAAGGGAAAATTCTGCAAAATGTCAGACAAGTACTACCCAAAACTGTCAAAGTCATGAGAAAATATGGAGGAAGAAAGAAATGAAGAAAACTGAGAAACTATACCAGATCAGAGAAGGCTAAGGATTCGTGATGACTAAATATAATGTGGTTTTCTGAATGAGATCTTAGAATACAAATGGGACATTAGCAGGAAAGTCAGTTAAATCTTAAAAAGTCTAGAATTTAATTGATCATAGCATACTAATGATAGTTTCTTAATTGTAACAAATGCATTCTGGTAATATAAGATGTTAACAATAGGGGAAACTGGCTGTGGGGTGTATGAGAACTCTCTACCGTATTTGCAACTTTTCAATAAATCTGTAACTATTCAAAAACTAAGAATTTATTTTAAAAATTAAGTAACTGAATAAATTACTGTTTTCAGAGTACAGAGATACAGGAAAAGATAAGCTTATCAGTAGAGGCTGATACTTTAATGTTAATAAAGATGCAGAGAATAAGACCTCCTAATTCCTGCTTTGTCTCTGGTCTTTCATTTCAAGATTTTAGCTTGTTGGGGTGATGCCTGAGTGACTCAGTCAGTTAAGCAACAGACCCTTTGGCTCAGGTCATGATCTCAGGGTGGTGAGATCAAGCCCTGAGTCGGGCTCTATTCTGTGTGTGGAGTCTACTTGAGATTCTCTCTCTCCCTCTCCCTCTGCCCTTCCCCCAACATGCACATGCACCCTCACATTCTAAAAATTTAAAAAAAATTAAAGATTTAATTAGAAAAAAAAGAAGTTAGCTTGCCAAAATAGAAATAAACAAAAAATTTTCTACAATGAATACATATTACTTCTTAACATTAAAAAAATTAATGAAAATAGGTTTAAGAAAAAATGTACATTGGTAAGGGAAGAGTAGAAGGCCAGGATAAATTAAGAAATTCCAAGAACATATCTAACAGCTCTACATAACTTGATATTTTTTGGAAAAGTAATGCCTGGGTTAGTGGGAAATTTTGCAAGTGAAATCAATGAACTACAGAAGATGTTCTCTGAGAAATAATGGGAAATGTCAGAGCCAAATACTAGCAATATGTAAATGTTCCAATTTTCAAAAAGGAAAACAATATAATTCAGTAAGGCAAACTAAGCTTGATGTCTATTTGTACAATGTCTTTGTAACAGACATAGGGTAGGTACATTTAACCCACTATACTTTAAAACAATCATCTCATGCAGATTTGACTTCTTTTTTGACTACAGAATATTTTAGCAGACGGTGTATTTTGTATTTTATTTCAGCAAAGTACATGACAAGCTGCCTCATGGAAATTCTAGAAACAAGCTGAAATATTCCAAAGTCTCTGGTCTTTCAAGGAAAGACAGACAATACAAATGAAGAAAGATGTCAAATGTACACTGCTAGGCTCTTTTTTCAGACAATACAAATGAAGAAAGATGTCAAATGTACACTGCTAGGCTCTTTTTTTAGTCCTATCCTGTTTAACATTTTTATAATTGATTCAGATAAAGATGTGGAAACATTCATCCAAGAGACTGGTGATATAAGTCATAAAGCAATAACACAAATAACAGAATCTGGATTCAAAAAAGATACTGAAAGACTGAACCTAGCAAGATGAAATGTAATAGTGAAATAAGCCTTCATTTGGGCCACAACTCAAATTACACAAATACAGAATGGCTTGCTGACAAAAAGAGACTTTGGAATATTTAAATAAGTTAGCTCAGTATGAATCAATTACATACAAAAAATCTGGCATGACTACCAAAAACACAATAGAATCTAATGAGAGAGGCAATCCTGTTGTATTCTAGTGGTCCTACAACGCCCAGAACATAGACAAACCGAAAACTGCTAAAGAGAGTAATCAGGGTCACATATAAAACACAATAAGTTTATTGGTGGAGGGGGCCAGGTTTGGCCTGAGGAAAAATGTTTTATAGGTTTAATAAAGACCATCATCTTTAATTATCTAAGTTATTTCACATACAAGAAATACCAAACTTATTCTAAATGGAACCAAGGCTAACAAGCAGAATCTAAGAAATATAAATTTAAGTTCAGTCTAATAGTGAGGGTAATTCAAAGGCAGCATTTAGGGTCGAAGATTCCCCCCTCCAGGGCCAGATGACAAATTGGCAGGAATACGGTAGAGGGGAATAAAGCATCAGATGGCTGGTTTAAACTAGGTGACCTATAAAATATCTTCCAATTCTATGATTTTAAGATGTTACTTCCTCTATGCCAAACCTCTGGCTCTGGTCCAATTGGTTTTCCCACCATTCCTGGAACAAGCTTTACTTATAAGCACACTTTCCTGTATCCACACTTTCAGGTCATTCTCTTATTCAGGCAAAGAGAAAGGATTTGTCTTTCTAAACCTTATCTACCCATCAAAAACAAACCTAAATACTGTCCTTAATAAAGACTTCTATGCCTTCCCTAATCTGATCTTTTTCTCCTTTGGATTATGGAATACTTCTAGTGCCATCTGCTTGACAATTAATTACATACCACCCTCAGACACTGTTTCTGTCTTAAACTATTATTTAACCTTTTATTAGTAACTTCTCTCCTCAGCTAAATTAAAAGATCCTTAAAGCCACACACTGAGACTTATACTCTGTATTCCCTACACTTTGAAGGACACATAGTACTCAAAAATGTCTTTTGTTTTCAATATTGGAAACACTTTTGTTAGAACAAGTGTTTTATAAAAAGCCACGTTTTCATAGGTAAATGTAAAATTCAGCATTCAAATCTGAATGGTAACTAATATACACGACTTCCACTTCAGATACAGAACTGCCAACCACTGATAACATATTCTAGCCATAGGATGGTCAATGAAGCTCAGAAAAGCTCAATTTTTCCAACTTAAACAAAGAGCTTGGTAAAGCTGCCTTAAAGCAAAGAAAGATTAACAGAACCAGAGAGCAAAAATTGTCAAGCAGAAATCATTATATTTAAGGGGAAAAGTCAGGTTTATTTATTTAAATGTAAAATGTACTGATGTGTGATACTGATTCATGTACCTTGAAACAGAAATTAAGAAAAATAGTAAATTTTTCATACAGACGCTAGAACAAGTGTTCACTCCCTAAATACCAGCTAAAAGTCCCAAAGTAAAAAAGAGAATTCTTTATCAGGCCAGATATTTTAATAAAGATTAAGAAATTCTCACCGAAGATTCAGGATCTGATAATTCATCCAATAATTTCCTTGCATCCACCACAGCTTGATAGAGTCTCAAATTTTTGCCATCAGAAGCAACAAAACAAGCACTTGCAGAATTGCAGTATGTGCCTGAAAGAGTAAAAGCTTTGCATTATAATACGTAGTTTATTTTTATTTTGGGCTGAGGTTTTCTTTTTAGGTACAACCATGGTCCAGAATCATAATTAAATAGATAAAATTAATGGATATGAAATTATTAACAGAAAAATTCAATAGAAATATGTTACGAAGGGGAAAAATTAAAAACAAACTTCTGGAAATTCTAAACATAAGTCTGATGCCCACATTCTCAATACTTATTAAAAATCCTAATAATGACAAATATAAACCATGTGTGTATGAAAAAAGTTTAAAAGCTTTTATTAATTTCAGAATTAAAATGAACACTTACCAAGACAATAGCTGGGAATAAGAGTCGGAAGCCAAGCAACATTAGAGAAGGCTGATGTATGTAAAGAGTTAATTCGAGCCAATTCTGATACTCCTCCGGTATAGGACAAAGGTCCTATTGGATCTACACGCCACAGAATTAGTTCACTATAGATTGCATTCGGGTCATGAAATGTACGTGTCGCTGCATTTCTAAGAGGCTGTTTCGAGGAACCTTTTATAGGTCTTACAGGATCCATCAATCTACTTAATTTGTTGTCTGAGTCCCACTGACAGTCTAATTCAGGAGTCAACAGAGCATTATGATGAGAGGATGTCAGTAACAATGGTAAAACTGAATGACATGCCAGGTCATTGAGGTGAAATCGATGACCACAGTATCTAAATTTGTGAGATACGGTCAGAACAGTGGTAAAGGCAGACTTATCTGCAAAAGTGACTGCCCACTGATTTAAAGAACCATCTATGTGTTTGGAGACCATCATTACTGTGGGAGCTAAAATATTCATATTTGTAGTGTGTGATCTGGAGTACAGCTGTGATCCATGAGGACTGCCTATTGCCATCATCTCCTGGTGTAACGGGGTGTGGGGAGTATCTTTTGTAGCATTTATGCAGGCATACATCATGATATTTTTACTAAGAGAGCTCGCATCACCAGATGGAAATGCAACAGGAATCCGAGAAGAAAAAGAAACCTGGAAAACACAGTATGAATTCAATATAAGTAGTTTTCCTCCTCTCAAAAAAATGTCTTCCAAAAACACTTCCATTTTCAAAATGTCAAATCTTAGTTTCCTAGAAAAACTATCATTTTCAACCCCTTTAAGGTCTAATTCCTTC
The DNA here is from genome assembly GCF_053574225.1 of Canis aureus. Taxonomy (NCBI): domain Eukaryota; kingdom Metazoa; phylum Chordata; class Mammalia; order Carnivora; family Canidae; genus Canis; species Canis aureus. The sequence goes on from NC_135642.1 coordinate 21,992,453, forward strand.
CTCTATTTATGTAATACCATATCTCTATTTGTGGCCCAAAAGAATCCTGAAAAAAAACAAGTTTCAAATGTCTTACTTATACAGCTAAATGACCCCAACCACAAATCTAAATAGAAATGAAGTCCAGAAAGATAACAGATAAAGGTAGCCGGATTTAATTGATAAAAAATGGGGGGGGGGGGGGGCATGGATCCTGAGTCACATTTTTAGGATGATTTCTTAAGTTTATTCAAAATATTGTGAATTCCCAGGGAAAAAGCCAACGCACATATATTCAAATACTCAGTACCACATTTAAAAGCCAAATTCATTTTACTTTCAATTAACCAGGTTTATAAAATCTGTGGTCGTTGATCCCCTGCTCTGGTAACAAGAATAAGTATTCTCTTCTCAGTTGCTTCTCAAAAACAAAATCTTTCAAGTATTTCTGAATATATGGTAAATCTGAATAGCATCTTTTTTTAAAAGAAATGTAATAATATCTTCATCAGCAAAATATACCTGGACTTGTCTAAATATTCCAGGATTATATTCATCCAAATACTTCACATGCCACACTAGAAAGGTACCATCTACAGGGTGTATAGTAAAAAGCATGTCAGGATTCTTATTCCATTCAGTTAGCAGCATTTCAATCTTCCGATCAAGCAGGACGGTGGGCAGTGGCATTGGTACACTAGGTCGTGAAAAAGTTCTGGGACTTCCCTCTCTTTCTCCATCTTCATGTTCTGATGATCCTGTACCTGCCTCAGATTCTCTATCCAAGGATAATTCTGAATCAGAAAATACATTTATCAGTACACACCAATAATACTATAAAAATTCATTTACATATTGGATTACCAATAGCATACTATCTTAAGAAACTATAAATCCCTTTTCCAATTTATGGCCAGGGGGAGGGGAGGAAGGAAAAAAAAAAGAAGAAAACCATTTTCTGGTATAAACTGAAAATGACTATTTCTTATTTTTAAAGAAATCAAAATTTCATTCATATTATCATTAGCAAAACTTATCCTCCCAAAAAGGACATGGCTTCCAAAGTTATATATTACTCAAAGCAATATGCATAACAAAGCATATAGAGCTATATGGCAGATGGTCCATAGTAGATGGTTAGTAAATGGTTGGAAAAGTGAAAAAGAAGAGCAGGAAGGAAGGATTTTTAAGATTTTATTTATTTATTCATGGGAGACCAAGGTGGGGGGGGTAGGCAGAGGCAGAGGGAGAAGAAGGCTCCCTGCTCTGGGACTCCCTGCAATAGGGAACTCAATCCCAGGACCCTGGGATCATGACCCAGCCGAAAGCAGACGCTTAACTGACTGAGCCACCCAGGCACCCCAGGAAGGATGGATTACAAACTAACAATGGTATCACAATAAAGCTGCTGATTCATCAAAAAAAAATCTGAACATGGAATACTAACCATGGTCTAGTTTCATATGTAAACCCCTCTCTTTTTCCTCCTGTGAACGTTCCTCATCTTCTCGATCACCTTCATCACTTTCATGATCTATCTGCTTCTCAGAAAGTTTTCGTAATTGCTGCATAAATATTTCAGTAGATGATGTAAAATGAAACTCCTTGTTGTTCAACCAATGAACCACAAAGCCCCCATTTCCATCATCAATGTTAAATACAGTGCCAACCAAGACATTTGGAATATCTGTGGGAAAAAAGATAGTATTTCAGTATGAATTTTTCATGTCTTTAAAAGGATTACCAAGTGCTTACAAAAACTATATACTTACACATAAAAGGTCAACATAACTCTAGCAGAATTTATAAAAACTTTAATTGAATTTAATGGTAAAAGTAAATTATTAGGAATTAATGACACACACTTAAATTAATAAATGGAATTAAATTACTGATTTAAAAACCAAATACATCAAATGCATGAACCTTTACTAAATCCCAATTTGGGTATGGAGGAACAGAAAAATAAAATATAAAAGCAGCTATAAAAGACATCTGAGATAACTGGAGAAATTTAAGTTAAAATATGAACCGGATATTAGAGATTATGGAATTACCTATAATTTTCTTAGGTATAATAGTGATATTGTGATCATGCGAAAGAATTTCCTTATTCTAGGAGTTAGTTTCTGAAGTATATAAGCATGATGTGCCATGACATATGTAACTTACTCCAAAAAGATGAAGAAAGAATTTCACTCACACATGTCCGCACCCGCCCCCCCCCCCCCACCCAACACACACAAGTATATAATGAGAATAAAGCAACTGTGGCAAAATGTTAGCAGTTGTTGTTCAAAGTAGAAGACAGGAGTGTTCACTTTACTATTGTTCCAAATTTTCTAAATGTTTGAAACTAAAAAGCTGGGAGAAAATAATGCCAAAGAAGAACAAGGAAGACAAACAGGGTTCCTCCATTTGGGGTATCTGAAATTCACAATATAGATTAGTTCATGTAAAATAGTAAAACTAAAAAAATTAATCTCCTTGATCCCAATTCATATTATCAATAATGCATTCAACAGAAAGCAAAAACAAAAACAAAACAAAAAACCACTGTCCTCTACAAAAAGACATGCCAAGTCTAAAGATAAAATACACAGGATATTCTAATAGTGTTTTGTTAGTAAATATCAGTGTTAAATAAAGTTCCAAGTTGTTCTTTTTTTTTAATTCCTGTGTGACAGTCCTTTTTTTCTAATAAAAATGAAACAAATCACATAAAATAGGATTTTTAAATTAAGAATACTATAAAACAATATGCCCCCTATCCTTGCTAACAAGGTTTCACCCAAACCTTATCATGAACAAATATTCAGACCACAGGATGCTTTAAAAGATAAACTAAGAGAGAAGTTGAGACTGAGAGACTTTTTTTGACAACTGAGAGGAACTGCTGTAGATTAGAAGTTTCAAAAAAATGACAAATGCATAGAAGAATGTATATTTTAATATGAACTGTATATTAAATATAATCTTATCCATGTTCCTTACATGCAATAACAATAATGTGATAATGGAGGAAAACTCTCTATTAGAAAGCACATTTGAAATATTTAGGTAACATCATAAAATTTAGGAGATAAAGGATCACTTTGGTGACAATTTTACTTTCAAATGGCTCAACCAAATATAGGGGGAGAGGAAGCAACGACATACATACATGAGCAGAAGGGGAGAAAAAAAGCTTGCAGGAAAAGATACTAACCACAGGTGAATTTAGGTGAAGGTTATATGGGTATTCACTGAACTATGCTCTCAGCTTTAATGTAGATTCAAAAAAGTTTCCTCAAAAAAAGTTAAAGAGGAAGAGTCCTACAGTACAAAATTATTTGTATTTAGCAATCATTTGGTCAAACTATATGCTATATTTACATACAACACCTATAAATACATGATGTTAAATATTTTTACAAAATGATTTTTAAAATAGTATGTAGTAAGTTAAAGTAAAAATGGATGAACTAGTTAAAAGGTGAAGGCTATTTAATAAAGATGCTGCAAGACAAGGCTGAATGGCTAAAAGAACATATCCGGTACTTAGACTCAAATATGTGATAGAATATCTATCCACAAGGGACAATCCTGTGATCTTATTCCACTTGTTTAGCACAGTGTATACATTTTAAAAAGCAACCTTTCTAATATGTGTTGAATTTACTGCAATCACTAATTACATTCTATTTGAAGTTAGATCTTCATCATCATCAATAACTCAGGATAATGTTCTTTTAAAAAAGTTAAAAATGTATAAAAATCTGAAACCACTAACATTTTGTAAACAAGTCCATATTATAAAGACAATCTCAGAATACAGTTAAGATGTGAGATCAGTAAGCAAAATGACATTTAACCAGCTAGCAAAAATTTTCAATAGAAATAATGCAAATCACAAAAGGCATACATTTTTTATTTTAATACCTATATTATAAAAGGTAAGAAAAGAAACAAGTGAACTTATTTTTAATATTTTATTTCACCCAATATATGTAAAATATCATCATTTCAACATGTAATCAATATTAAATAAAATTGTTAGAGAGATCTTACATCCTCCTATTATTCTAAGTCTTAAAAATTCAGTGTGTATTCTACAGCATAATTCAATACGGCTAGCCACAATTCAAGTGCTCAAGGAGCTACCATACTAGACAGCACATATCTAGAGCCACTATTACAAAGGGCGGGGGGAGTGTCCTAAAGATCACCTTTCTAGAACTGTATTTACTGAGTATCACCTCTATATTAACAAACATTTAAAAATAAACTCCTCTGCATCCTGAAGCAATATATCGACTTTCATTTCAATAAATATGACTGTAACTTTACACAAATATAGTTCTACTGGCAATGTAATATGAAATTATCTATGAGCCTTTTCATGTTTTTCATGCATATAGAAAACAATCCCCCTAAATAGAAGCTTTCAAATATGCTTTTGCCAACACAACTTGCCTCAAAATACTGCTCAACCTCACAGGAGGAAAAGAGAAAAAAGAAAATATTAAGGTTAGAAGAAATAATATCTTTCCCTAAGTGTAGGATAAGAAAGTCCACATGAGGAGGCACCTGAGTGGCCAGTTAGTTAAGACTCCAATTCTTGGTTTCAGCTCAGGTCATGATCTTATGAGTCATGAGACTAAGTCCCATGTTGGACTCCCACTACGTGCTCATCCTCTCTCTCTCTCAAATAAATAAATAAGTAAATCTTGGATTTAAAAAAAAGTAAGTCCGTGGAAGTAGAAAACAAGATATGCTAAAATACAAGGAAAAGTATGTAAAAATATATTTAGATAGTTATAAAGAAAAGTTGAAAAGAAGGTTTAGTAGTGAAAATATAAAAATGAGGGAAATCAATTGAACCGGACTGCCACCATGTGTGTTCCCAAGTTCAACTAATGCTCTAATTGACTTAGAACCTTGCTATATATACTACACAGAGGTGCTCAAAAATACTTACATGCAATTGTTTCCTGAGAATCACATAGTCTCACTTGAAGAAACGGTACTTTATATTATATTCCTGTTTGAATTAAGAGCTATTTTGAAAGGAAACGCGGAATATTAACATAAAATTAAAAACAAGTTCTAAAAATAGTCCTACTTTTCTATTTACTTATCTTATTTCAGCATATTTATAGGAACTAAAACTTTACTATCCTTTACCTGTGGCAGGATTGATGCTTGCTGCAATGTGGAAATGACACAGTGCATTTGCATGGTGGGAAATGTGTCTCTGAACTTCATGCGTTGCCATCTGGTCAGACATTAATTCGGTGTGAGTTACAAGAACAGAAGACCTCCTCTGTCCTTTTCTTAAATTTTTCAAATGGTGTATTGTCTAAAATAGAAAAATAATGGTTAAATTCAACTCTGGAAAGCCTAATAAATGCTGATCCAAGTATCTTTTATTATTAAGGATTTTATAATTTTCCTCTCTGAAAAATCTGAACATTTTAAAGGAAATTTCCTTAACTACAGCTGAACAATCCTGACTATATACTCCAGTTTTTGCAAATTTTATAATTTAAGGCAGAAGTAGTTGCTCAAAATACTCATTATTTATAGAGACTCTGATTAAGATGAGAAGTCCAAAGTCTAAGTTTTTCAGGATATTCCACTATGAAATGAAATTTACTCGACACAACAGTAAAAAGAAAAAAAATTCCTGAATCTTTCTAGCAGGAAGAAGAGCCTTTCTCCCCAATATTCTCACTTACAAGTAAACAATTACAGCTGTTTACTTGTAAATTACAACTATTATAAAGAAGAAAAAATAGAGTATAAAAATATAGAATAGGGGATCCCTGGGTGGCGCAGCGGTTTGGCGCCTGCCTTTGGCCCAGGGCGTGATCCTGGAGACCCGGGATCGAATCCCACGTCGGGCTCCCTGCATGGAGCCTGCTTCTCCCTCTGCCTGTGTCTCTGCCTCTCTCTCTCTTTGTGTGACTATCATGAATAAATAAATAAAATCTTTAAAAAATAAATAAATAAATAAAAATAAAAATATAGAATAAGGGGAATCTATTTAGGTAAGAGGAGCCAAGAAAGCTCTCATGAAAATGCTGACATATGAAATTTGTTTAAATTGAGGTATGACTGTAGGACAAAAATTCTCCACTAGCACACCCAATTATCTCAACTATTTTAAAAAGAAAAGATCTCCACACCAATAACCCCAACTCACAGTATTTCCTTATTCTGTCACTTAACCTGCCCCCAATGCCATGCTTTACAATAATTTCCCATTTTATTCTTTTGTTCCTCATAGTCAGTTAAATAAAATGTGGCATTCTCTCAGTTCTTCCTACATTAAAGTAATATCTGGTCCTTTCTTTCAATTTCCAAAGCTTTTACCCCTTTTCATTTGGAAAACAGTATCAGATCTATCGCATATCCTTCACCTCTGGTCACCCTGCTATAGAGCTGCTTACTTCTTTGATAATAGGTTTAAGATGGATATATTAGAGACCTCCTGTACCACAACACCTATAAAATTATTTTCATTAGATCTTTGACATTTATCATTATTTTAAAAATTATATTGGCAAGACTGGTGTAATATTGGCTGATTATTTTCTCCTAGGAACAAAATGTATAAGTATATACAGAATTATAGACCTTACAGTTAGGAGTTTAAGACAAAAGGATATCAAAAAGCAAGGTAGCTTATACATTAGACAATTAAGCTTTTTCTATTAGAAACAATCTTAACATTATTAATTAATTAATAACACTACTAAAGGGTAGCAAAAATTTGCCAAATCACTGACTATATATGTTTACTTATAATTTTTGCTTTTATTTTATGCAGCAATTAGTAATTCAATTTAACACCTGAAAGGCAACATATTAGGTACTATGGAGGACACAAGGATGTCTCAAAGCCCTTAGTTTCTAAAAGCTCATTTATAATTTAAAGATAAAATGTCATATAAGAATATAAAAATGACTGTAAACATGTAGTAAAAATTGAGTACTTTGTCTCACTAAATTTCAATAAATATTAAAACAAAATATAACTTTAACTGTTCTTATCTCTGCTTTTAATTTCATTTATACTTTAAGTTGGGAGGGGGAAATGTATAAACAAAGCCCAATCACAGATAGTATTAGATATCAGAGCCAGCCTACTATATATAAAAAAAAAAATTTTTAAGGAGCGTATCTTCAGACTACCAAACCTAAAAAATATTTCTGCTAGCTGAAACAGCAAAACATTTTATCTATGCAACCATAAAACTGCTAATGTAAAAGTATAATGTAAAAACATAATTAGTAACATAGATGTTTATAACATAATAAGCATAAAAAGCAAGTTATAAAACATTACTGCATAATATGATCTCAATCTTATACATAAAGAAAAAATACACATACATAACCAGAGTAGTTGGATTATAAATTCCATTATTTTTCTAATCTAGTTTTAGAATAAGCACATATTCTTTGTGTAGTAATAAGTCACGTGAAAAATTCAGAAAATTAGTAATCTAGGTTTGCTTTGATAAACTTCTGGTAATTTTCAAAAATGTGTTTACCTCATTTTATCCCTACTCATAATGGACACAACAGTTTATATTATAATATAATTTCATAGGACACACTTTTATTTCATACATATTGCATTTAAAAATTAGAAAAAGGAGATCCCTGGGTGGCTCAGCAGTTTAGCGCCTGCTTTTGGCCCAGGTTATGATCCCAGAGTCCTGGCATCGAGTCCCACATCAGGCTCTTTGCATGGAGCCTGCTTCTCCCTCTGCCTGTGTCTCTGCCTCTTTCTCTCTGTGTGTGTCTCTCATGAATAAATTAAAAAAAAAAACTTTTTAAAAAAAATGTTTAAAAAGTAGTTTACCTTCAAAATACTAAACTATGGAAATTATAAAGTAATTATATAAAAGTTGACTTTTAAAAAAAAGTTGACTTGTGTATATCTTAACATCTTTATCTTAAGAATCAAAATAGTCATTTTTAATTAGAACACACATGTAAAATTTAATCCCATGAAACAAAAGCAAAACATTTTTCATTACAACTAGTTTCTGAGTCTTTATATGTTTTAGTAACCAAAGCTGCCTATTCCTATAGATTACTGTATTTGACATGCACAGTGAAAAAATTAAAATTATACTCCCTAGACTACATGTCTGAAATTATTTCTACTGTATCTGGCTTCTAAGTGGCATAAAATTAATGGTCTTACAAGCATAAAACAAATTAGTGAGAATTATTTGTTATTAATTTCATCATTACATGTACCATGTGTATTATCTGCATCTCAGCTTATAAATTCCCACCAAACTCACATTATCTTCAAAATATATTTACCATTTTAAATAATATCGTACCTCAAGAGCATGTTGTATTCTGTCTTTGTGTCTTCCAGCATGAGTGAGGTTACTGGCAACACTAGAAGTAGTAGTCTCACAAATCTGTTCACCCAAAAGACAATCTTCCGGTAAGACGGTTTCTGCCCAGAGTCGGCACACACCATCATGGCATGAAGTTAATAACACATTACAGACAGAACCTCTAATGACAAAGAGAAGTAAATAAAAGTTACTATGAATAGTAGTGCCATTAATTAATTAAAGGCTATTAATATCTGGTTCTCAGGTATAAAAATAACAGTACACAACTAACAGTATGATCAAGAGTAGTTACTTTTTCAGTCATGGTAACAGATTTTACACAGGCTATTTCACATTCTCACCAAACCCCATTTACTACCTGTTCATACTTGCAAGGTGGCAAGTTGAATAAAGGGCTGCAATCAGTTACCATAAAACAGAAACAACCTAGCAGTCACTGATACTTTGATTCATTAAAACTATGCCTTGAACAGCTCCATTAAATGACAGTTTAGTATGCTTCCAATTGCTTAAAAATTACAGTGTATGGAAAAAGAGGTCAAAGAGCTTAAAATCATACACAGTATCACTATGAAGGTGAACACCATAAAAACTTCCTTTCTTGACAAAGGAAACAGAAATGTATGATTGATCACACATATGCTGCTTGAAAACTAGCCTCTGGGGGAATATTAGTATCTTCTAAACAAACTATACAGCAAAAGAAAACCTAATCGTGGCAGGTTATAGAATGACCATAATAAAAAGTTTGTTAAATGTAATTAAACTGCATGGCTTATGGCAGTACTTGTGTCATCTTGTGTCATCCTTATAATCTAAAATATTATAAACAGATAAACAAATGAGAATCTTCAAAATAAAACTGCAAGGAGAATGTAATTTCAAACTATAAATCAATTTCCATGAAGTTAAAATAAGCAAAATGTTATAGCATCAAGCAGCTGAAGTGACTTAACTACTCATTATAGAACAAAAAAACCATTCTCCCTTTAAAAAAAAAAAAATGTCTACATGGACTCTGACTCAGTCAAAAGTATTTTGCAAATGTTTTCAATAGATGCAAATAACTTAAGCAGAATTAGCTTTTTATTCAGATTCCAAAAATGAATGAATTTCCCATTTCCTGAGCACCTACCTCTATAATATGTGCTATATTTCCTATCCAGTGTAAATAGTTCACAGATGAAATAACCTTCTCTCAAAAATGAAGACAGATTTCTAAGCAAGTTTTTTAGTAACTATATATATATGATAAAGGAATCATTTGTATGAGCTGTTCTGCAGTTTTATTTAACCTTCTAAATACTTTTAAGAGTGCTGAACAATGAGGAAAAAATTATAACAAATTCTTTGATGCTCATATGTTAAGAAAAACCTGGCCATTTTATTATGATATACTTTCCCACCACATGTATTTTTGATAGTTTATTACTATGTTTCATTTTCCTTCCATCTGTGCTTCCTGTTACTTGCAAACATTTCCTTCCTGGAATCTTGTACTACTGTTGCTATTACTAACAGTATTGGCTAACACAGCCTAAGCCCAGACTATGTGCAAAGGCCTGCAGTAAATATTCACATGCACTAGCACAGTGAGTCTCACTACAACTCTCTGAGGTAGGTACCACTACCTACAGAGAAGAAAACTGAGGTATAGAGAACTTAAAAAATTTACGCAAGAGCTCACCAAGCTAGTAACAACAGCAGGATTTGAATTCGGGCAGTTTACATCCAGAGCTTATGCTTTTCATTTCCACCAAGTCAATGCACTAAAAGTATCTTTGCTTTCATTATTTTTACAAATATATAAGTAAACAAACCAAAATTATAGTACATATTTGTCTAACCTGGGCATATACTTGCTAGTTTTCCTCCAAGAGAAACCTGCCACAGCTCGGGGATGTGCCAGATAAACAAAGGAAAACTGAGTAGACCCCTGTCTCCTTTTCACTTCATGATGATCCTGAGGTATAATTGAGGATTTCCAGCCAGTCATGGGATACCATACTTTCAAAAGACAATCATCCTGCAAAAATATATAAGTCAATAAAATTAATCTGAACATTACACAATTCAAAATGTGATTTGGAGAAACCTTAAAAATTAAGCTATCTGTAAAAACTAAAGTGTGAGTTTTATATAGCACAAACTTATGTGTAAAATGTTTATGACCTCAAAGAACACTACTCTTGAAAAATAAATGGACAGTTTTCTCATTATCAATCTCCTCTGCATAATGGTGGTTTACAAAGAGAGACTGAAGCCAAATTCTCTCATTTAAACATGTAGGGGTCACTGTAGGGAAGATTCTGAAACCAGATGCCCTTGGATAAGAAAGAAGCCATGTTATTAGTCACTGTTAACATACTTTCCTTTTTTGAAGACACCTGTAAAGGTTAAACCAGTCCTTTTGAAATAGAAATGCTTCTTAGACTCTATGTCAGGAATCAGTATTCACAGGGAAAGTTTGTGAAGGGCCAGACAGTAAGGAAGTTATTAGGCTTTGTGGACCGCATAGACTCTAACACAAATTCTCCTTTTTTTCTTACAACCCTTTAAAAACATAAAAATCATAGTTTTCTGATCCCCACTTAAAATGAAGTGAAGGCACTCAGGTAGTTGTCAGGGATCACCTCTATGCCCACTTAAATAAGATACAAAAATAACAATAGGCACTAAGTTATCACTTAACTTAGTTCTATGAATTTTGTTAAAGGTCAAAATAATTTTATCTTATTTAATAGAAATCATTCTCTTTCTAGTGCTTTGTCCTCAATAGTGAATAGGGTCTTAAGGGAAATAATAAAATAACCATTCATGCAAAAATCTTACTCTATGAAACAAATTATTTATTCCTGTAAAGTATGTATAGGTCCAAATACTGTCTTCTGGACTAGACAAATATTTCTGTTTATCATCATCTCAGTACTCATTTTCAATTTATACTGCATAATGTATGTTTCCACTAAGGTCTCATTTATTTGGGTATTTTAATTATATAGCAAATTTTTTAAAGTGCTTAGTCTGAGAAAACCACTTAACAGTGTACTACTTGCTTTCCTCCAAGAACTTCTTCAACCTAGCATCATTTTCATCTAACCAAATTTACTGCACAACCTACAGCAGTGGTTTCAGGCCACATACCATAAAAACCACAGAGGCACCTCAGAGCCCCCTCAGCATTCGTAAAGAAAAAGCCGAGTGCTTCCATGAGCAGATGGCATGCTAGCTCCTTTCTCCCATCCCACTAGCAACCCCTCACTCAAACAGAACAGTTTTACTTTCATCTGTTACTGCCTAAAACTAAAACCACACAAAAGTGAATTAGAAATCATTAACAGAAAGAGAACCAGAAAATTTCCAAATTAGGGGGAAAAAAATAAAATAGTCTTTATTCATAAAATCCTAAGGAATCTAAAAAAAAAAAAAAAAGACTTAGACCTGATAACATAAGACTAAAGACCAAAACTCAAACAGCAATTCTCTTTCTATATGTTAGCAATAATTGGAAATGTAATTTGTTTAAATACCTTTTATTTTACATTAGGAAGATATCAAATTAGGCATAGGATATATATGCTAAAAACTACAAAACACTGCTAAGAGAAAGAAAATCTAAATAAAAACAGAAACATACCATCTTCAGGGATTTGAAAAACAAATGTTACTGACCCAGTTCTTCCCAAACTGATCTATAAAAAGATTTAATGTGAACACAGCCAAAATCACAGCAAGCTTTTTGGCAGAAACTACCTTATTCTAAAATTTGTAGGACATCAAAGAAACAATACCACCAAAAAAATAGATTTTAAAGATTTTACTGAAAGAGAGAGCATGAGTGAGCAGGAGGAGAAGCAGAGAGAGAGGCACAAGCAGACTCTATGCCGAGCAGGGAGCCTGACATGGAGCTTGATCCCACGACTCTGAGATCATGACCTGAGCCAAAATCAAGGGTTGGATGCTCAAGTGACTGAGCAGGCACCCCCACAAACACTATTTTTAAAGAAAAAACAAAGAGGACTCATCATACTACCCAATTTCAAAACTTACTATAAAGCAATGGAAAGTAGGAAAGATGGTGTCCGGGGCTTACCTCCTCTAATAGACATACCGAGGCAACAACTACATATACTGCAACTCTAAAAACAACTTGAAGACTAGCAGAACAGATCTTTCACAGCTAATCATAGAGAAGGTCACAATGAAAAGTATAGGAAGGACAGAGACTTGGCTGGAAGAAGGAAGAAATGACTTTGAAGAAATAATAGCTGAAAACCTCCCTGACCTAGGGAAGGAAAACAAATATCCAGGCCCAGGAACCAAAGAAAGTTGCGAACAAGATGAACTCAAGGAGGTCCACACGGAAACACATAACAATTAAAATGGCAAAAATTAAAGAGAGAATCATAAAAGCAGCAAAAGGAAACAGTTGCATACAAGAGAAACGCCAAAGGTTATCAGCTGCTGACCTAGCATAAACTTTGCAGACCGGAAGAAAGTGGCATGATATATTCAGAGTGCCGAAAAGAAAAAACCTACAACCAAGAATATTCTACCAGGCAAGGTTATTCAGAATTAAGGAGAGATAAAAAAAACTTTCCCAGAGAAATAAAAGTTAAAAAAAGAGTTCATCACCACTGAATCAGCCTCACAAGAAGTACTGAGGAGAACTCCTTAAGTGGACAGAAAAGGCCATAATTAGAAGTAAGAAAATTATCGGGGCACCTGGGTGGCTCAGTCCATTCAGCATCTGACTCTTGGTTTTGGCTCAGGTCATGATCTCAGGGTTGTGAGACTGAGACCCAAGTTGGGCTCCATGCTGGGTATGGAACCTGATTGGGATTCTCTGTCTGTCTGTCTGTCTGTCTCTCTCCCTCACCACCCCTGCACTCTCTCACATGTGCTCTGTCAAAACAAAACAAAACAAAACAAAAACAAAAACCCAAACACCTTGACAAGACAAAAAAAGGGCTTTACCTAACAATAAAGGTTCCAGTCCAACAAGAAGATATAGCAATTATAAATATCTAGGCACTCAATGCAAGAGCATCTAAATATATAAGGCAAATAGTAACAAACATAAATGGAGGAATTGACAGTAATACAGTAATAATAGAGAACTTAAATACCCCAGTTGCATTAATGGATAGGTCATCCAGAATGAAAATCTCTAAGGAAACAGTGGCTTTGAATAGCACATTCAGATGGATTTAACATATATACAGAACATTCCACCCAAAAACAGCAAAAATACACATCCCTTTCAAGTACACATGGGACATACTCCAAGATAGACAATAGGCCACAAAACAAGTTTTTAAATAAATTCGAGAAGACTGAAACCATATCAAGCATCTTTTTCTGATCACAACATTATGAACAATTATTAAAAGAAAAAAAACACCTGAGGAAATAAAGACAGAAAGGCAAAACAACATCCTATGGGTCAATGAAAAAAACAGAGTTAATTTAAAAAATACATGGCGAGGGATTCCTGGGTGGCTCAGCGGTTTAGTGCCTGCCTTCAGCCCGGGGCCTGATCCTGGGGTCCCGGGATCGAGTCCCGCGTTGGGCTCCCTGCATGGAGCCTGCTTCTCTCTCTGTCTGTGTCTCTGCCTCACACACTCTCTCTCTATGTGTGTCTCTCATGAATAATTTTTTTAAAAAATCTTAAAAAAAATACATGGTGATAATGAAAATGAAATACAAAGGTCCAAAATCTGCAGGATGTAGCAAAAGTAGTTCTAAGAGGGAAGTTTAGAGAGATACAAGTGTACCTCAAGGAATAAACAAAATCTCAAATAAACAATCTAATCTTAACAACTAAAGAAACTAGAAGAAGAACAAAGCCCAAAATGAGTAGAGTAGAAGAAAGGAAATAATAGAGATCAGAGCTTAAACAAATAAAATAGAGACTAAAAAAGAATAGAAAAGATCAATTGAGACTAAGAGCTGGTTCACTGCTTCTCAGCCTTTTGGCTAAGATCAAGTGGAGACTAAGAGCTGGTTCTTTGAAAAGATAAACTTATTAAGCCTTTAGCCAGGCTAATCAATAAAAAAAGAGAGAGAACATAAAATCAGGAAATCACAATCAACATCACAGTAATATAAAAAAAATTACAGTTTACCACAAAGAAAACTATATGCCAACAAATTAAACAACCTAGAAAAAAATGGATAGATTCCTAGAAACATCAACCTCCTAAGACTCATGAAGAAATGAAAAATCTGAACAGACCAATTACTAGTAACAAAGCAGAACTGGTAATCAAAAAATCCTAATAAACAAAAGCTTAGTGCTAGGTGGCTTCACAGGTGAATTCTACCAAACATAAAATAAAGCTATATACAACTCTGTATTACAGAGCAATAACCCTGATGAACATAGATGCAAAAATCCTCAACCAAATCTTAGCAAACCAATTCAAAAACAAATTAAAAGATCATTCACCAAAATCAAGTAGGAGTTATTCCAGGGATATAAGAATGATTCGATTTATGCAAATCAATCAACATGATACATTACACTAACAAAATGAAGGATAAGATTTCTAAGATCATCCCAATAGATACAAAGAAAACATTTGAAAAATGCTAAAGACTCCACCAAAAACTATTAGAATAAATGAATTCAGTAAAATTGGAGAACACAAAATCAATATACAGAAATTTGTTGCATTTCTATATACTAATAACAAAATAGCAGAAAGAGAAACCAAGAAAATAATCCCATTTACAACTTCATCAAAAAGAATAAAATACCTAGGAATAAATTAACCAAAAAGGTGAAAGACCTACACAATGAAAACTGTAAGACCCTGATGAAAGAAATCAAAGAAGATACAAATAAATGGAAAAATACATCATGTTCATACATTGGAAGACTATTGTGTCTACAGTACCCAAAGGAAACCTTATCAAAATACGGATTCAGTGTAACCCTTATCAAAATATCAATAGTATTTTTCACTGAACTAGAACCAAAGATCCTAAAATTTACATGGAACCACAAGACTGTGAATAGCCAAAGTAATCTTGAGAAAGTCTATAAATCTGTCAAGACTCACTGAACAGTACACTTAAAATACACATTTTATCTCTAGTGTATTTCAATCAAGTTAATTCTAAAAAAGGAAATAACAGGACAAGATTTATATACAAGGATGTTTATTTTTAATAGCAAAAGAAAAATGAGAACTACTTAATGTTCATTAATAGTCATCTGGTTAAGTCAAAATATAATAACATTCATTCATATAATGGAAAATTATGTCACCTTTAAAAAGAATACACAGGGGCACCTGGGTGGCTCAGCGATTGAGTGTCTGCCTTTGGCTCAGGTCGTGATCCCAGGGTTCTGGGATTGAGTCCCACATCACACTCCTCGCAGGGAACCTGCTTCTCCCTCTGCCTATGTCTCTACCTGTCTCTCTGTGTCTCTCATGAGTAAATAAAATCTTTAAAATAAATAAATAAATAAAAGGAATACACATACATGTGTATTACACAGCAATCTATGATATACTAAGTGAAAAAATAACCAATTTAAAGAATATGACCTAATTTGTGTATGTATGTATATGTGTGTGGTTTACAAAGACATCAAAAAGTCTGAAAGAATATATATTGAACAGAAAACAGTGACCTTTTTATTGTAAGTAGGACTATTTTGCAGGAGATTTTCATTTTCTCTGCATTCTTTTTATAATGAATACATATCATGTTTAAAAAATAAAGGTATTTCCATTTTAAGGAAGGAAAAAGGTTAAGAAGGCAACCCTTAAATAATCAAAACATTGAATCTAGGAACAGAGACGTGCTTTCAAGAGGAAGAAAACCTTCTGGAATCATTTTGTAGGCTTCTCCTTTCCTTCCTGCCAAAATCACCCTCCTCAAAAATTCTTATCTGAGCCCTTAAAAAAAAAAACAACAACAGTTTTTTTACTGAAAAGCATAATCTTCTATTAAAAAAAAAGTTTCTGAGGAAAACAGTATTTTATTTTCTGAAAGATTTTATTTGAGAGAGAGAGAAAGGGAGAGAATGTGAACAGGGGGAAGGAAAGAAAGGAGGAAAGAATCTCAAGGAATCTCTAGCAGACTCCATATAGAACAGAGCCCGATGCAGGGCGCGATCTCAGAACAACTGAGATCATGACATGAGCTGAAATCAAGAGTCAGAAAGATGCTTAACTGACTGAGCCATCCAGGGGCCCCAAGAAAATAGTATCTTAATTCATTTTCAAATTTTACAAAATAAACGTTATACAAAGTGATGAGATACAAACTTTATAAATGAATAATTTAAATAAATACAGCAAGCAAACTGAAGAAAACAATTCTTGAGTTGAAAATGTAATCAGGTACACCTTGTGGGGGGAAAAAAGTTCTTTAACAAGACTTTAAAGCTCAGATAAAAAGTTAACATACTATTAAGTGCAAGAAAATTTAATTTACCACACTTAAAAAAATAGATCTTACCAGCAAAAGTGCTCAATGAACTGAAATATTAAAAATCCTGAAGGTAACTGAATCTGAGTCCCACAACACCTGAACCGAAATCCTGTCATATGTAGCAGAGGCGGAGGAAAATGCCTTCTAGTGGTAGATCACACAGTCACCATCTGTTTCATCAAGTCAGGCAAACTTGGCTTTATTAACAGAAGCAGAACAGATTGTGGAGGGGGGGAAATGCCAACATTACAAAGTTAGTTTCTGTTCTTTTCTCAAGAAGACCTTAATTAGACATGGTATCTTCTCAAAAATATGAGGAAATAAGCTTTTTAAACCTGTGAAGCATTTTATTAATTTCCAAAGTATCCTTACCAGTAAGGCACTCTTATCTTTCCATTTCAATTACAGGACACTTAGCTCTTAGAAGAACTGGTGAATTTAATGCAAGGAAAGTATGACTAATACTTGGGGAAAAATACTCAATAGTCAATTGCTAAGGCTATTGTAATAAAAATTCAAAGAAAAGATACTGAGCATTATGGAACATGCAAACAGAATCGCCTTCAAGGAGCTTAAAATCTAGATGTCCCATTAAGAGGATGTGCTTTTAGTCTTATTACTCAGTTGTTTTTAAAGTACAAAGGCATCTTTTGAATTCATCAGAGATGAGAGTTCAAATTCAGTAGATGTTCAAATAACAAATACTAATCATCTTACATGGGTCATTAATAGTTTTTAATGTATCACATGACCCTGTCAAAAGACCATACATCCTAAAATAGTCTTGAAGTTCAACCAGTCGTGACACACAGCTGAGGCAAATATGACACACTGAGTAAGCAAAGAGAGAGAATCACATACATTAAGATTATATGAACAACTATTCCAAAAAATAAAAGATGAAGGAAAATTCATTCTATGAAGGTAGCAGCATTATCCAACACAAAACCAGATAAAGACACCACAAAAAAAGAAAACTACAGGCCAACATCTCTGATGAAAACAGATGCAAAAATCTTCAACAAAATATTAGCAAACTAATCAAAGAATACATTTTAAAAAATCACCCCAATCAAGTGGGATTTATCCCAGGGATGCAAGGGTGGTTCAATATTCACAAATTAATGTGATACATCACATTAACAAGAGAAATGATAAAAACATATGATACTCTTACTAGATGAACAAAAAGGCATTTGACAATGTACAACACCCATTCATGATAAAAACCCTTCAAAGTAGATCTAGAGGGAACATACCTCAACAAAATAAAGACTCCATTTGAAAAACCACAACTAACATCATACTCTGATGAAAAACTGAGAGATCTTCCTCTAAGATCGGGAGCAAGACAAGGATGTCCACTCTCACTTTTACTCAACATAATACTATAAGTCCTATCCACAGCAATCAGAGAAGAAAAAGAAATAAAAGGTATCCAAATTGGTAAGAAAGAAGTAAAATTTTCACTATTTGCAGATGACATGATACTATCTACGAAATACCTAAAGAGTCTACAAAAAAAAAAAAAAACTACTAGAACTGATAAATGGATTCAGTAAAATCACAGTATACAAAATTAATATGCAGAAATCTGTTGGTTTCCATATACTACTAATGAGGTAGCAGAAAGGGAAATTGAGAAAATAATCCCATTTACAATTGCACCAAAAAGAAATACATATAAACTACATATACATATAAAATACATATAAACTTAACATATACATATAAAATACATATAAACTTAACCACGGAGGTGAAATGTCTATACTCTAAAAATTATAAAACACTGATAAAAAAAAATCTGAAGGTGACACAAACTAATGGAAAGATATTTCATGCTCATGATTGGAAGAATTAATGTTGGTAAAATGTCGATAATATCCAAAGCAATCTACAGATTTAATGTTATCCCTATCAAAATACCAACAACATTTTTCACAGAACAAGAACAAATAATCCTAACATTTGCATGGAACCATAAGAGACCCTAAATAGCCAAAGCAATCTTGAAAAAGAAGAAGAAAGCTGGAGGTATCACAACCTCAGAATATACTACAAAGGTAAATTAATCAAACCAGTATGGTATTGAGACAAAAACATATAGAAAAAAGGAAAAGAATGGGGAGCTTAGAAGTAAACCCATACTTATATGGTCAAATTAACCTATGACAAAGGAGGCAAGAATATACAATGGAAAAAAAGACCATCTTTTCAATAAACACTGCTAGAAAAATTGGATAGCTACATGCAAAAGAATAAAACCGAACTGCTTTCTTGCATCATACACAAAAATAAACTCAAAATGGATTAAAGAGTTAAATGTGAGACCTGAAAACATAAAGCTTTTGGAAGAAAACAGCAATTTCTTTGACATCAGTCATAGAAACCTTTTCTAGACCTGTCTCCTGAGGCAAGGGAAACAAAAGCAAAAATTAAACTATTGGGACTATACCAAAATAAAAAGCTTTTGCACAGTGAATGAAAACATCAACAAACAAAAAAGGCAACCTACTGAATGATACACGCAAATGACAGATCTGATAAGGGGTTAATATCCAAAACATATAAAGAACTTATAAAAATCCAAACATAAAAAAAAATAATCCAATTTAAAAATGGGCAGAGGAAGTGCACATTTTTCAAAGGAAGACATACAGATGGCCAACAGACATATGAAAAAAAAACGTTCATCACTAATCATCAGGAAATGTAAATCAAAACCACAATGAGATATCACTTTACACCTGTCAGAATGGCTAAAATCAAAAACACAAAAAATAACAAGTGTTGGTGAGGATGTGGAGAAAAAGGAACTCTCATGCACT